>NC_073240.2:56548939-56851969 GCF_029281585.2 Gorilla gorilla gorilla | reverse complement strand
GGAGCAGCAGTGTGTCCTGTGTCTTCATCTCTCCTATGGATCCAAGAATAGTAGCTAATTTTTCAATGTGTTTAGCTATTTACTTGTTATAGGACGAAGTTGCAACTTCCAAGCTCTTTACGTTTGGAACTAGAAACCAGATCTCCTGCATTCTTGTTTCTTGACCTTTTTCCAACCACCTTTTGTAATCAGACAGCATTTTATGCGGTGTGTGTATGAACTGTGGATGAGGACAAATCCCCTAACAAAGAGAATTCCACTGAAACAAATTCACAGTTGGCTCCTTGTCTCTACTCCAGGAGCAGAAATGCCAAAAAATATTGCTTCCTGAATGGATTTCCCTAGTTATAACTCTAGGGGTATTTAGGAGGGTAAGAGCAGCATTCTGGCCTGCCAAAAACTAGCTGCCTGGTCTTCTGCACAAACAACTCCATCATCTATTCCATTGCTCACTCAGGAGCAGGACTTTATCACTAAATGATTTTGGCCCATAGTCCTGATTCTTTAAACAAATGCCCAGGATATACACTCAGCTTTATATTGGTTTTCTTCTAGATCCAGTGTTGCCTTGGGTAGAAAATATTAGATTATGCTGTAATGCTGTACTTGTTCCTGGGTCCTTTAAGTCTTTAGGTTCTTTGATACCAGGCACCAAGTTATATTTCTTTTATGTTCCCCAGCATTAAGATGTGTGTGGAAATTGTGTAATAATTAAAAGCCCCTTATTCATTGAATTCTACCAGCAGTTGAGCAACTCCTCAGACTGATTATCAGAGCCAGTGAAGCGGCTGTCAGCTTGAGGAAGGCATCTGCTGGAGCAAACTCCCTCCTGCCCTTCCTGGCTTCTTCTTGATCTAGGCAGAGAACATAAAACTCATTGCATCAGATACCTGCCTTGAGCCTCAGATTAAGGCAAAATGCCAGGGCTTATATGAGCTTCTGCACTTCCCGTCTCCTGCCTGGAGCTATAATTAGCAGACTGGGAAGTCAACAGGAGGTATGAGAGCATGTCTTCAAAATGGAATGAAAATCAATTGGGAAATGATTTGCGCTACAGAAATTTGATATGCATCCAGAGTTCCAGGAATATCTTAAAATGGGGTGGACTGCACGTTAAATGAAACATTGAAATAATGCTCAGGTTGTCTAGTCAATGAAGATAATACAAAAGAAGTTTCCAGATGATCTTTTAAAATACCTCCCTTCCATCGTGTGAAGATAGAAATCTCGTTTTAAAAGTAGGAAAAGTGGGAATGTTAATAAATTAATAATTGCAAAAAATATTCACAATCCTTCTAATGCTCTTCAGTCCCTTAATATTCTACATGTAATTTTTAAACTTTTTATTATAAAAATTTCAAATGTATGAAAATGAACAGAAGAGTATGAGCCTTCATGTAGCTTTAGCCCAATTTAAATAATTGTCAACTCATAGTAAGTCAATCTCATTTCATCTATACCTCAACCCATTTTTCCCACTTCTCCAAATTATTTGGAAGCAAATCCTAAATATATCATATTTTTAAATGTTTCAGCAAGCTATATCCAATGTTAAGACCAGTTCCCCCTCCAAATTTTAATTCTTCCTGGTTATTAATAGTCAAGAGTTGCTTAAAACTTAAACATAGCTTCTGTAAATGTAAATGTTTTTATTTATAAATTCCTTTACAGTAATATTTAGTTACTTCATTCATTCATTTATTTATTTGCTCATTCATGATACATTAAAAACATGGGCTGGGCACGGTGGCTCATGCCTCTAATCCCAACACTTTGGGAGGCCGAGGCAGGCAGACTACTTTGAGCTCAGGAGTTCGAGACCAGCCTATCCAACATGGCAAAACCCCGTCTCTACAAAAAACACAAAAATTAGCCAGGCGAAGTGGCACACGCCTGTAATCCCAGCTACTCAGGAGGCTGAGGCATGAGAAACACTTGAACCTGGGAGCCCAAGGTTGCAGTGAGCCGAGATCACGCCACTGCACTCCAGCCTGGGGGGCAACTGAGTGAGACTCTGTCTCAGGAAAAAAAAAAAAGTTATTTTTAGCTATTACATTTTGGGGTGATTTTTTTCTAAAAACAGAAACTAAAACAGAAATTAGTCTTTGGAAGTGGGGTGCTGCTGTAACAGAAGCCTAACACAGGTGATTTTCTTTTTTTTTTTTTAGAGACGGAGTCTCGCTCTTTCGCCCAGGCCAGACTGCAGTGACGCTATCTCGGCTCACTACAAGCTCTGCCTCCCGGGTTCACGCCATTCTCCTGCCTCAGCCTCCCGAGTAGGTGGGACTACAGGCGCCCGCCACCGCGCCCGGCTAATTTTTTGTATTTTTAGTAGAGACGGGGTTTCACCTTGTTAGCCAAGATGGTCTCCATCTCCTGACATCGTGATCTGCCCGCCTCGGCCTCCCAAAGTGCTGGGATTACAGGCGTGAGCCACCGCGCCCGGCCTAACACAGGTGATTTTGAGACTGAGCCATGGGGAAGGATGGAAGCATGGCAAGCCAGCACGGAAACTGTTATTAGAGGCCGCAAAGATGGTCATCTGTGTTTCAAGATAGTGGAACAATTAGTGAAGCTGATGGCTACAGTTACACGGAAGATAGAAAACTTGATCTGGCTAAAGGAAATTTCCAAGTTGAATGCCGAAGGGGCTAATTTGTTTATTTTAGCTGCCTATGATAAAATATGGGAAGGAGAGATGAACCACAGGAAGAGCACTTCCATTTCCAAGGAGAATTTGGAGTTAATAGTTCTGGACTATGGATTGCTGGGACGGAAAATAAAACTCTCTCCCCAGGGGTTCTCAGTGTAAGAAATGGTGTCAGGAACCTGCTGGCAAAATGTGACCTTAGTCTACAAAATTAAATTGAGGGTGCGGCTGTAAGACCTGTTATAAGACCTCACAAAGCATAGAGATCTTGCTCCAAGAGATGTGTAGATGTGTGTGTGACTTGTCTAATGGAATAGGCTATAATTTAATATATAGAAAACCCACTTCTTTAAAGAAGTTGTACACAGACTAAAGGAACAAAGGCAATTCAAAATGAAGAGAGACCTCTGGATCCCCAACTTACCATGAGTGAGACGCCAACTGAGGAATTACTCAGCTGCAAAAATGAAACATTTGTCATGGAAAAGGGAAATGGTCTCAGGATGGAGCCAACAGCCAAATAACAGCGAATTAAGTAACCATTTGCAGGGAGCAGAAACAGGCCTTCATCGAGAAACAGTCCTGCCTCTGGAGTCGTGGGGACTGGCAACGTGTGCCTGGCTGGATTTCAGAATTGCTAAGGATCTGTGCCTTCAATCTCCTCCCCTTGGGAATGGGAGTATCTCTTACAGTTATCTCATCGCTTTCACACTATGCTATCTGGGGTTGGGGGAGGGCAGTGATGGTGGCAGATAACTTGAATTATTAGTTCACAAACTTCCAGATTGAGAAAAAGCTGCATTCAAGCAGTCTAATTCACATCTAGACCTGAGACAGATAGTGAGATTCTGAACACTGAACTGCTTCCATATTGAATGAGAGATCTAACTGGGGCTTCTTGGGGAGGATATGAATGTATTTCACATGCAGAAGAAATGCAAACAATCAATGGCCAAAGAATAAACTATGGTAGATTAAAGATGAGCATAAAATCTTTTCTATCTCCCTCATTGTGACATGAAATTGATTTCCTCTCCTCTTGAATCTGGGCTGGCTTTGTGACTTGTTTTGACAAACAGAATGCAGCAGAAGTGACACTGTGCAGATTCTGGGTCTAGGCCTTAAAAGACCAGGCAGCTTCCATGTTTGCCCTCTTGGAGACCCCAAGCCACCATGGAAACAGGTTCAGCTACCCAGATGGATAGAGCACGTGCAGAGAGAAAGATGCCAAGCCCCAGATGTCCCAGGCATCACAGTGAGACACCAGACAAATGTGTAAAACTATCTTGAATTCCCAGCTGCAGGCAGTGAACTGTCCCAAGTCCAGCAAACACAAATTGCAGAATTGTGGATAGATAGGTAGTGGTTGTTTTAAATCACTAACCTTCGGGATAACTAGTTACAAAGCAATAGATAAATAAACATAGATACTATGATGGATGGAAATTACTGCAAATTCTGTTGAGTTCCACATATCAAAGGATACAGGCCATCTCCCTTTCCCTTGAATTTGGTCTGGCCCCGTGGCTTAGCTTTGACTAATATCTTACTTCCCATGCTCTACAGGTTAGCTGGACAGTTCCTCTGCTGGGTTTGCCTGGGCTCACTTAATTGGCTGCATTAAGCTGGGCTGGAAGATCCAAACAGCTTCACTCACAGGGCTGGGAGTTGGCACCAGCTATCAGCTGTAGCATCTTGGTTCTCTCCCCTCATGTTGTCTTGTCTTCAGTAGACTAGACCAGTTTCCTTACATAGTGACCTTAGGGGCACCATGAAGCTGAGTGTCTAGAACTTGTACATTGTCACTTCTACCACATTCTATTGGTCAAAGCAAGTCAAATGGTCAACCCAGGTTCAAGAGATGGAGAACTAGTAGAAAACTGAGTAGTTTCTCTACCTGTTGATGAGAAGAACTGCAAAATATGGTGGCCATATTTTTCAATCTATCACCCATGGGCAAACTGTACCACAATAATTGTAGTTAATGCCAGACATTTTTTGCTTAAGAATATAAGAGCTAAACAGAACAAAACTAGAATGATTGTCTGCATCAGGGGTCCCCAACTCCTGGGTTGTGGACCAGTACTAGTCAGTGGCCTGTTAGGGACCTGGCCACACAGCAGGAGGTGAACAGCGGGCAACCGAGTATTACCTGCCCGAGCTCCGCCTCCTGTGAGGATCAGCCGAGGCATCAGATTTTCATAGGACCGTGAACCCTATTGTGAACTGCACATGCGAGGGATCTAGGTTGCGCGCTCCTCATGAAAATCTAAGTAATGCCTGATGATCTGAGGTAGAACAGTTTTATCCCAAATCATTCACCACTACCACCCCTCCTCCAACCTCCACCCCTCCCACCCCTTACCCCCATCCCTGTTCATGGAAAAATTGTCTTCCACAAAACTGGTCCCTGATGCCAAAAAGGTTGGGGATAGCTGGTCTACATAATACATGACATTTAAAAATTCAGCTCATGACAGCACTATATCATCATTTTATTTCAGCCTGAATGTCAAAACTACCTTAATTTTTCTTTTTCTTTTTTTAGGAAGCCAGTTTTAAAAAAATACCAATGCTTGGCTGGGCACGGTGGCTCACGCCTGTAATCCCAGCACTTTGGGAGGCCGAGGCGGACGGATCACAAGGTCAGGGGATCGAGACCATCCTGGCTAACACGGTGAAACCCCGTCTCTACTAAAAATACAAAAAAAATTAGCCAGGCATGGTGGCGGGCGCCTGTAGTCCCAGCTACTCGGGAGGCTGAGGCAGGAGAATGGCGTGAACCCATGACGCAGAGCTTGCAGTGAGCCGAGATCACGCCACTGCACTCCAACCTGGGGAACAGAGTGAGACTCCATTTCAAAAAAAAAAAAAAAAAAAAAAATACCATTGCTAAAGCTAGGTCTCCAACTAACCAGGGTAGATACCATTGCTGGTAAGAAGTGTTTTCCCCTGAAATCCTGTTAAACCTGGGAAATGGAGAGTAAGGAGGAATTGGAATACGAAAACTGCAAATGCATGAAGATCAGTCAGGTAAGACCCCTAGATTCCTGGGCAGGCCCCAAGCTACTGCCAATCCTACTGTAAACACTGCTGTAAAAATGTACATTTTTTAGAATTAGACTTAACTTCTCTGGAATTAACCTTGAGTGATTAATAGCTCGAATTCTACTAAGAACCAGATATTGTAGAGAATCCTTTAGTTCATGAATTCCACAAATACAGGTTTGCTGAACTAGAAGAGTCTGAGAATATCTACCTTTAGGCATGAGTCAGAAATAAGTGGTGACAGGCCAGGCGCAGTGGCTCGCATCTGTAATCCCAGCACTTTGGGAGGCTGAGGAGGGTGGATCACTTGAGGTCAGGAGTTTGAGACCAGCCTGACCAACATGGTGAAACCCCATCTCTACTAAAAATACAAAATTAGCCATGTGTGGTGGTGCACACCTGTAATCCCAGCTACTTGGGAGGCTGAGGCAGGAGAATCACTTAAACCTGGGAGGCAGAGGTTGCAGTGAGCCGAGATTGCGCCACTGCACTCCAACCTGGGCAGCAAGAATGAACCTCTGTCTCAAAAAAAAAAAAAAAGGAAATCAGTAGTGACAAATCCATGTCTATACTTGATATAAAAAATAAACTTACCTATTTAAAGGAATCTTGTGATTGTGTTTATCACCTTTTATCATCTAGAGCTGCAGTCCCCAATCTTTTTGGCACTAGAGACTGGTTTTTTAGAAGATAATTTTTCCACCGTTTGCGGGTGGTGATGGAGTTTCAAAATGAAACTGTTCCACCTCAGATCATCAGTCATTAATTAGGTTCTCATAAGGAGCATGCAACCTAGATCCCTCACATGTGCAGTTCACAATAGGGTTTGTGCTCCCATGAGAATCTAATGCTGCTGCTGATCTGACAGGAGACAGAGCTCAGGTGGTAATGCTCACTCGCAGCTCACCTCCTGCTGTGCCACCCAGTTCTTAACAGGCCATGAACCAGAACTGGTCCACGGCCCAGAGTTTGGGGACCCCTGATCTAGAGAAATTTCCTGGACAAAGTTTTGTTTGTTTGTTTTAGAGAAAGGATCTCACTTTGTTACCCAGGCTGGAGCACAGTGACTATTCACAGACATGATGACTACACATTGCAGCCTTGAACTCCTGGGCTCAAGTGATCCTCCCACTTCAGTCTCTTGAGGAGCTGGGACTACAGGCAGGCACCACCAGTCCCAGCTTAGATAAAGTGTTTTAATCAAATATGCTGTAAGAAAGATTTATGTCAGCTTGAAAAGTAACATAGTTACTTTTTCAGTTTTATCAAAACAGATTAAGACCTGAACAATCTGTAGTATCAATGAGGTACTATTTTTAAAAAATTATTTGGTATTATTTCCAGTTTTATATCATAATTGTGTTAGAGAAGGCAAAAGTTACATGCAGTTTTTCAGTTTTACCACTAGATGGAGAATGCATCTTCTAAGCAACTCAAAACAAATCTTAAGAGTGCCCACTTTGTCTGCTAGGCCCCGCCAGTGCTGAAATACCATATGTAGACGATACCTGAAGTGGCTTTATGGTCTATGAAGGATAAGACAAGAATGGAAGAATCTGTATTTCGAAGCAGAATATAAATGTCAAAATACAAACAAAATGTTCTATGGAAATTTAAAGAATAACTCCAAAAAGTTAGCAGAGTTTTGGATATGGTGTATTTGAGTTTTGAAGTTAAAGTGATGTTTCAATAGGCTGAAGTGGAGAGTAATGCACAAACACACAGGCAGAACAGCATGACAGTGCAGCTTTCTTGGCAGAGATAAGATCTGAGATGTAGTACGGGGCTATATTGCTTTAAATAAATGAACCAGGCTCCTCCACATTCCCTCCCTCAGGCAGTTGGAATGCCCTGCTGCCACAGTCATAGGCCTTCTACCTATTGGAAGGAGTAGAATGGGAATTTCTTGAAGTCAGGGATTTTTTGAGTATGTTTTTGAATCTCTAGCATTGTGCTAGATACGTGTAGCTTGGGAGCCAAGAGAAATGGGAAGTTACTGGAATACTTTTCTGGATAAAAAATTTGGCCTACCAAATTTAGCTTTCATATCCTCCTTTAATGGTGGGCTAAATTTTTTCTTATTATAAAAGGTATACATGTTATTGTTATTTTTGGCTATTTTTACAAATTTGGCCCACCATGAAAAGAGGATATAGATTTCATACTAATGAGAATCTTCCAAAAACTATGCCATATTATGAAGGTAAGTCTAAAACATCAGTCAGCAAGTTTTATAATGTTAAGGCAGCCTTATTTGAGCATATCATGTATACTGCTGCAATGTAAAATGTCAAATTAGGATAGAGACTGCAAGCTGGTGACTTGGGGTCCTATGTAGCTCAAGACAGATTTTGTTAAATTTGCACAATGTTTTCAAAAAAATTTTAGTTAATTGATATTACTTTACAAGTCATGAGATTTTCACATACAGTCTAGATTTCTGGCTTCTCTTTAAAAATTCAAAAATTGCATCATAATGGGTCCCCATTCTCAGATGCTAGAATCACCTGACACTGGGTGGAGAATCTCCCTATGAGATCACACACATCCTCTCTGGATTTCACAGTCCCTCTGCTCCCTTTGTAACACATAGGACCTACCTTCACCATGTACATTACCTGTCTGGCCTAACAGACAATTGATTTGTGTGACCTCTGTGTGGACTCATTTGGATCTTCAAACTTTAGTATATTTGTTGAACCAGCCATTACCAGTCATTACACACTGATATTCTAAAACTCTTTACTGAATCCACATTTTGGTTAGTGTGTAAAATCTGGTCTGTTACAACTGAACATGCACGCCATTACTTCATTAATCTGAGTTCTCCAAAAAGTTAGCAGGAGATTTTTGGATGCTATTGAATGGGATATAATCTGCTAAAAGTAAGAGGTAAGAGACATGGTGTAGGATCAAAGAAAGATCACATGAGTACAGGAACATCTGAGAACTCTGCCATGTGAGCATATAGGGCGTATATTCTGGGCAGCAAAAATGTCTATTCACGTAACAATACAGTGCTATGGATGCTCTGGTGGTGAAATTGTTTGAAATATATTAATATGCTTTTTTATTTTTGTACTTCTTTGGTCATGACTTTTCCCCTAATTTAGCATCCCTTGTCTTAAGAAGAGTTAGGATTTTTACAGCAGGAATACAAAGGGTCACTGTTGAACTCCTGAAGCCCATTTCAGAAGCAAGAGTATTGGTGGCCCTGCACGGTGGCTCATGCCTGTTATCCCAGCACTTTGGGAGGCTGAGGCAGGTGGATCACCTGAGGTCAGGAGTTCAAGACAAGCCTGGCCAACACGGCGAATCCCGTCTCTACTAAAAATACAAAAATTAGCCAGGCATGGTGGTGTGCACCTGAAGTCCCAGCTACTCAGGCTGAGGCCAGAGAATCGCTTGGACCCAGGAGGCAGAGGTTGCAATGAGCCGAGATCATGACATCGCACTCCAGCCTGGGTGACAGAGTGAGACTCCATCTCAAAAAAAAAAAAAAAGCATCAAGAGCCTTGGAAGCTAGATACATCATCAGAGTCTAACCAGGAAAATAGAAACCACTCTAAGAACTTAGAGAAAAATTACATAGGTAACTGGATAAAAAGGAAATGGAGGAGGTGAGAAACCAAAGAGTGGATGGCAAAGTCACCCAGAGATTACCACCACCACCAAGACTGGAGAGACAAGGGAGCAGATGGTGTAACTACAAGGAAGCTGCATCCACAGGGCCAGTTCCTGCAGAGTTATCACTGAGGTAGAGGGAAATACCCAGCCTTCTCCTTTGCCACCCCCATCTTTATCTCCTGCTAGCATCTCCCAGTGGCCATCCCAGCCAGAGCCAGTTGCCATGGGGTTTGCAAGCATCAGGGTCCCCAGACAAGAATGCTGGGCAGGGGCAGGCTAGGGATGGACTGGAGAACAGGCTGATGACCTGCACACCGATGACAAAGGCCAGCCATCTGAGATGGAACAGGGTTTTGTTCTGTTTTTCACTTACAAAACATTGCTTTTAAATATCTAGATCCAAAGCATAGAGGGCTAAGTTAAGAATTTTTAATGTAAACCATAGAGTAGAGAACATGAGGTCATGGCCACTTGCTGTCACAGAAAAAAAGGCAATAAAAACCCTTTCTCGTTTGGAGAGAGTCTGAGGAGGACAGGGCTCTCCAACTCTGTGAATGGGGCTGGGTAGGGAGGGAGAATCTGACTTTGGCTATTCCTCTAGAGGTTAGGGCTGGGGACGGTTCTGGGGGGTGATGTACCATTTCCATCTGGAAATTTTGAAGGACGGTGCCTTAAACAATGCCCCACACTGACGTGGGAATGAAGTAGAGCAGCACTCTAGGAGAGTGGTTTTCCATGGGGATTCTGGTGTTGTGTGTATCATGGGTGAGCTCCAGACGCCACATGCCTCTGTGCAGGAGGCACAGCCTCTGAGAGGGCCATGGCCCCGAGGACTGGATTCCAGTTAAGGAGGGCAGACACCTTGAGCAGGAGTTCAGCACAAGCACCACAGGCCTCTACAGCACAGGCTGGCAGGAGCAGTAGCCAGTGGTGCACACAGGAGAGACAGACACCTTAGCTGAGGCCAGCAAGGAGTGGAGGTCACAGAGGCTCAGGCCCTCCTCTCCACAGTGCAGTGCTGGATACATGCCACCTGCCACCTGCACTCACAGCATACCTCTGGGGCAAAGGGAAAAGGAGATTTTTTAAAGCCTAAGCATCGAGTTTGACTTCGAATTAATTAAATTTGAATTCTGAATTGGTTATTTTTCCAGAAGAAATGAGGTTTTAAACTGGATGTTTTTTATCTTCATGGGGCAGAATGAAATGTTTCTACCATTTGTAGAAATTAGGGGCTATTTTTATCGACAGATAAACTTACATTTCTTTGCATCTGACTTCAAACCTATTGCATGTGCAGGGTTTCGGGCAAGTATGCCTGCTCTGAGTTTAAACACACAGACCACACACACACAAACATGCACACAGAGATCACTCACACACACACGCATGCATGCACAGTTTTTCAGCCCTTCAATTGCCTTCTTTGTTACAGGCTGAATCAGCCTTTCCCTGAAGCAAAGAATGCCATTGTTTTTTTTGTTTTGTTTTGTTTTGTTTTTTTTGAGACTGAGTCTTGTCTGCCGCCAGGCTAGAGTGCAGTAGTGCGATCTCGGCTCACTGCAACCTCCACCTCCCGGGTTCAAGCAATTCTCCTGCCTCAGCCTCTCGAGTAGCTGGGACTACAGGCACATGCCACCACGCCCATCTAATTTTTGTATTTTTAGTAGAGATGGAGTTTTCGCCATGTTGGCCAGGATGGCCTTGATCTCTTGATCTCATGATCCACCAGCCTCAGCCTCCCAAAGTGCTGGGATTATAGGCGTGAGCCACTGCACCCAGCCAAAGAATGCCATTCTAATGGGTGAACAATCATTGGGCAACAAATATCATTTTGGGAAAGATAACTTGATAACTTGGTTTAAATTTTCCAAGTTATCCAAAATTCCAAATTCATTTATTTTCCTTTATGGGGACCTGTGATCCCCACAAAGATGTTTATTCTGATCTAGATGTCCCCACTTCCAAGAAGGCCTCCGTGTAGAATATATCTCTTTGCAATCCCTTTAGGGTTACCTATGGGGCCTTGGCCTTCAGTAAAATTCTCACATCCCTTCATTGGTGGCTTTCCTTCATTCTCCTGCTGACCCTACCCTCAGGAAGCTTCAGTCGTGATGCAGACAGAGCTTCCCTTGATGGGGGATGAGTTCAAGGCATGCATTAGGCAAGGCCCTCAGGCAGAGCTGTTCAGGAAGAGTGCATCTTACAGCCCTAGGGGCATCATTTTTATCCTAGCCTGTGCATGCATCACTCCCTCACAGGGTTGTACATGGTGTGCAGTGTGCGTGGTGGCCCTTGATTTACATCAACAGGGGTAAGCAGCTATCTTTAAGAGCAACAAAAAGTGTAGGCTGATTCCTAAACTGAAA
The DNA here is from genome assembly GCF_029281585.2 of Gorilla gorilla gorilla. Taxonomy (NCBI): domain Eukaryota; kingdom Metazoa; phylum Chordata; class Mammalia; order Primates; family Hominidae; genus Gorilla; species Gorilla gorilla. The sequence goes on along the minus strand of NC_073240.2, from coordinate 56,840,275 downwards.
TCTCTTCTCCTCTCTGCTAGAGACAGAACCCTCCTTGGCTGGCTATGGACGCATCCTGCACTGAGGCCCTCTCAGGCTGGTGTGGTCCTCTCCTCGTTTCCTCTCTGCCCATATCTCCCAAGTCAGCTTCAGCTTCCGCATCACTAACAACGTGTTCTCTTTCAAGCCTAGCTATAAAATCTTGTCTTTCTCCAAAACTCAGTCTTTCCAAATGTCCCTTAAGCCTCCACACTTATGGCCTGAGTTACTTTATGACTTTGCTTGATGCTTTGTGTCTGTATCTCTCTCAAAAGAGGTTTAGTTCTTTGAACTATTCAGGGTCCAAGAACGAAGGCTTCAACATAGTATTCCACATTCCTTTATTTCTTCTTCCACCAGCTATTCTTCATCTGCCTCCAGGTAGCACAACAGGTCTGTGCACCCTGTTTTTTCTCCCAACTTGAGGCTGACTCAGGAACTCATAGGTCTCTTTCAGGTTATGGAAGACCAGTGGGGCACTAACTCAAGCTCTCTTCATCTACCAAATATATTATGGCACCACTTCTACTCTATTGAGGCTACCCATCATGGCATGGGACACTGTGCACAGGGTTCCCTCCTACAGTTCAGCGTGGAAAGTGGGGCATAGACTCCTTCTGCTCTGATGACTGAACCAAGCTCCATCAACCTGTTCCCCTACCAGGGGTTTGACTACAGGAGCCTGGGACCAGGCTGCACATTAGCTCTTGCTCTCCTCTTACTCTTTCTCTCATTCCTCTCTCCCAGCTCGGTAAAAGTTTCTTTGGTTTTCCTGCCTGGAAGGGAGATGGGGGAACTGCCCATGAGTCATAGTCTGTATTGTTCCTTTCTCTATGATTACCTTTTATAAAGCTAAATTCTGATCCTCTGATTTGGTTTAAACTTTGGAACCAAGCTCTCTTTGAATTAAAAACTAAATCATTTCTCTCTCAAAGGCTTGGCTCAAACAAATACAAAATGCTATGATTTCAGACTCTTTGCCAGGTGTGAATTTAAAAATCCATTCAACCCTGCTGTGGTTTGAATGTCCCCTCCAAAACTCATGGGGAAATTTAACTGTTATTGTGACAATATTAAGAGGTAGAACTTTAAAGAGGTGATTAGGCCACAAGGGCTCTGCCCTCGTGAATGGATTAATGCCATTATCTTGAGAATGGGTTAGTTATCCCAGGAGAGGGTTCCTGATAAAAGGATAAATTTGGCCTGATTTCCTCTCTGTCTTGTGCCCCCTCTTACCATGTGATGACTTCTGTCATGCAATGACATGGCAAAAAGGCCCTCCCAGATGCAGCCCATTGATCTTGAACTCCCGCCTCTAGAATCATTAGCTAAATGCAACCACACTTATTTTATCGTGCTTCACTTTATTGCACTTCACAGATATTGCATTTTTTTTTTTTTTACAAATTGAAGGTTTGTGGCAACCCAACATTAAGCAAGTCTATCAGCTCCATTTTTCCAACAGCACATGCTCATTTTATGTCTCCATGTCACATTTTGCTAATTTTTGCAATATTTCAAACTTTCTCATTACTATTACATTTGTTATGGTGATATGTGATCAGCGTTCTGACTGTACCACTGACTGGTCATTTCCCCATCTCTCACCCTGTCATTGGGCCTCCCTATTCCCTGAAACACGATATTGAAATTGGACCAATTAACAACACTACAATAGCCTCTACGTGTTCAAGTGAAAGGAAGAGTGGCATGTCTCTCACTTGAAATCAAAAGCTAGAAATGATTAAGCTTATTGAGAAACGCATGTCCAAGGCTAAAATAGGTCAAAAGCTAAGCCTCTTGTATCAAATAAGTAGTCAAGTTGTGAATGCAAAGGAAAAGTTCTTGAAGGAAATTGAAAGTGCTACTCCAGTGGAGAAATGAATAAGAAAGTGAAACAGAAATTACTGCTGATATGGAGAAAGTTTTAGTGGTCTGGATAGAACATCAAACCAGCCACACCATTCTCTTAAGCCATAGCCTAATCCAGAGCAAGGCCCTAACTCTCTTCAATTCTACGAAGCCTCAGAGCAGTGAGGAAGCTGTAGAAGAAAAGTTTAAGCCAGCAGAGGTTGGTTTATGAGGTTTAAGTAAAGAAGCCATCTCCATAGCATAAAAGTGCAAGGTGAAGTGGCAGGTGCTGATGTAAAGGCTGCAGCAAATTACCCTGAGTATCTAGCTAAGATCATTGATGAAAGTAGCCACACTAAACCACAGATTTTCAATGTATACAAAACAGCCTTCTCTTGGAAGAAGATGCCATTTGGACTTTCATAGCTAGAGAGGAGAAGTCAATGCCTGGCTTCAAAACTTCAAAGGACAGGGTGACCCTCTTGCTAGGGACTAATGCAGTTGTTGACTTTAAGTTGAAGCCCATGCTCATTTACCATTCTGAAAACCCTAGAGCCCTTAAGAATTATGCTAAATCTACTCTGCCTGCACCCTATAAATAAAACAACAAAGACTGGATGACAGCATATCTGTTTACAGCATAGTTTACTGAATATTTTAAGCCCACTGTTGTGATCTACTGCTCAGAAAAAAAAAAGATTAAATTCAAAATATTACTGCTCACTGACAATGTACCTGGTCATCCAAGTGGTCTGATAGAGACATACAAGGAGATTCATGTTGTTTTCATGCCTGCTGAGACAAGATCCATCTTGCAGCCCATGGATCAAGGAGTAATTTTAATTTTCAAGTCTTATTATTTAAGAAATACATCTCACAAGGCTATAGCTGCCATAGATAGTGATTCCTCTGATGGATCTGGGAAATGTATGTAAATTGAAAACCCGCTGAGAAAGATTTGCCATTCTAGATGCCATTAAGAACATTTGTGATTCATAGAGAGGACATTAAAATTTCAACATTAACAGGAGCTTGGAGGAAGTGGATCTCAACCATCATGGATGACTTTGAAAGGTTCAAGTCTGCAGTAAAGAAAATAATTGCAGATGTGATAGAAATAGCAAGAGAACTAGAATTAGAAGTGGAGCCTGAAGATGTAACTTAATTATTCCAATTACATAATAAAACTAAAACAGATGAGTTGCTTCTTACAGAAGGACAAAAAAAGTGGTTTCTTGAGATGAAAGCTACTCCTGGTGAAGATGCTATGAACATTGCTGAACTGACAATAAAGGATTTAGATTATTCCATAAATTTAGTTGATCAAGCAGGGCAGGATTTGAGAGGATTGACTCCAGTTTTGAAAAATGTTCTACTGTGGGGAAAATGCTTTCAAACCGCATCACATGCTACAGAGAAATATTCATAAAAAGAGTCAATTGATGTGGCAAAGTTCACTGTTGTCTTATTTTAAAAAATTGCCCAGACACCCCATGCTTTGGTAACCATGACCCATCAGCGGCCATCAATGTCAAGGCAAGACCCTCCACCCACAAGAAGATTACAACTTGTTGAAGGTTTAGGTGATCATCAGCATTTTTTAGCAATATTTTAAAATTAAGGTATGTACTTTTCTAGGACAAAATGCTATTGCATGTTTAATAGAATATAGTATAGTGTAAACATAACTTTTACATACACTAGGGAATCAAAAAATATGTGTGACTCACTTTATTGTGATAGTCACTTTATTGTAGCAGTCTGGATATATACAAATATCTGGATATTCCAGATACCTGGAATATCTTCAAGGTCATGCCTGTAAATTTATGTTTATTATAAGCTACTCAGTTTGTGGTTTTCTATTATAGCAGTAGAAAATGGACTAAAACAAGCCTTTCCATTAAATTATTTCTTTGTAGACAGTGTCTGCCCTCAATAGCAAATGCCATTATCCAATACATAAACAACTAGAGTATAATTTTAAGAGATAAAAAATGTAAGGTCAAAATCTCTAAATACTATCCCAGAACACTTTTAGAGACAAGCTGACGCATTGTTTTGCTTTGAAATTATTGCTGATGATACAGTTTTTTTTTTACCTGTTATATTTCTTCAGGAATACTGTCATGACTTTCAACATATTTGATGAGCCACTTCCCTACTGTTAGGTCTTACAGAGCCAATGTGGAAAGATGGATGTTAGACAAAGTCACGGTTTCAAGACTTTATCAAAATTGCTAGACTTGGAGAATTCCTCATGACATTTAGTTATTTCTTCTGGTTTAAGATCATTTATAGTCTGGATCTCATTAAAGAGAATCACTACTTGAACTGGGAGATCACTTTTATAGGGAAAGACAAGAATGTATTAGTCATTGAACTAAAACTTGTTTTGGTAAATTTATGAGGAAGTGGAATACCTTTAAGACTTTCTTTGCTTAGCAGCTTGTTTCTTCAGATCTCCACTTTGGTCATAATATTTAGTTACTTCTTTAGAAGAAGACTCTAGAGAGAACTCCGTGTTGCCTCAAAGGAGTCTTTAAATAATCCATATTACTCTTTCTACTGAATAATCAGATAATTAAGCCTGACCTATATCTCCTGACCAGGCAGATTTTCTCTATTTAATATCTGTAACTGGTCTTGATTTCTGCCAGGGGCATTAACTAATATTGATGAACAGATAATTTGTTTTAAAAATAGGTTTAAAGAGTCTTTTCACCGTGCATAATTAATGAGGAAGTTATTTTTTGTTTGTGGGGTATTCCACAGTTTATCTCCTCAGAATACATCTCAACAACATTCTTAAATAACGAAGCACTTGCTTTTCAATTTCTAGAAAGGTAATAGCCATTTACTGCAAAGGTATCCCAGCTCATATACAGAGACTGATGCGTCTACAGAAAGACAGCCTTCCCACTTCCCTTCTGAGGTTCTAATGTCTTCCTAGAATTTCCTCCCTGGAAATCTCTTTGTTTTCCCTGAAAGAGTTAACTTTCAGGAAGCATCCTGAAAGAAAACAATATGGTTCCTTTTGGAAGGGAACAGAGTTATTTATGACATGTTTAAAGTATGCAACCTCTAAAGTATTAATTGAAAAGTCAATAATCTAACGTACTACTATCACGTCACTTTCAAAGTAATAACTCGTCCATAATGTTTTAAAAACTCATATAACCATCAAAAGTATGTAATAAAACACAGTATTCCTCTGCTTTCTTCATCTTCTTGTTCTGCTCCTTAGAGGTAACTATTTTCAATTTTGTCATGTTCTAGCATTTACCCTCATATTTCTAAATATGCAACTTTGCTATTTATTCACCAATTTTAGAAATTATCCAAGTTATCTATTATCATGGTAGAGGAGGAGTTACACTCCCTTAGCTTCCCCAATCCATCCTTCCAATGCAGTTTTTTCATAAATTTTGGTAAATTCATTTTCAGTGTTTTTCATTGCTATGACTGTATATATATTTACATCTAAAGCAAGAAGTGTGAATGAATAGTACACTCCAGGGAAATCAGGTGGCCAGCTGGCTTTTTCTTCATGTAGCCCCAAAGGTCAATGTGTTACTGGTCGAGGGTGTCCAGGTTCTTGGCATCTTCCACAAAGAATTGGACACAATGCACAAACAAAGCAAGAAAAGAATGAAGCAGCAAAACCAGAGATTTACTGAAAACGAAAGTACACTCCACAGAGATGGAGCGTCCCAAGCACAGGAGCTGAAGAGCCTAGTTACATAATTTTCTGGGTTTAAATATTCTCTAGAGGTTTTCCATTGGCCACTTGGTGTATACCTCATGCAAATGAAGTAGTGGCCCACATCAGTCTGATTGGTTGCAGAAAGCAATCAATCAAAGGCTGAAGTGAAGTTAAATGGTTACACTCTATGCAAACATCTGATTGGTTGTGGAAAACAACCAATCACAGGCTAAAGTGAAGTTACAAAGTTATACTTCTATGCAAATGAAGACTTGGCTAGCAATCAGTCTGATTGTGGAAAGCAACCAATCAGAGGTATTTTCAATTTTCCATCTGCCATGCAGGAAAGAGGGGGTGGTTTGCAAAGGGAGTAGCCTGTGGTCTCTTTGTTACTTAGATGTGGAAAGTCGGGGTTTTCCTTTTGATACAGTTCTAGGAAGTCAGTGGGAATTGGCCTTAGGTTCCCTACCTCCAGACCCTATTTTCTTGCGTCAAATGTCTCTAGAGAGACGCTGTATTTTTTCTGAGGTGGTTCATCTCCCCACATCCTGCTTGTGGTTGTATGATTGGTTATTGTTATTCTGAAATTCAGTAGGGGAACTTGAAAAAGGCTTTACAATTTCAAATGCAGATCACTGACTTTGTTTCAAATGGGTCATCTCATCTTCACTCTTCTCTATTCTTAGTTCAGTTTCAAAGTATCTCCTCCACTACCAGTACTGGGAAGAGGTAGGACCTGACTACTTACAGTGTGGATGGTAACCTGGGAATCTAACTGTTGCTTATGCAGGCTTTCAAACTGTCCCTCAACTTTGCTTTTTACACACTGTTGCGCCAAACCTTTATAGACTCCAATGGGGATGACACCAGGTTCAAGAGGCCAAAGAAGAGACCCAGAGCCAGCAAACAAGACATGGGGTTGTACTGGGGGCTAAACACAGGGGAGAGCCCAGTGGTGGTGGGCAGAACAGGAGAACCCCACGACCCAGGGGCAGTAGGCTGAGCAGAAGAATCACAACCACTTGCAAAAAGCATGCAGTTTTTACAGCATTTTCACTTAGCCCCTGCCCCCTAATAAGCTCCACCTGGAAACTTGCATTTAACCCAAAACAAATGGCCTCAATCCTCTGTACAGCCCACATTCCACAGGACAGGATGGGGCCTAGGTGTTCCTTATAGATAAGGAATGAATCTCTGTGTTGTCCTCTCCCACATTCCTTAGCTTGGAACTCTGAACCGCATTCAGGTGCACCTGCTATACAGGGTCATTCTCAGGGTATGCGTAAATTATTGCTATCAGGTGCATTTAACACACATACACACAAACACAGAGACACACACACACACTCACATTGACACACACAACCCTACCTTCTGAGATACTTGGCACTTCCAATTCATGAGCATTTTCAGGATTCTGTGGGATGAATCAGCTAATTCCTATTAGTATCCTCATTTATGGGTACTCTTAAATTGTTAAGTCTACTGATTACATTTAAAATATACTGGGTAGAGGGAGAGGTGGGAGAAATAGGAATTTATCTTCAAATAAGCAATAAAGCATCAATTGTGTTGGGTTCATTGCATATCTGTGATTATAAATAGACTTTTAATTTGTCTATAGAGTTCTGTCTATCCTCCATGAGCTTGGCGTGACAAGTCTGGTTTTGTTTTGTTTTGTTTACCTTGACAGATAAGAAAGGAATCTTGAAGCAGCACTTACCTTGTGTCAGGGGATTTAACAGGACAGGTCTGGGCCCCTGAACTACAGGTGATGTTAAAGAACCATGACTTTAATCTTTAAAATATTCTACAATTGCAGGAACATGTGAGAGCAAGAGTTGAACTCTGTGTCTCAAAAGTAACAAAAGGTCTCACATTTCATCCCTGGCCAGAAGGAGTTAGAAATGCCTGTTCTGGGCACCTTGCATCCAGGCAGTAAGTTTGAACCATCAATCTGTACTGGATCTGTGTTTCTTCCCTTCATGGTGTGGTTGGGATTGGTGTAGCTGTCAGGTGGAACTGTTACACCAAAATGTCCAGGGCTTAATGGAATCCATCATTAATATGGTCTCAAAGATTTTTACATATTTATAGTTTTCTCCATTCCTATATGATGACAGAATGTGAAGGATGTATTCACTTTTTGTGTCACAGCTAAAGATAATTATCAAGCTAATATATTCCTTGCCTGTTTCTTTTTTCTTTAAAGAAAGGGTCTCGATCTGCTGCCCAGGATGGAGTGCAGTAGTACAATCATAGCTCACTGCAGCCTCAAACTCCTGGCTCAAGAGATCCTGCCACCTCAGCCTCTCGAGTAGCTGGGACTATAGGCATGCATCACCACACCCAGCTAATTTTTTTTAATTTTTTGTAGAGATGGGGTCTTGCTATGTTGTTGCCTAAGCTGATCTTGAACTCCTGGCCTCAAGCAATCCTTCTACCTTGGTCTATTTATATAAATATTGGTATTATATCCAGAACAAAATAATGGGGTATAAAAATGATTAAGACTTGACCATTTGCTATTATCTGAAAATAATCTTAACACACTAAATAATAAATAACTATATCCCACTCCTTAAATCCTAAAAAGCAGGGGTAGGGGAATCTTAAGTGGTGACCCTTTTCTGGTAAAACACTAAAAACCATCTTAAAATACTAAGAAAAATCTGAAACAATAGTAGAAAAATAAAAAATTCTACATATAATTTAAAGAAAGTTCTGATATGGAGGTTAAAACTGGATGACAGAGCCATTGACCACACTGAGGTGGCAACATCTTCAGTCACAGCTCACAGCAGTCATGGGCTTTCCACGAGTGGGACTCCCTGGAAAACTTACACACAATCTGATCACTAAAAGCAAAGATCCTCAGGTATACATCTCAAAGAGAAGAGCCTTACATTTTCTCCTGTGTGACCTAAAGCAATGACATGGGATTTTTGCACCTCAGTTGCCTTATCTGAAAAAAATGGGATGCCTGCCTCCTAGGACTGTTGTGACAATTAAGAGTAAAACTCTTAAATGAGTGCACGGCACAGTTTAACTGTTACCAATTAGTATTATTACCTCACACCTAAGGAAAGAAGGAAATAGACAAATGGAAAAAAAAAGGTGGGGGTGGTTAGAATTAGCTAAAGGTGATGCCCTAATCAAACAGCCCAGGATCTCTCCCTTCTGGTCCTAAATTGTATCTCAATTCAGGAAATTCCAGGATTGCATCAGCCGAATGAGGTAACTGGCTTGTCATCTGAACACTTTGCCAGCACGTGATGCTATTATGTGAGCCCGCTGTTCCAACGTGAGTCACACATGTGAGCTGCAGCCACTTCTGCAGATGGAATAAAGTGTGTCAAGGTACAAGAACTGTACTTTCTCCTTTTTTTCTCACCTTGATCCTGAAAATCATGTGGGATTAATTTCCTAAATATTTGCTCTACAGTTAACTCCAAATTATCCATGCTAGTGGAGGGAAAGACACAGATGGACATGAACAATGACTGCTTCAAAAATGCCTTGTAACTTGTGACTTTTGTAGTTAGAATTCTATATTGAGAATTGGTACCTAAATGTTCTGGAAACAAAACTTGAAGCAAAGTAAGTCTTGCTCGCCAGGCACGGTGACTCATGCCTGTAATCCCAGCACTTTGGGATGATGAGGCAGGTGGATGGCCTGAGCCCAGGAGTTCGAGACCATACTGGGCAACATGGTGAAACCCCATCTCTACAAAAGAGATTTTTTAAAAAATTAGCTAGGTGTGGTGGCACATGCCCGTGGTCTCGGCTATTCAGGAGGCTGAGGTGGGAGGATCACTTGAGCTTGGGAGGTCAGGACTGCAGTGAGCCATGATAGTGCCACTGCACTCCAGCCTGGCCAACAGACTGAGACTGTCTCAAAAAAAAATTAAATTAAAAAAATTTAAAATTAAAGTAAGTTTTGCTAGAAGACTGACCCCAGACAAACCAGAAAATTCATCCCAGACTTCATTCCATAACCTAGTACAAAACCATGCTGTTTTTCTCTTCTGAGGCAGGAGGAGCCATAGCATCTGATGGAGGACATTGTCAGCCTAACTTGCATGGTTGCATTCTCATGCACTTCATGGGGAGAAGGAAGACAGTTAATCATTCCTGACAGCTGAATATAATTGTGACTAGAGCCTCAGTCTCTTTATCATTCTGAAGGTGGTATGCAATAGAAAGAAATAACAAAGAAAATGATGATATCACCTGAGAGTTTATTTTTTTAAATTCATGAATAGTATAGTTTATGCAATATGTAGAAATCAGCTCTTCAGTAGACTGACCCTGGGAAAACTGGTTGGAGTTTTTTTGTTTTGTTTTGTTTACAAGGGTGGCGACAGCAAGGAAGGAAGGGAGAGAGAAATATCAGACTTACAATCAATGATACACACACATACACACACACACCAGTTTTACTGAGTTGTAATTACTTTTTGAGACAGGGCTGGAGTGCAGTGGCATGATTACAGCTCACTGCAGCCTTGAACTCCTGTTCTTAAGCAATCCTCCTGCCTCAGCCTGCAAAGTGCTGGATTTATAGGCATGAGCCACCATGCCTGGAGAGCTGTAATATTTTTTAGTGAACTCTACTATGTGGTAAAACTCTAAATCATGATTTTCAGTAAAGCCCACTGAAGCCAGTTCACCTACGAGATACTTTCTACAAAGTTTAACTCTTCAAGTATGCACACACTTTTTTAATGTATGAATTTAGAAATGATTGCCTAAACATTTTGTTTCTAAAATACAAGATGATACGTGCTTTATGAATGCACATATTCCATTTCATTATTTCTTTCTGCAGAACATAAATTCATGGTGAAGGGAACCATAATGAATTATTTAGCCAAGCCAGTATTTTTGACTTGAGCTAAGATGACTGATATGGTTTGGCTCTATGTCACCACCAAAATCTCATGATGAATTGTAATCCCCAGTGTTGGGGGAAGGTGGGAGGTGACTGGATCATGGAGGTGGATTTCCCCCTTACTGTTCTCATGACAGTCAGTGAGTTCTCACAAGATCTGGATGTTTAAAAGTGTGTAGCACTTCCACCTTAGCACTTTCTCTCTCTGTTCCACCACGTGAAGATGTGCCTGCTTCCGCCATGACTGTAAGTTTCCTGAGGCCTCCCTAGCCATGCTTCCTGTATAGCCTGTGGAATGGTGAGTCAAGTCACTCTCTTTTCTTCGTAAATTACCCAGCCTCAACTAGTTCTTTTTAGCAGTGTGAGAACAAACTAATACAATGACCATATTGTCTCTAAGTACACATTTTGCTGTTGTCAGCCACAGAAATAAAACCAGGTTTAGGATGGAAGTCCCTATTGGCACTCAGAAGCCATCTGAAGGCCAGTTTTCATTTTTTCTCTGCATTTTCAGCCTGTACTGCCTTTTTATTTTTTCAAAAAAGAGAAATATATGATAATGGTTGAAAACAGACTGAAAATATGTAATTCACTCTTCAGAAATAACTGTGTAAACTTTTATATTTTAATGCACATGTATAATTTGTTAATAAATGTAATCTGATAAAATAAAAACTTCAGGCAAATTAAATTTAAAGGAGTTTGAGCAATAAATGATTCATGAATCAGGCAGCCCCCAGAATCACAGCAGATTCATAGAGTTTCCAGTACAGCCACGTGGTGGAAGATTTATAGATTAAAAAACAGGAAGTAATGTACAGAAATTGGAAGTGAGGTACAGAAACAGCTGGATTGGTTACAGCTCGACATTTGCCTTACGTGAACACAGTTTGAACACTCAGCAGTGTATGAGTGGTTGAAGTATGGCTGTTGGGATTGGCCAAGACTCAGCTCTTGTTACAGGCATATACTCCTAAGTTAGGTTTTCAATCTTGTCTACCTATTAAGTTAGATTACAGTTTGTCCACAAGGACCCAAATATAGAAGTACAGAGTCCTTCTCAGGCCATTTTTAGTTCAATTTAACAAATCATAATCAACAAATTAAGTAACCTAATTTTTTCACTTGCAGTGTATCATGGGCATCTTTCTTGTTAGAGTTGATAGAAACATCTCGCATGTTAAGGGTTGAGTGGTTCTCAAACTTGACTGCACATTAGAATTACCTGGTGCACTTTAAAACAGTGCAAATACTGGGCCTCATTCTCAAACAGATAATCAGAACCTCTGAGGGTGGATCCTGGAATTATGAGTTTTTTAAGTGCTTCTGGATTCACAAGTGCAGTCAGGGTTGAGAATCACTTATCGATCTGATTATTTTTTAATTTGCATAGTATTATGCATATATCATATTAACCCTCTCCTACTGATGGACACTTAAGTGGTTTTGAATTTTTCTACTACATGTAGTGCTGCAATTAACATTATTTTATATACATCTTTGCTTATTTGGCCATAGGATAAATTCCCAAATGTGGAATATGCATATTTAAAATATCAATACATGTTACCAGATTCTTTTCCAGAATGATATATTCCAAAGTACCAGCCAACCAACTTTCCTACCCTGGGAACTGATATTTTTCATTTTTGTCAGTTTGGTGGATTGAAAACTATCCTCTTTCATTTGAATTTCTTTGCTTATTAGTGAGGTTGAGAAACTTATGAGCCATTATTCTGTCTCCTAAATTAACTCTAAATAGAGTCAAGTACAGACTAAAGTGAAAGTTCTAACTGGATTATTTATTTAGCAGGTAGAAGTTGGGGAGAACAGTAGCTCCAAAGAATCATGAAATTATAGTGTTGAAAGAAAACTTAGAGATATCTAGTTTAATTCTGAGTAATGTCGTGACTTGATTATTTTCCCATCCAAAGGTGAATGTTACTAACACTAGAAAATTCAGATGAAACAATAGTGAGGTGAGGAAAAGATATGGCAAGGGGGGAGAAAACCTAAACTGGGTAGGAAAGAAGATGAGAGCAAAGGAGAGGCTGGTACACAGAAAATAGAGAGAAAAGGTGAGTACTATCCTGTGGGTGACTATTGGGTAGGTCCTGCCAAGAAAGCAGGTGAGCCAGGTCCGTGTAGACAAGGGCAAGGGCCACGGGGACAAAACCATGGATAGGAGAGCGGCTTCTCTAGATCAGGGCAGCTGGATACTGCTGCCAGCAACAAACCATCTGGAAGCTGTTTCCAGACAGACAGACCCATGTTGGTGTACTGAGGAGAAGCCATGCGAGCACATCCCCCAACACAGGCTGAGGGCTCAAGTTCTCAGATAGGGGAGGCACAAGACAGCAGCCAACAGTAATTTTTTAAAAATGAAATCCAACCAGTACTGCTAGGTGTAGGGTGACGATTTCTGGTAGGTGTATGTTTGGAGCCAGAGAGAGGAGTCGCCTCATAGATATATTAATCAGAACTGATTCTCAGGACAGTCTGGCATCTCCTCTTTTTTAAGGACTATCATATCTCCATGGTGAAATTCTGGACTTTGGTGGGTATTTGAAGCTGTCCATTTCAGTTTTATAACCTAGACATGGACTCCTCCCTCCTGAACTTTAATAATATAGATGCTCCTGTGCCCACTTTGAGTTGATTGTATACTGAGCCTAATCATCTTCTTACTCTTATTTGATCACTGATAGAGAAGTGGATGCTTCCACCAAGGAAAAGTCTGTTACTCTAGAGTATGAGGACAGAGGTATAAAACCACTGTTCTTAAACGACATGGTTAATGCCCACAGTGCACTTAGTTCTTCTAGAATTATTTGCCCCACCCAATCATAGTGAAACCAGCAGTGTTGAGAGTGGGGAGCAGCCCCCAGTAGCCAGGTGGTGCTGGGTGAGAGGGATGGTGATGCCATCTTCCATGCTGACCTCTGATAGGTGGGCAGACATGAAGCTCACCTCTAAGCCAGCTACAAACCCCTACTGGTGAGGCAGGAGCAGGAGCTAAGGTAACTGCGGGGACCACCACACAGCCTACATCTTCACAAAATGCCTTCAGCATTTGCTCAATCCTGGGAGTGGCTTTGAATACTATTTTAGGGTAAACACACCTGACAGCAATAACTTGAGCATACCCTGAGACCGACCCTGCATGGCACATACACCTGCCTGTGTGCTCCCAGCTAGGGAATCCAGGAGTGGCCAACCCGGAGATTCATTCATTGTCTAGGAGGAACATCTAGGCCTCCATCCCATCCCAAGGAGCACAGGCCATGCAGTGGATTAAGAACCCAAGTTTTGGGTTAAATGAAGATTGCCAGGTGGAGATTGTTAAGGGGAGGGTATTAAATGAAAATGCTATATAAACTGCATGGTGTTTGCAGGCAGTTGTGGTTTTCCTGCTCAGCCTGCTGCCACTGGGCTGTGCAGTTATCTGGACTATCCCGCCACCACCGGGCTCTTTCCCCTCTATGGAAGCCCCTAATAGAAACCCCATGCTGGTTCTGGGTCTCTTCTTTGGTCTCTGGAACCTGGTGCCTTCCCTACTGAGGTTAATAGGGGTTTGGCACAACAACTATGGAGGCTGAATCATGGGTTGCTGGGTGTTGTCAACGCTCTGCAGCCAAGGACCCCCAGGAACACCCCTGCAGCTGAACAGTTGGGTTTAGTGCTCCAAGCAACAGGGGAGACCACACACCCTGGGGTACGCCTCTGTCACCGTGGGGTGTTTAAAAGACTTTCTATAGGATTTGGGCTCTTGCTAGGCAATTGTAGAGTTTAGGGGAGTAGGAGTTTGCTCTGGACTGGAGGCTGTCAGGAGACAGAGGTAATTCTATGATTGGGCATCTTAATGAATCTCATCTAGAAGGAGGGAAGACTAGAGTAAATCTAAACTGATCATTGGTAAAGCAGCAGTAGGCACTCATATTAGCCAGGTTAGGGGCTTGTTTGGTCATTTTTGTGGCTAGGAAAACATTCATGTTTTGTCCATGTTCAAACCTGATCACAAAGTGGTCTCGTTTCTCTCTTGATTCATCCTGGTTCTCGGATGGCCTTGCTGGCGTTCTGTGAAATGATTTATGTTCAGCAGGAAAATGCCTAGGCCTGACTGTGGGTGCCAGGGCAGCTCCTGAGTGTCAGGGACTTCTTATCTCTTTCTCATAGTCAAATTTGGGTGAGGAACAGAGCTCTTAAAGATCACAAGGGGCAAATGAGAACAAGACTTTGGCTGGAAGGAGTGTAAGAGAGCCCAGCAGTGGGGGAGGATGGCAGAAAGCCACAGACAGTAAGCTGGTCTGAGGTCTCACACAAACCAGAGCTCTGAGGTCTCACACAAACCAGGAGAGCACTGGTGAGGGACAGCTACTGAGAAAATCAGGTGGAAACAGGAAAGGATGAGTTCTTAGGCAGAGATACTACTAGAAACCAGGCTGCTTAGTATAGCAGAATGGAGGCAATCAGTTCAATATGTTTGTACCATTGATGTGAAGATGGGACTCGTGTCTCTTTCCTGATCTGTCACATCCAAGAAGGTGAAGACTGAAAGCCACTGAATGCTTCAAAGATACAATTTTTATTACTTGACCAGCCACAAAATGTTCTTCACTGACCAGCACATTAATTCTCAAGTAGGTGTAACCCTCAGACCAGAAAATAAAACTGAATGGTAGTACCTAGGGTAGGGTTGGCAAATTTAGGAAAATTATTGGAGATCTCTAGTTTACTCTGAATTTCAGATAAACTTCAAATATGTAATACTTGAGAATACTTATTATTAAAATAAACTATTTATCTGAAATTCAAATTTAACTGTTCTATATTTTATGTGGCAGCCCTAATATAAGTAGGTATTTTTAAATTTCTATGGATGTATTTATTTATTTATTTATTTTTTTGAGACAAGGTCTCACTCTGTTACCCAGGCAGTGGTGGGATCTCGGCCCACTGCAACCTCCGCCTCCCACGTTCAAGTGATTCTCCTGCCTCAGCCTCCCGAGTAGCTGGATTACAGGTGCCCACCACCATGCCCAGCTAATTTTTGTATTTTTAGTAGAGATGGGGTTTCACCATGTTGGCCAGGCTGGTCTTGAACTCCCGACCTAAGGTGATCTGCCTGCCTCAGCCTCCCAAAGTGCTGGGATTACAGGCGTGAGCCACCGTGCCCAGCCAAGCCCTAACCTAAGTAGGTTTGAAACACAAAATAATTGAGCCTAGAGGAGAGATAGTCTTAGGCCAGTGAAACAAGTTACATGTGCACCAAGATACCTGACCACAAGATAAGGGGTCCTAATGGAGCCTGTGCATGCCAGTCATCTATTAACAGAATGGTGTTCTCTGAGGACATGGGAATCTTCAACCCAGTAAAGCTGGTCAGGATTGTTAGCATCATTATTCAAACTCTCTTGATGCTTTCCAAGCTTTCTATCCATACATTATTCTGATTCTCATTTTTTTCCTTTGCTTATCAAATTTATTTTAAACAATCCAGTATATGTTAGCCATGCTAAGATGCTAAGGCATTTATACAATTAACCTAACAAAGTGCCAACTAGATATAATAAAACAATATTACAGTAAAGACAGAGTTGAGCAGAAGCAGTAACGTATCACATTCGGGTTGAAAACAATTAACATAGTGAGAAAGATGGCATCTTTTCAAATTTAGTCATAGATTTAAGGTAGTGCAATTAAAATACCAATAGAAATTCCTACAGAAAATAGCAAACCATTTACAAAAAAAAAAGTGTTCAGGTGCACTGGTTCATGCCTGTAATTCCATCATTTGGGAGGCCAAGGCAGGAGGATTGCTTGAACCCAGGAATTGAAGACCATCCTGGGCAACATGGCGAAACCCCATCTCTACAAAAAATACAAAAATTAGCCAGGTGTGGTGGTGCATGCCTGTAGTCCCAGCTACCTGGGAGACTGAGGTGGGAGGGTGACCTGTGCCTAAGAAGTTGAGGCTGAATGAAGCGTGATCACACCACTGCACTCCAGCCTGGGCGACAGAGTGAGACCCTGTCTCAAAAAAAAAAGAAAAGAAAAAAGTAATTCCAGACTCTGGTTTTAGTGAAAAAGTAGCCTTTTAGTTACAAAACAATTACATATTTATAAAATTTCCTATAAACAGAAGTTAATGATAGAATGCAAAAATTGATCCAAACATTTCAAAGGTTAAAATGGGCGGCTGGATTTGACTTTCTGTCCTCCTGTGTTCTTTATATCCTCATTTCCTTTTCACCCCTCCCTGCCCCCACTGCCCTTCAAATGGAAAGAATTCCTTGGTGAGACTTTGCACCAAAGATTGCTGTGAGAAGTGGTCACTCTCAGCAAAGGAAAGCTTCGTCTCACAGAAGCTTCACTCCTCAGGACCTGCAGAAATGAAACCTTCCTGAGATGCAAAAACTCTACCACAGTGGCCACTGCTGCTGCAGGGGCACCAGGGACTTCAGAGATCAAACTCCAGCATTCCAGGACAATGCCTGGGCCTGAGGGAGAAGCATGAGAGGGAAAAAACCAGGGTTCCTGGTGGAGGAAGAGGAGGCCAGAGGGCAAAGAAGCAAAGTTCTAGATGTTCATCCAAGGTAGACTCCGGACTAAAAGATGATTCAACATTGTCAAGTAAAGAAAAAAAAAATCAAGCTTTTGAAGAATTAAAGTTCATTTTATTCAGAAGTCTTACTGAGGACCACAGCCCAGAGAGAGTCAGAGAGGGTCTGCAGGACAGCTGAAGCAGTGTTCCAGTTGACAGCTTACCTACAGGTAGTAAGATTCAGCATGTGCTCCAAAGTTACATTAAGACAAAATCACATCCGAGTCTGAGGGTAAGAGTACATGTGGCTATAGATGACAAAGGCATACCATTAACCCTACAGATGTTATCTTATGTGTAGGAAAAGGCAAAGAATAGGGTCATTCATCTTTTAAGGAATATGTTGACTCAGGCAAGAGACTTCGGAGCCATGTGCCATATCCCGTTTAGTCTTCAAAGCATTAGCTGGGGGCAGTTGCTCACGCCTGTAACCCCAGCACTTTGGGAGGCCGAGTCGGGTGGATCGGTTGAGCCCAGG
Source organism: Gorilla gorilla gorilla (assembly GCF_029281585.2). Classification (NCBI taxonomy): domain Eukaryota; kingdom Metazoa; phylum Chordata; class Mammalia; order Primates; family Hominidae; genus Gorilla; species Gorilla gorilla. Next base: position 56,822,724 of record NC_073240.2, on the reverse strand, counting down.
AATTTGAGACCAGCCTGGGCAACATGGTGAAACTCCATCTCTACTAAAAACACAAAAATTAGCTGGGTGTTGTGGCAGGCACCTGTAATCCCAATTACTAGGGAGGCTGAGGCAGGAGAATCACTTGAACCTGGGAGGCGGAGGTTGCAGTGAGCCGAGATCATGCCACTCCACTCCAACCTGGATGACACAGCAAGACTCGGTCTCAAAAAAAAATGAAAATAAAAATAAAGCATCCCTTTGGAGAGCTACACATAGTCACAGAGTCAGGGGCTCTGTGAAATTACGCTGGCAAGGATAAATGAGCAAACATGACTTCTTATAGCTGGTACTTTGTCTCAGTGAAAAGCAAAGAAACATTGTGCATGACCCTTTGTACTACACACACACACACACACACACACACACACACACACACACACACAGCTCAAACAATGTAGCATATTAACATACATTGTAACATGATGAAAGCAAATTGCAGAAGCCTGCATGTGGAGTGAGGCCTCGTGTGTCAAATAGGAAGGAAAAGAAGGCACATTCATTTTTACTTGTATCTGCACTGAAAGGATACATAAGAAACTAAAGTGATTCCATGTAGAAGACAGGGGAGATGAGGTGAATGGGGCAAGAGTGTTAGAGAGACTTCAAAGCATACTCCTGTAACATTGTATTGTGGAAAACTTTCAAATACATATAAAAATAAAAAGAATACAGGCAGCTTCAGCAACAATACACGTTTTTGTTAAATCTTATTTCACTATTACCCCACATTTAAAAAAAATTAAAATTCTAAAAAAAAGTTTGTTCCATAAATATTTACCATTTGAAATAAATTCACAATTAGCTTAAAAAGAGATTTGGAAAGAAAGAAGATGAGAGGAAAGCATTTGGAGAGGAGCGTAGACTGTTTTGTTTTGGGTTTTTTCATTTTTTGTTTTTGTTTTTTATTTTTGTTTCACTGTAAAGGAGAAGTGAGGAGACTGAAGTGAGGACACTTTTTTGTTGTGTGGTTGTTTCTTGAGAGACATTAATGGTATTTTGTGTGCTGATGGAAGAAAATACCCAGTAGACAGGGAAAATCTAATAATGCAAGAAATAAAGGTAGGATTTGCTGAAACATGCTACTGCAGGTGAAGGGATGGAATCTGGATCCTGGATGGAGTGGTTCCCTTGACTAGGTGCAAGGATGGTTCACCCACAGCAACAGGAAGAAAAAGCAAAATAAGGAGCACAGGCACAAATACGCAGAGAAGGCCACAGGAGCTTAGAGAATAACTAATCTTTTTGTTTTATATTTTTTGTGTTAAGCTTATAAACATATTTTTTACTCCAATGAGGCACAGTTGAGCCTCGTTACTTATGAATTCTGTATTTGAGAATCTGGCAGATTTATTTGTAACCCCAAAATCAATACTCACAGTGTTTGTGCTGTCATGTGCAGACATTTGTTAAAGGGTCTTAACAGCTCAAAACATAAAAAGTAAACCAAAAGACATTCCAATACTTACTAATTAAATAATGCAAATTAAAATATTGCATACTTCTTTACACTTTATAATTTGGCAAAGGTAAACAAAATGCTAAAACTGAACTGTTTTGAAGTGTATGGGGAGATAGGCATCATTAACAGTAAATGATGAGACTTTTCTGGCACTGAGAAAAGCAGACACAGGAGCAACAAGGCAGCTCTGTTGCAGAATTCCAGGGAGCACCATTTATGCTGCATCCTATATGAAGCATGCCTCCTGGAACTGGGCATCAATGTGGTCACCCCAAAAGTCATAAAACCATTCAGAACTTTTTTATTCTCACAATCTCACTTTCAAAAACATGTTCAAGGGGAATAATTCAATACAGAACAAAAAGTTAACCACACAGAGATACTGATTCATAATGGAGAAAATATGGAAACAATACAAGGATGAAAAAATCTGAAAAATATCAAATGAACTATTCTAGATTAATATTAGGAAGCTTGCTGGGTGCAGTGGCATGCACCTATAGTCACAGCTACTTGGAGGCTGAGGTGAATCACCTGAGCCCAGGAGTTCCAGGCTATAGGAGGCTACACCAACCGGAGGTCTACACTAAGTTTGGTATCATATGGTGACCTCCCGGGTATAGGGAAATCACCAGGTTGTCTAAGGAGGGGTGAACCAGTCAAAGTCAGAAATGAAGCAAGTCAAAACTCCTGTGCTGATCAGTAGTGGGATTATGCCTGTGAATAAATAGCCCCTGCAATCCAGCCTGAGCAACATAGCAAGATCCTTTCTCAAAAAACAAAGCAAGAAACAAATAAATATATATTAGGGTGCTCTTTACACGATCAATAGATAGATTATGCTACATGAAAAAGTATAAGTAAAATAATACTAAATTTTAATCATTAACTTAGGTAGTTTTAAGCACTGTGTCATTTTTAGTTTTAAGCACTGTGTCATTTTTAATTAGCTTAGGCAGTTTTAAGATTGTGTCAGTTTTCTCAAAATATTTAAGCAATGTTTTAAAAAATTAGGACATTAGATATTTAAACATTATTGTACAAAAATGAAGCATCTGCTGCTGCTCAGCTGTTTGGAATTAAATATTTGCAGGTTTGACACAATTCATATCAACATTAATTAAGAAGGCAAGATATATTGGTTTCATATTGTATTACAAATGCAGAGATAATAGAGAATATTTTGAATGCTGGCAAATGTCAGAAAGAATATTACTGAGAAAAGCAGTGAAGGGTAAGAATAGTAAAGGGGAAAAATAATTTGAGAAGGTCAAATCAGTTTTTCATGATTCTTATTGATGGAACAAAAACACTGTGTAAAAGAAGTTAGCAACACCTGTCTTTTTTTTTCTACAGGATTTTACTCTGTTGCCTTGGCTGGAGTACAGTGGCATGATCATAGCTCACTGCAGCCTCAAATGCTTGGGCTCAAGCAATCCTCTTGCCTCAGCCTCCCAAATAGTTATGACTACAGGCAAGTGCCACCATGTCCAGTTGTTTTTTATTTTTTATTTTGTCAATATGGTGTCTATGTTGTCCAGGCTTCATATCACATATTTTTAGGAGTGGCAAGAGAGCCCTTGACAAGATAAATAAGTATTCTATTAAAGCTTCCTCATTTATGATATATTTATGATATGTGTGAAATGTAAATACTCCTGGGTGGTGTAACACTGTAAGTCATACTGGTTATTGTGACTAGGCTAGTAAGATTTTTTCAAGACAGTAAGTGATAGACAGTAGGTATTGATAGCAAAGTGTTTACAGGCATTAAAACCAGATTGTACAGATTCAGATGAAACTCTACTCAGGTGGAGAAAGTATGCAAGAATGCAGAAAGGAGAGAAAGAGTCAAGGAATGTGTCTACGTTATAATATTTCTAGGACACTCCTTGGATGTGAGTCACATCAGCAATCTACAAGGTAGAACCAACGTTACCAGCAACCAGAACATGTGAAGTGGGAGGGCCTGATATCAGGGTCCTTGTGTTATTCTGAATGAGAGTAGAAATATGGTTACTTTTGTATTTTAAGTATATAACACATGTTAATGTATTAAAGGTAACTATCAAAGGAATAAAAATAAGATTTATAATTAGCTGGGCATGGTGGCATGTGCCTATAGTCCCAGCTACTCAGAAGGCTGAGGTGGGAGGATCACTTGGGCCTGGGAGGTCGAGGCTGCAGTGGGCTAACATCACATCACTGCACTCCAGTTTGTGCAACAGAGTGAGACTCTGTCTCAAAAACAAAAACAAAAATAAGATGTATAACTTCCTAAACAGTTGAGGGGAAATGAAGAAAAAAAAACAAAACAAAATATGTTGAATCAATAAGCCAGTCACAGTAAGAAACACAGCTCCCCACATCCTAAATAAAATATTAATAAACCGAACCCAGCAATGAGGAGGGATGGAGGCAGATTTTGAGGTCGACAGAGCATCAAACAATAATCGCTTCATTCATTCATTATTTACTGAGTAACTGGGTTGTGCCAGGCACTGTTACAAATACCAGGGATATAATGGAGAAAACAGGCAAACATCTCTGCCACCTTAAAGTTACTGATAATATTCAAACTAGGGATCAACACAACAAACAAATAAGCAAAATACACAGTATGTCAGATGGCAATCACTGCTATGGAGAAAAATAAGGCAGGGAAGGAGGTAAAGGAACAGAGGAACATGACTGTAGTTTTACATAGTGTTATCAGAAATATGCAGAAAGTGATGTTTGAGCAAAGACCTGGGAATTGAGGGATATATGTAGACATATGCGTGTAGGTTTACATATATAGATGTGTTTATATGTAGATACGTATATTCGTAAAATCTACATGTAGACATGTATATATGTGGAGATCTATTAGTACATATGTAGACAAAACTATGTCAACATAGGGATATACGTCCACATCCTTGAGAAAGAACTACCCAGGCAGAGGCAGAGGAATGAGCAAGTGCAAAGGCCCTGAGGTGGGAGTGTGCCTGGAGTGAGCAGGAGCAGGAAGAGCTATAGGAGATGTGGGCCCTTGAAAGGACTGTAGTGTTTACTTGGAGGAAGATGGGAAGTTTTCTGAAGGTTTTAGGTAGAGAAGGGGCATAATCAGACTTACATTTTTAAAGGATCATTACAGTTGCAATTTGAGAATCAATTATAGAGAGGCAAGTGTGGAGGCAGAGAGACTGGGAAGGGATCAGTGACTCAATCCAGGCAACAGAGGATGATGACTTAAATTCAGGTAGCAGAGATGGTTAGAAGTTGTCAGATGCAGAGTATATTTTGAAGGAAGGAAGAGCCAATAGGATCTGCTAAGAGATTTAATAGAATAGATGTGTGTTATGAGAGTGATTACAAATGAATATAAGTTACCCTAGATCAAATAGGGTTTGTATCAGGAATGCAAGGAGAACCTAATAATGTTGTTCACCAAATTAGCAGATTAAAGGAGAAGCACAATATAATCCTCTTACAGACGCAGAAAAAAAATACTAATTGACTCAAGTGAAATGATGTACTATGCTTATTAGCCAACTGAACAGTCTGTGATTTGGTTGATAGGAAATGAGCAAATGATGGGGGGGATATTTCTCAAGGGTATTTAAAATATATTTTTTAGGCCAGGTGCGGTGGCTCACAGCTGTAATCCCAGCACTTTGGGAGGCCAAGGCGGGTGGATCATGAGGTCAGGAGATCGAGACCATTCTGGCTAACCCAGTGAAACCCTGTCTCTACTAAAAATACAAAAAAAATTAGCCGGGCATGGTGGCGGGCACCTGTAGTACCAGCTACTCAGGAGGCTGAGGCAGGAGAATGGTGTGAACCTGGAAGGCAGAGCTTGCAATGAGCCGAGATCACGCCACTGCACTCCAGCCTGGGCGACAGAGCAAGACTCCATCTCAAAAAAAAAAAAAAAAAAAATTTAAATCCAATTACTAAATTTAAAGATGGCAAGTTAGACAAAGTTTTAAAAAAAAGCTTAGGCAAACTTGGGATAGAAGGAAAATTGCTTGCCTTTGTAAAACATAGTTATAAAAAATGTATAGCAAACACCATATTTAATGGCAAAATAGTAGAAATAATACCTTCAAACTCAAGAAGAAAACAGTGATGCCCACCATCACTATTCTTATTCAATATTGTCATGAAAGACCTACTCAATATAGTAAGACAAGAAAAAAATATAAGGATTGGAAGGAAAGAGCAAAAGGTAACTATTCATGGATGACAGGGTTATCTACACAGAAAATCCAAGATAATACAACTATGATAACTAACAAAAGAGTCCTGCAATGTGGGTTTAAGCACAATATACAAAATTCATTGCATTTCCACAAAATAGCAGCAAACATTTCCATAGTGTAGCAGCAAACAATCTGAAAATGATATTAAAGAGAAATGATCCCACTCATAGAAGCAACCAAGCTGGTTAGATAGCTATGAATAAATCCAACAAAAGATATGCAAAAACTCTATTACTGATATTGATTGAAGTTTAAAGAAACCCTAAGTAAATGGAAAGGTTTGTCATGTTTCTTTTTTTTTTTTTTTTGAGACAGTCTCACTCTATTGCCCAGGCTGGAGTGCAGTGGTGTGATCTTGGTTCACCGCAACCTCCACCTCCTGAGTTCAAGTGATTCTCCTGCCTCAGCCTCTCGAGTAGCTGGGATTACAGGTGCATGCCACCACGCCTGGCTAATTTTTTGTATTTTTAGTAGAGACGGGGGTTTCACTATGTTGGCCAGGCTGGTCTTGAACTCTTGACCTCAAGTGATACATCTGCCTCCACCTTCCAAAGTGTTGGGATAGCAGGTGTGAGCCACCACACTTGGCAGCCATGTTCTTATGTAGGAATACTTAACCTCATCAACATGTTCATCACTAATTAACCTGCATATGCAATACAATTCCAATCAAAATCAAACTCATGGCTGGGTTTTATGTAATCTGAAAAGGTAATCCTAAGATTCACATAGTAAAGGCCTAAGAATAGAGACATTTTGAAAGGGAATTGAAGGGGACTTGCACTACCCAGACATCCAGATGTCAACATGCACTATAAAACTACAGCAATTAAGTAGTTTAGTAAAAATTTTAAAAAAAATCAAAATCATTCTAACTCTCCCTTAGTAGAGGAATGGATAAATTCTCTTTTATTCATACAATATCGGGGAAAACCAGGCCCCGATATTTCATGTAGTTTCTTTTCTATTTTCCCTAAGTGTCGTCTGGTCTGAGAAATAAAGGGAAAGAATACAAAAGAGAGAAATTTTAAAGCTGGGTGTCGGGGAAGACACCACATGTCGGCAGGTCCATGATGCCCCCCAAGCCACAAAACCAGCAAGTTTTTATTAGTGATTTTCAAAAGGGGAGGGAGTGTATGAATAGGGTGTGGGTCACAGAGATCACATACTTCACAAGGTAATAAAATATCGCAAGGCAAATGGAGGCAGGGCGAGATCACAGAACCAGGGCAAAATTAAAATTGCTAATGAAGTTTTGGGTACGCATTGTCATTGATAATATCTTATCAGCAGACAGGGTTTGAGAGCAGTGACCAAAATTTATTAGGCGGGAATTTCCTCGTCCTAATAAGCCTGGGAGCGCTAAGTGAGACTGGGGCTTATTTCATCCCTTATCTAGAACCATAAAAGACAGATGTTCCCAAAGCGGCCATTTTAGAGAACTCCCCTTGGGAATGCATTCTCCTTCTCAGGGATGTTCCTTGCTGAGAAAAAGAATTCAGCGATATTTCTCCTATTTGCTTTTGAAAGAAGAGAAATATGGCTCTGTTCCTCCCAGTTCTCAGGCAGCCAGACCTAATGGTTATCTCCCTTGTTCCCTGAACATCGCTGTTATCCTGTTCTTTTTTCAAGGTGCCCAGATTTCATATTGTTTAAACAATCTGTGCAGTTAATGCAATCATCACAGGGTCCTGAGGCGACATTCATCCTCAGCTTACGAAGATGACAGGATTAAGAGATTAAAGTAAAGACAGGCATAGGAAATCACAAGAGTATTGATTGGGGAAGTGATAAATGTCCATGAAATATTCACAATTTATGTTCAGAGATTGCAGTAAACACAGGCATAAAAAATTATAGAAGTATTAATTTGGGGAACTAATAAATGTCCATGAAATCTTCACAGTTTATGTTCTTCTGCCATGGCTTCAGCTGGTCCCTCCATTCAGGGTCCCTGACTTCCCACAATGATACAATAGAATAATAAACAGATAAAATGAAAAAACTCGATTTCCATGTATCAGATTGTATAGTTCAAAAAATGCTTTTAAAAGGCAAGTTGAAAACGAACCTATAAACTATGATGCTATTTATGTTTAATTTAGAAATACAAACAATAATTCATATATTCTTTATGGATACATGCATATACACTAAAAGTTATATATTTGTATTTAAAAAAAAGCTGTGGTTGCCTCTAGAAGAGGAGAAGAGGACGAAACGGGGCCAGAGCAGCAATATGCTTTGCCATATTTATAATATTTTTTAGAGTGTGCTTTCAAATGACAGTAGCAAAATATCAAGATATACTTATGCGAGCCTCAGTAAATTCAAAAAGATAGGAACCTTACTCTCAGACCACAGTGGAATAGAAATAGAAATTAATACCCAAATCTCTCAAAACCACAAAATTACATGGAAATTAAATAACTTGCTCCTGAATGACTTTTGGATAAACAATAAAATTAAAGCAGAAATCAAAAAATTCTTTGAAATAAATGAAACTAGAGACACAATATAACAAATCTCTGGGATGTAGCAAAAACAGTGGTAAGAGTAGTATTTTTAGCAATAAATGCCTACATCAAAAAGCTTGAAAAAATCTTAAATTGACAACCTAATATCACACCTAGAGGAACTAGAAAAACAAAAACAAATTAATCCCCAAGCTAGCAGAAAAAAAACTAAAATCAGAGCAAAACTAAGTGAAATTGAGACCAGTGGCTCATGCCTGTAATCCCAGCACTTTGGGAGGTCAAGGCTGATGGATCACTTGAGGTCAGGAGTTCAAGATCAGCCTGGTCAATGTGGTGAAGCGCCACGCCCCCCATCTCTACTAAAAATGCAAAAATTAGCTGGGCATGGTAGTGCATGCCTGTAATCCGAGCTACTCAGGAGGCTGAGGCAGAGTAATTGTTTGAACCTGGGAGGCGGAGGTTGCAGTGAGCTGAGATTGCACCACTGCACTTCAATCTGGGCAACAGAGAGAGACTCCGTGTGGGAAAAAAAGAAAAAAAAGGAATCAACAAAACGAAAAGCTGGTTTTTTGAAAGATAAACAAAATTGATAAACCATTAGCTAGATTAGTGAAGAAAAAAAGGAGAAGATCCAAATAAGCACAATCAGAAATGACAATGGTTATTACAAACGATCCCACAGAAATACAAAAGATGCTCAGAGACTTATTATGACTACCTCTATGCACACAAAGGATAAAATCTAGAGGAAATGGATGAATTCCTGGAAACATACAATCTCCCAAGATCAAATCAGGTAGAAATTGAAACTCAGAACAGACCAATATCAAGTTCTGAAATTCAATCAGTATCAAAAAACCTACCAACCAAAAAATGCCTAGACCAGATTGATTCAGTCAAATTCTACAAGATGTACAAAGTGCTTATACCAATTCTACTGAAACTATTTTTTAAAAAATCAAGGAGGAAGGACTCCTCCCTAACTAATTCTACAAAACCAGCATCACCCTGATACCAAAACCTACCAAAGACACAATAGAAAAAAAAAAAAACTCCAGGCCAATATACCTCAAGAACATAGATGCAAAAATCCTCAACAAAATACCAGCAAACCAAATCCAACAGCACATCAAAAAGTTAATTCACCACAATCAAGTAGGCTTCATTCCTAGGATGCAAGGTTGGTTCAACATATACAATTCAAGAAATATGATTGACCACAGAAACAGAATTAAAAACAAAAACCATATGATCATCTCAATAAACACAGAAAAAGCTTTCAGTAAAACCCAACATTGCTTCTTGATAAAAATCCTCAAGAAACTAGGCATCTAAGGAGCATACCTCCAAAAATAAGAGCCATCTATGTAAAACCCACAGCCAACATCATACTGAATGGGAAAAATACTGGAAGCATTTCCCTCAAGAACTGGAACAACACAAGGATGCCCACTCTCACCACTCCTATTCAACATAGTACATTGCTAGCCAGAGCAATCAGGCAAAGGAAAGAAATAAAAGGCATTCAAATCAGAAAATAAGTCCAAATATCAGTCTTCACGGACAATATGATTCTATACCTAGAAAACCCTAAAGACACTACAAAAAGGCTCAGGGAACTGATAGATGACTTCAGTAAAATTTCAGGATACAAAATCAGTGTACAAGTATCAGTAGCATTTCTATATACCAACATTCAAGCTGAGAGGCAGACCAAGAATACAATCCCATTTACAATAGCCACACGCACGCAAAATACCTAGGAATACATCTAAACAGGGAGATGAAAGATCATTACAAGGAAGTCTACAAAACACTGCTCAAAGAAATCATAGATGACACAAATGCACTCCATGCTCATGGATCAGAAGAATAAATATCACTTGGCATGGTGGCTCATGCCTGTAATTCCAGCACTTTGGGAGGCCAAGGCGGGTAGATCAGTTGAGGTCAGGAGTTTGAGACCAGCATAGTCAATATGGTAAAACCCCATCTCTGCTAAAAATACAAAAGTCAGCCAGGTATGGTGGCACATGACTGTAATCCCAGCTACTCGGTAGGCTGAGGCAAGAGAATCACTAGAACCTGGGAGGCAGAGGTTGCACTCCAGCCTGAGCAACAGAGGGAGATTCCGTCTCAAAAAAAAGAAAAAACAAAACAAAACATGGAAAAAGAATCAATATTGTTAAAATGGCCATGCTGCCAAAGGAATCTACATATTCAACACTATTTCTATCAAACTACCAATGTCATCTTTAACAGAACTAGAAAAAAACTATTCTAAAATTCATATGGACCCAAAAAAGAGTCTGAATAGCCAAAGCAATTCCAAGCAAAAACAACAAAGCCAGAGGCATCACATTACCTGACTTCAAGCTATACTACAAGGCTACAACAAAAACAGACACATAGATAAATGGAACAGAATAGAGAATCCAGAAGTGAAGCTGCACACCTACAGCCATCCGATCTTGACAAAGGTGACAAAAATAAGCAATGGAAAAAGGACTTCCTATTCAATAAATGGTGCTGGGATAACTGCCTAGCAATATGCAGAAGAATGAAATTCAACCCCTACATTTCACCTATCTTATTACAAGATAGATTAAAGATTTAAATTTAAGACCTCAAACTATAAGACTACTAGAAGAAAACCTAGGAAACACCATTAGGGACATTGGCCTTGGGAAATAATTTATGACTAAGTCCTCAAAAGCAATTGCAATGAAAACAAAAATTGTCAAGTGGGACCTAATTAAACTAAAGAGCTTCCACACAGCAAGATAAGTTATTAACAAATTATATGGACAACGTACAGAATGGAAGAAAACATTTGCAAACTACACATCTGACAAAGATCTAATATCCAGAATCTATAAGTAACTTAAACAATTGAACAAGCAAAAACAAATAACCCCATTAAAAATGGAGAAAAGACATGAACAGACACTTCTCCAAAAAAAAAAAAACCCACAAGCAGCCAACAAATATATGAAAAAAATGCTCCATATCACTAATCATTAGAGAAAGGCAAATCAAATCACAAGAAAATACCATATCATGCCAGTCAGAATAGCTATTGTTAAAAAAGTCAAAAAATAACAGATGCTGACAAGGCTGCAGAGAAAAGGGAGCATGTATACACTGTTGATGAGAATGTAAGTTAGTTCAGCCAGTATGCAAAGCAGTTTGGAGATTTCTCAAAAAACTGAAAACAAAAGTACCATTTGACCCAGCAATCCCATTACTGGGTATCTATCTAAAAGAAACTAAATCATTCTACCAAAAGACATATGCATCTATATGTTCATCGCAGCACTATTCACAATAACAAAGACATGGGATCAACCTAGGTGCCCATCAGTGGTGGACGGGATAAAGAAAATGTGGTACATACACAACAGAAACATTACGGAGTCATAAAAAAAAACAATGAAATCATGTCCTTTGCAGCAGCATGGATGTAGCCATTATCCTAAGTGAATTAACGCAGGAACAGAAAGCCAAATACCACGCTCTCACTTATAAGTGTGAGCCAAATATTGGGTACTCATGGACATACAGATGGCAACAATACAAACAGGACTACTTGGGGTGGGAGTGGACAATGGTTGAAAAACTAACTAAATTATTTTTTAAAGAATGTTCATTTTTCATTTCACGGAATTCTAAAAATGTGCCAGGTATAATTAACAGCTGTTAATTAGATTCAACTGTACTCCTTTTCCTTTCTTTTGATTACAGCGCCTCATCTAGGGCAGGTGCAAGCGTGTTAACCCCACCTGAACTGCATTCAGTTCAGGTGGGGCTAACACGCTTGCACCTGCCCTAGATGAGGGAATGGGTACAAGAAAGCCCAATCAGACTATTCTTTTAAATTAAATACATAGAGCTTGGGAGATAAAGGGTTTATCTTCTGGGCTTGGGGGTAAACTAAGAATTACGTAGGCTTGGGACTACTGCTAGCTGTTGTGCTGCTGAGTAGAGAGAACCTCTTCAAGAACAAAGCCATGAAGAGACAACAGAGGGATGGAAAAAAGAGAGACCTGAAACTCTCAGATCTAGTCATTCCTGGAATCAGATTTACCTCCTTGGACTTTCCAGGCATATCCAGCAACATACAATTGATTCTTATTGTATTAGTCAGGGTTCTCCAGGGGGACAGAACTAATAGGATGGATGTAGATGTATACATGAAAGGGAGTTTCTTAAGGAGAAGGAGAATTGACTCACACGATCACAAGGCGAAGTCCACGATAGGCTGTCTCCAAGCTGAGAAAGAAGGAAGCCAGTAGTGGCTCAGTCCGAGTCCAAAAGTCTCAAAAGTAGGGAAGCTGACAGTGCAGCCGACAGAGCCCCCGGCAAAACGCTGGTGTAAGTCCAAAAGTCCCTGAAGAACCTGGAGTCTGATGTCCAACGGCAGGAAGCATCCAGCATGGGAAAAAGATGAAAGTTAGAAAACTCAGCAAGCCAGCTTATCCCACCTTCCTCTGCTTGCTTTGTTCTAGCCTCTCTGGCAGCCAATTGGATGGTGCCCACCCACATGGAGGGTGGGTCTTCCTCTCCCAGTCCACTGACTCAAATGTTAATCTCCTCTGGCAACACCCTCACAGACACACCCAGAAACAATACTTTACCAGTTATGTAGGCATCTTTCAATCAAGTTGACCCCTAATATTAACCACCACACTCATTATTCGTGGATTCTGTATTTGCAAATTTGCTTACCTACTAAAGTGTATTTGTAACCCCCCGATTAATACTCTTGAAACTATAAGGGAGTTTTAAACCTTCCCCCTACTTTCTGAAGGTTTGATAATTTGAGTCTCTGGAATAAACTGACAGCATACAGATTAACAAGAGAAAAGGCATACAGTTTTATTATGTGCATGCACGTGGGTGCCTCACAAATTATAAGATTCAAAGAAGGGGTAGATGGTCAAACTTTTTACAGCATCCTGAGCTATATATAGAAGGAAATAGGGGCTTGAGGCTTCTGTGGGGAGGTGGTGACAGGTTATGAGAGGGTGAGAGGAGGAAATTTATAGTGAACAAAGTTGTCTTGTTATACTGAGAAAATATCTCAAGTAGCAACCCTCAGAACAGTTGGGCTGGGGGCAGTGGCTCATGTCTGTAATCCCAGCATTTGGGGCTGAGGCAGCCAGATCGCTTGAGGTCAGAAGTTTGAGATCAGCTTGGGCAATATGGAAAAACCCCACATACCTACAAAAAAAGAAAAAAAAATAGCTGGGTGTGGAGGCACATGCCATGGTCCCAGCTACTCAAGAGGCTGAGGCAGGAGGACCCCTTCAGCGTGGGAGCTCAAGGCTGCAGTAAGCCACAATAGTGCCACTGCACTCCAGCCTGGGCGATAGGAATGAGACCCTATCTCAAAAAAAAAAAAAAAAAAAAAAAAAAAACAGGAAGAAGAATAGGTGGCAACTTTTGACAAAGTCTATCTGGGCAAGGTACCAACCTTTAGTCTCCTCTCCTGTGATATAATTAATATTCCCTAGCTAATGAGATTGCAGAGAGGCGACAAATGAGTCCCTTTTGGAGGATCTATTTTTAGGCAAGTAAGGGAAATTCAGAGAGAGCTCCCTCTTGCTCTTCAGGAGAGAAGGGCAAGAGACAAGAGCACAGGAGAAAGTCAGTGAGACCTTGGTTCAACTTCAGTTCAAAGCACTCAGCATGCCACAGTGCCATACTATGGGGTATTGTTTTCTGAGCCCCAACAGTGCTTTCACAATCATTCACTGACATGTATGTACAGAGTAGTGAAAAATTTGAATCACCTGATGTGCATGTTTCCAGCTGAGGTTCAACAAGACGTCTGCTGTCTTGCTTCACCTCTCACACTGTAAACAAATGTCTTTTTTGCAATCTATTTAGTGCCACGTTTTTCACATTTTGTGCTTTTTGTTGTTTTCACTATTTAAAATGGCCCTGGAGCTTAGTGCTAAAGTGCTGTTTTGGTTAGCGTTCCTGAATACAAGGCTGAGATGTGCCTTACAGAGAAAATATATGGGTTAGATAAGCTTTGTTCAGGCATGAGTTAGCATGTTGGTAGTTCAGTGTTAATGAATCAACAATACGTATTAAATGAGATATCTTTAAGCCAAAACACACATAAAACAAGGCTATGTATTGATCCATTGATGAGAATATTGTGACTGGAGGCTCCCTGGAACCTAACCTTTTAAGTCTTCTGGGAGTAATGGTTCAGTATTCACTAATGCAGTGTTTATGGCAACTTGATAGAACATAACTACTGCACATAATGAGAACTGACTGTATTCTCCTTTTGCTTAAGTTAGTTTGAGTTGGAAGAAGAGGCACATAATGTAGTAAGGGGCTGAGGGAAGGCTTTATGAAAGAAATGACTTTTAAGTGAGTAGCATTTTACCAGGAAAGAGAGTGGGAGAAGAGAATTCCAGGCTAAGAAAATAGTCTGAACAAAGATCTTAGGGTGACAAGGAGCAAGGCATGTTTGATGATCCAAAAGAAAGCCAGTGCAGTTGGACCACAAAAATCAAGGGAATAATAGTGTGAGAATTTAAAGAAGGTAGAAAAAATATATATATAGTGGATATTCTTGGTGCCTACCTATAATCAATTTCCCACACCTTCCTTCTCATAGATCCCCAATTTTGTTCTGGTATCCATCCTTATCCAACCTTTGGGATTAGGGAAAGCTAACACAATCCTCAGCTCACAAAGTAAGGACTGGTTAAGGTAAACTAACCATGTAATCTCATCCCTGGCCAGCAAATGGTTTAGGAATGGGAATGTACCTCAGTGTTGGCCAATAAAATTTGAGCTACTAATAGCTTTTGGGAAATTTCTTTATATTTGAGTGATAATAATGGAAAGTAGATCTCACTGTTCCATATTGAATGTAAGCAAAGAAACCTGTTGCTTAATTTGTGTCCTTGAGGGAAGCCAGCCTGAGAACAAAACCTACACGTGGAGAATGGACTTGCAAACACTGCAAGAAAATCAGGCTAGAACTTTGATTATGTTGAAACTGCCTTTGCAAAATTATGACAGTAAGAGAAATCTGACATAGTTGATTCCATCTTGCTTCTGACCTCCAAGCTATCCTCGGTCTTTCCTGGGTGTGGGCCAAGCTAACCATGGGGAGAATTTAGTTTATAGTTTAACCTTAAAGCAGGGGTGATAACAGCCCTTCCCAAAACTAAACTGCATTTGTAAAATGAATAAAAAGCCACAAGCTTCTGATTATGAGAGGGTGCTGAACTCTGCTAAAATGTAGGCATAGTTTCTAATCCCTTACTGCTCAGGAGTCATGTGACCAGAGGTCACAAGATTTGTGACCTTCCCAATTGCTCCTATATAACATCACTATTACAGAACCTATAATTAGTTTGAGATGTTTTTCAGATGGACCCCACCTGAACTCATGACTCAATGAATCCTGTGGCCCCACCCAGAGGCAGACTCAGCCCATGAGGACTATTTTCCACACCCCTACAATTTCATCCCCAACCAATCAGCAGCACCTACTCCCTAAAAACTCCTAACCTCCAAATCTTCAGAGACTGATTTGAGCCCAGTTCTCCCTCATGGGCTTGCCTCATGTCAATTAAACTCTTTCTCTACTGCAGTGCTGCCATCTCAGTGGATTGATTTTGTCTGTGCGGTGGAGAGGAAGAACCTGTCGGGCAATGACTATATGGTACCGGAAGTCTGCATATATCAAGACATTTGGTTATATAAGCCAACTTCACTGTTTAAGGGGTGGAGTTGGTTTTCTGTTAATTGAGGTGGAAAGCCTCTTAACTAAAACAATAGGTGTCCAGGCTCAGTCCCCTAAGTGATACGTCTAAGATGAATGCAACTGGATGGCGGATTGGGAGCTCTGGTGAGCAAGTTATTGAAGCCACCTGATATGGCTTGGCTGTGTCCCCACCCAAGTCTCAACTTGAATTGTATCTCCCAGAATTCCCATATGTTGTGGGAGGGACCCAGGGGAAGGTAACTTAATCATGGGGGCTGGTCTTTCCCATGCTATTCTCATGATAGTGAATAAGTCTCATGAGATATGATGGGTTTATCAGGGGCTTCCGCTTTTGCTTTTTCATCGTTTTTTCTCTTTTCACCGCCATGTAAGAAGTGCCTTTCACCTCCCACCATGATTCTGAGGCCTCCCCAGCCATTTGGAATTGTAAGTCCAATTAAACATCTTTTTCTTTCCAGTCTAGGGTATGTCTTATAAGCAGCATGAAAGTGGACTAATACAGTAAATTGGGACAGGTAGTGTGTGGCATTGCTGAAAAGATACCTAAAAATGTGGAAGCGACTTTGGAACTGGGTAACACAAAGAGGTTGGAACAGTTTGGAGGGCTCAGAAGAAGACAGGAAAATGTGGGAAAGTTTGGAACCTCCTAGAGACTTGTTGAATGGCTTTGACAAAAACGCTGATACTGATATGAACAATAAGGTCCAGGCTGAGGTGGTCTCAGATGGAGATGAGGAACTTGTTGGGAACTGGAGCAAAGGTGACTCTTGTTATGTTTTAGCAGAGACTGGTGGCATTTTGCCCCTGCCCTAGAGATTTGTGGAACTTTGAAATTGAGAGAGATGATTTAGGGTACCTGATGGAAGAAATTTATAAGCAGCAAAGCATTCAAAATGTGACTTGGGTGCTGTTAAAAGCATTCTGTTTTAAAACAGAAACAGAGCATAGAAGTTCAGGAAATTTGCAGCCTGAGGATGCAGAAAAGAAAAATCCATTTTTTTGAGGAGAAATTCAAGCCAGCTGCAGAAATTTGCATAAGTAGCACAGAGGTTCATGTTAATCCCCAAGATCATGAGGAAAATGTCTCTCGGTTGATGTCAGAGACTTCACAGCAGCCCCTCCCATCACAGGCCCGGAGGCCCAGGAGGGAAAAATGGTTTAGTGGGCCAGACCCAGGGTCTCTGTGCTGTGTGCAGCCTAGGGACTTGGTGCTCTGTGTCCCAGCTGCTCCAGACATTGCTGAAAGGGGCCAACACAGAGCTTGGTCTGTGGCTTCAGAGGGTGAAAGCCTCAAGCCTTGGCAGCTTCCACATGGTTTTGAGCGTGCGGGTTCACAGAAGTCAAGAATTGAGGTTTGAGAACCTCTGCCTAGATTTCAGAAGATGTATGGAAATGCCTGGATGCCCAGGCAGAAGTTTGCTGCAGGGGTGGGGCTCTCATGGAGAACCTCTACTAGGGCAGTGCAGAAGGAAAATGTGGGGTTGAAGCCCCCACACAGAGTCCCTACTGGGGCACTGCCTAGTGGAGCTGTGAGAAGAGGGCCACCATCCTCCAGACCCCAGAATGGTAGATCCACTGACACATTGCACCGTGCACCTGGAAAAGCTGCAGACACTCAATGCTAGCCTGTGAAAGCAGCCAGGAGGGAGGCTGTACCCTGAAAAGCTACAGGGGCAGAGCTGCCCAAGACCATGGGAGCCCACCTCTTGCATCAGCATGACCTCAATGTGAGACCTGGAGTCAAAGGAGATCATTTTGGAGCTTTAAAATTTGACTGCCCCACTGGATTTCAGACTTGCATGGGCCCTGTAACCCCTTTGTTTTGGCCAATTTCTTCCATTTGGAATGGCTGTATTTACCCAATACCTGTACCCCCATTGTATTCAGAAAGTAACTAGCTTGCTTTTGATTTTCCAGGCTCATAAGCGGAAGGGACTTACTTGCCTTGTCTCAGATGAGACTTTGGACTGTGGACTTTTGGGTTAATGCCAAAATAAGTTAAGTTTGGGGGACTGTTGGGAAGGCATGATTGGTTTTGAAATGTGAGGACATGAGATATGGAGGGGCCAGGAGTGGAATGATATGGTTTGGCTGTGTCCCCACCCAAATCTCAACTTGAATTTTATTTCCCAGAATTCCCACATATTGTGGGAGGGACCCAGTGGGAGGAGGTAATTGAATCATGGGGGCTGGTCTTTCCAGTGCTATTCTCATGATAGTGAATAAGTCTCATGAGATCTAATGGGTTTATCAGGGTTTCCGCTTTTGCTTCTTCCTCATTTTTTGTCTTACTCCCACCATGTAAGAAGTGCCTTTCACCTCCTGCCATGATTCTGAGGCCTCCCCAGCCATGTGGAAGTGTAAGTCCAATTAAACCTCTTTTTCTTCCCAGTCTCGGGCATGTCTTTATCAGCAGCATGAAAACAGACTAATATACCACCCTCAGGGGCTTTACAAGAAATCTGAACGGAAATAATTATAATCAAGCGGTAATCAGTCTGCATGTTGACCCACTTCCTTGTTACTGAGTCATATCACACTAGATACTGGCCATCTGCACCCCCGTTATACCTAAAAATAGGATTCCTGGCCCTAGAATCATACAGCTTTGTTTAAGATAGATATGATTTCTGACATTAGAGTCCTAACACTTTAAGAATTGCTTAAGCAGATCCTGAATTCCAGCAGAACAGCTGATGCCAAGCAGTTCAAGACCCTCATAGGGTAACTCAGTCAGCATCAACATGAGAATATCATTTCTTCATCTCTCTGTACCATGACTTCATCTTGTACTCTTCAACTAAGCAACAATCGTCACTCCTTGGTTTACTCCAAAACTCTTATAAACTCTAGCCCCAAACTCCTCAGGGAGTTTGAAGTTTCCTCCCATCTCCTCATACGGCAGCCCTACAATTAAAACTCTTTCTTTGCTGCAACCTGGTGTCTTGGCATATTGGCTTACCATGCACATCAGGCAACGGACCTATTACAGTCATGTAATAACCAGACAATCTAGTTTGGTGTTACATGTTGTGTTTATTTCCCTTTGGTTATTCGTTATTGCCTAGGCTTTAGTAAAGTCTTTTTTTTTTTTTGGAGACAGGGTCTTACCCTGTTGCCCAGGCTGCGGTATAGTGGTGCCGTCACAGCTCACTGCAGCCTCGACCTCTAAGCTCAACCACTCCTCTCACCTCACCTGAGTAGCTGGGACTACAGATAATCTTAAAAAAATTATTTGTAGAGATGAGGTCTTACTATGTTGCCCAGGCTGGTCTCAAATTCCTGGGCTCAAGTGATCCTCCTGTCTTGGCCTCCCAAAATGCTGGGATTACAGGTTTGAACCACTGCACCTAACCCAGTAAAGACTTGTGTACACCATGAGCAATTGAAGTTTTCCTTGCCCATGAGATTATACTGAGAGTGACTTTAATGATTATTCCAGGCTCTAGAAAAATTCAATGCAATCCCTCAGATTTCTTTGAACTCTACATGTGCTCATGTTTATATGTTCATTACTACTAGCTCTGGTTCAGTTTATGGGTCATCTCACTCTCTAGTGTATATTGAACTCTATGCTGTCTGTTGAACATCATACCAACCTTTACATGAAACATACCCTTCTATTCAAGATCCACGCATACATGAAAGAGATATTTATGTTTAATAAACGTGATCAAATATTTTGGGGACAGATAAGGGACTTATATTGTAAAAATGCCAACAACTTTAATGTTAAACACCCTTATTCTTTTTTTTTTTTTTTTTTTTTTTTTTTTTGAGGTGGAGTCTCACTGTCACCCAGGCTGGAGTGCAGTGGCGCAGTCTCACCTCACTGCAAGCTCCACCTCCCGGGTTCACACCATTCTCCTTCCTGCCTCAGCCTCACGAGTAGCTGGGACTACAGGCGCCCGCCACCATGCCCAGCAAATTTTCTGTATTTTTAGTAGAGACGGGGTTTCACCGTGTTAGCCAGGATGGTCTCGATCTCCTGACCTCATGATCTGCCCGCCTTGGCCTCCCAAAGTGCTGGGATTACAGGCATGAGCCACCACGCCCAGCCTATCTCAAACAAATAAACAAAACCCACTACCTATCCAGTGTATGATAAGAAAACAAAAAACAACTTGGCATAGCCTATTGGGAATACTTACAGAATCACAGAATTATAGAATAAGAGGGCATTCCCTCACCGTATGTTTTAGGTGATGCCAAAGGATATAAAAGTTTTTATTGCAGAATAGATACAAAAGTATTGACTGCAAAAGTAATTTTTTTCTCTGTGTTAAACATTGAGCTTTTTTGATCAATTTTGTGTATAGAAATGTCTTCCCTATTATGTGAAAAAGTCACATGAAACAATGTAAACTCTATACAACCCAATTGACATCCATAGGGGAATAGCTTAAATAAATTGTGGTATATTGATATTGTATTTTTCCTTAAAGCTGCTGAAATGTATTAATTAGATGAGTATGCAACACAGCATAACAAGACAAAGTGTGGAAGGGAAAAAGCAAGTTGTAGAACAATGTATATACTGTTTACTGTAGTGAATTGTGCACATCAAACTTAAAACAACGGCTACTTCTGGCACAGGGGAGGGTACTAGGATTTGGGGAATTCAAATAAAAAATGACTTTAGCCTTATTTATAATATATTAATTTTTAAAAGAATAGTGCTGGCCGGGCACAGTGGTTCACGCCTGTAATCCCAGCACTTTGGGAGGCTGAGGCGGGTGGATCATGAGGTCAAGAGATCAAGACCATCCTGGCCAACATGGTGAAACCCTGTCTCTGCTAAAACTACAAAAAATTAGCCAGGCATGGTGGCAGGCGCCTGTAATCCCAGCTACTTGGGAGGCTGAGGCAGGAGAATCGCTTGAACCTGGGAGGCAGAGAATGCATATTGAGACTGGGTAAATTTTTTTTTTTTGATACAGAGTTTTGCTGTTGTTGCCCAGGCTGGAGTGCAATGGCGTGATCTCGGCTCACTGCAACCTCTGCCTCCCGGGTTCAAGCGATTCTCCTGCCTCAGCCTCCCGAGTAGCTGGGATCACAGGCACCCACCACCGCGAGCGGCTAATTTTGTATTTTTAGTAGAGATGGGGTTTCACCATGTTGACCAGGCTGTTCTCAAACTCCTGACCTCAGGTGTTCCCTGACCTCGGCGTCCCAAAGTGCTGGGATTACAGGCATGAGCCACCACACCTGGCCTGGGTAATTTATAAAGGAAAGAGGTTTAATTGATTCAATGTTTCACAGGACTGGGGAGGCCTCAGGAAACATAATCACGGCAGAAGAGGAAGCAAACGTGTCCTTCTTCACATGGCAACAGCAAGGAGAAATGCCAAGCAAAAGGGGGAAAATCCCCTTATAAAACCATCAGATCTCATGAGAACTCACTCACCATCACGAGAACAGCATGAGGGTAACTGCCCCCATGATTAAATTACCTCCCACCGGGTCCCTCCCACAACATGTGGGGATTATGGGAACTACAATTCAAGATGAGATTTGGGTGGGGATGCAGCCTAACCATATCAATTAATGAAAAATACTGTTACTACATTAATATAAGATTTTAATAAAACACATAGAATACTAGATTATATTTGTTGGAATATAAATATGATATATTCTACCAAACATATTTATCTGTTATATAACATATTTATATGTTTTATGTTACATATTTATCAGGAGTAATTTAACCAAAATTACTCCTGATTCTTATTTGATAATAATATTGCAGGGAAACAATTTTAGAATTATTAAGGACCAGAGAGCTTTTTAGGATACCTTAACATTTCTTTTTTCATTTTTTTTTTGAGCCAGGCTCTCATTCTGTCACTCAGGCTGGAGTGCAGTGGTGTGATCATGGCTACTGGGCTCAGGTGATCCTCCCACCTCAGCCTCTTAGGTAGCTGGGACTACAGGTACACACCACCACGCCTGGCTAATTTTTGTATTTTTTGTAGAGACAGAGTTTTGCCATGTTGCCCAGGCTGGTCTCAAACTCCACGACTCAAGTGATCTGCCCACCTCTGCCTCACAAAGTGCTGGGATTACAGGCATGAGCCACCATGCCCAGGCTTTTCTGGAAATTTAAATTTTAGGTGTGAATTCTAATAAAGGACTAAATAATGTACAAACAGACAACCCAATAAGAAGACAGGCAAAATACTTAAACAGGCACTTCACAAAGGAGGATATTTAATTGTTCAATGAACATATGAGGAGAAGGTGCTCTATCATTAGTCATCAGGGAAATGCACACAATGAGATAGCACTACTCACGTATCAGAAAGGATACAAAATTTTAAAATGACAATACCACATGTTAGCAAGGATCTGGAACAACTGAAAGTAATCATCTGCTGTTGGGAATGTACATTGGCATAGCCACTTTGGAAAGCCATTTGGCAACAGTCTACTAAATCTGAATATGTGTTTACCTTATCCCCCAGCAATTCCACTCTTGGTGAATGAAAACATGGGTGACCCAAAAGACATGTGCAAGAACGTTCATTTGTAGCTTTGTTTATAATATCTCCAAATTGGCAACAACCCAAATGTATATCAAGGGTATAGTATTCATAGAGTGAAATACTGTATAACAATCAGAACAAGTTACTGTTGTATGCAACAGTAGGATACATTGCTGTATGACAGATGCACCTGACAGCAATAATTTAAGTATACCCTTAAGAATGAACCTATGGTCTAAGAGGAATGTGTGTTCAGAGTTCTGAGCTAAAGAACCTGGGAGTGGTCAACCCAGAGTTTCCCTCCTTATCTATGAAGGACATCTGAACCCCTAGTCCATCCCTCGGAATGCAGGCTGTACATGGGATTGAGGCCCTTTGTTTTGGGTTAAATGAAAACTGCTAGGTAGAGGTTGCTAGATGGAGGGTGCTAAGCAAAAATGCTATAAAAACTGCATGCTTTTTACAAACGGGAGTGGTTCTCCTGTCCAGCCGCTGCCACTGGACCATCCCTGTATATAATTTCTTCCAATAAACCCTATGTCTCAGTTGCTGTCTCCATGTCTCTTCTTCAGCCTCTCAGACAGGATGCCATCCCTATTGGGGTCAATGGGAGTCTGGCATGACAAATGCACAGGCATAATGTTGAGCAAAGGAAGGCAGACATTAAAGCATACTGTATGGTTTCATTTCAATAAAGTTCAAAAATAAGCAAAATGCATTTGTGATAGAAGTCAGAATAGTGAATACTTGTGGGAAGCAATGACTAGTAGATGACTTGAAGACTCTGGGGCATGGACAATGTTCTGAGTCCTAATCTGGGTGCCAGTTAGTATGTGCGTTCACTTGGCAAAAGTTCCTTCAGCTGTATACTTAAGACCTGTTCAGTTTTTGTGTGTTGTACTTCAATTTGAAATGTTTTTAATGGCGGGCGCAGTGGCTCACACCTGTAATCCCACCACTTTGGGAGGCTGAGACAGAGGATCCCCTGAGCTCAGAGGAGTTTGAGGCCAGCCTGGGCAACATGGTGAAACCCCATCTCTACTAAAAATACAAAAATTAGACAGGTGTGTTGGCATCTGCCTGTAATCCCAGCTACTTGGGAGGCTGAGGTAGGAGAATTGCCTGAGCCTGGGAGGCAGAGATTGCAGTGAGCCAAGATCGTGCCACTGCACTCCAGCCTGGGCTACAGAGTGAGATCCTGTCTCAAATAAATAAAGTAAAATAAAATGTTTATAAAATAAAATCTCTAGCAGAGTCACATGGAGACAAGGCAGTTAGTGCCAAGTTATACCAAGGGTGGCCCCTAAGATTGTCTGTGAGTTCCCCCTTCTGAGGCCCCGAGAGCTTTTCCAGTTTCTCTCCTTCCTGAGAACTGGTTCATTTTTTTTAATTCTCTTGATCCTTACAATAAAAATCTCCCCCAAAATAATAATAATTAGTTTCTTACTGAGATCCACTTGAGTTTCAGGAAGAAATTGACATTATTCTTGAGGTAAACAGCACTGCTTTTTTTTTTTTTTTTTGAGACAGAATCTCATTCTGTTGCCCAGGCTGGAGTGCAGTGGCGCGATCTTGGCTCACTGCAACCTCCGCCTCCCAGGTTCAAGTGATTCTCCTGCCTCAGCCTCCTGAGTAGCTGGGATTACAGGCGCCTGTCACTACACCCAGCTAATTTTTTGTTTTTTTAGTAGAGACAGGGTTTCACCATGTTGGTCAGGCTGGTCTTGAACTCTTGACCTCATGATTCGCTCTCCTCAGCCTCCCAAAGTGCTGGGATTACAGGCATGAGCCACCAGTACTGCCTTTTATAAAAAAGACAAATACCTTATATGTAAAGTGGCAGAA
The DNA here is from genome assembly GCF_029281585.2 of Gorilla gorilla gorilla. Lineage (NCBI taxonomy): Eukaryota > Metazoa > Chordata > Mammalia > Primates > Hominidae > Gorilla > Gorilla gorilla. The sequence goes on along the minus strand of NC_073240.2, from coordinate 56,798,404 downwards.
AAAAAATGTGTTTCCCTTATACATGATAGAACCCTAGTTGAGTACAAGGGAATGTTTGACTGTAAGCAAGAAATTAATATAACTGGCATCTGTACTACAAGGGAATGCCTTCAGACTTAATAGCAATAAAATCCAGGTCTAAGATCAGAATTAAAAGAATCATATCCACAGTGGCAAGAGCATCCAGACTGGGGGTCTCTTGCCAATTACTCCTCTAGGGCACACTGATCAAACATGATCCTTAATATCCTTAGTGCAACCAAGAACGCTAGAATGTTTAAAGAAGAATGTTGATGTCTTTGCTGCCCTCAGCCCCGCCGCCACCGCCGCCGCCGCCTCCCCCGCCGCCGCAGCACCAGCCGCCCCGCCGCCGCCGCCGCCGCCGCCCGGACCCCGGCGCGCTGAATGCAGACTAATAGGGATGCCAAAGGAAAAATATGATCCTCCAGATCCTCGCAGAATTTATACCATCATGTCAGCAGAGGAGGTAGCCAATGGGAAAAAATCTCACTGGGCAGAATTAGAAATCTCGGGGAATTGCTTTTAAATAACAATCTGTTACGGGTTTTGCCTTATGAACTTGGTCGGCTCTTCCAGCTACAAACTCTAGGTTTGAAAGGCAATCCTTTATCACAGGATATTCTCAACTTATACCAGGGCCCAGATGGAACCCGAAAGCTACTGAACTTCGTGCTTGACAATCTCGCAGTTCATCCAGAGCAGCTTCCTCCGAGGCCATGGATTACATTTAAAGAACTAGACCAAATTCTGCCATCAGCATCATTCACGGTTATGTGTTACAATGTGTTATGTGATAAATACGCTACCCGGCAGCTATATGGTTATTGCCCATCCTGGGCATTAAACTGGGAATACAGGAAAAAGGGAATTATGGAAGAAATTGTTAACTGTGACGCAGAAATCATTAGTCTTCAGGAAGTGGAAACAGAGCAATACTTCACTCTCTTTCTGCCAGCATTGAAGGAGCATGAATATGATGGATTTTTTTCTCCAAAGTCACGTGCCAAAATCATGTCTGAGCAGGAGAGAAAGCATGTAGATGGTTGTGCAATATTCTTCAAAACAGAAAAATTTACATTGGTGCAGAAGCATACAGTGGAATTTAACCAAGTGGCAATGGCTAATTCAGATGGATCCGAAGCTATGCTGAATAGAGTGATGACAAAAGATAACATTGGTGTCACTGTGGTATTAGAGGTCCACAAAGAACTATTTGGAGCAGGTATGAAGCCTATTCATGCTGCAGACAAACAGCTGCTTATAGTGGCAAATGCCCACATGCATTGGGACCCAGAGTATTCTGATGTGAAGCTCATCCAGACCATGATGTTTGTCTCAGAGGTTAAAACCATTCTGGAGAAAGCCTCTAGTAGGTCTGGCAGCCCAGCTGCAGATCCTAATTCCATCCCGCTGGTGCTATGTGCAGATCTTAACTCATTGCCAGATTCAGGTGTTGTGGAACACTTAAGCAATGGAGGAATAGCTGACAACCATAAAGACTTCAAGGAACTAAGGTACAATGAGTGTCTTATGAACTTCAGCTGCAATGGAAAGAATGGAAGCTCAGAAGGGAGAATCACACATGGCTTCCAACTTAAGAACGCCTATGAAAATAACTTGATGCCTTACACCAATTACACCTTTGATTTCAAAGGCGTGATTGACTACATTTTCTATTCCAAGACTCATATGAACGTGCTTGGTGTCCTGGGGCCTTTAGATCCTCAATGGCTGGTTGAGAACAACATTACTGGGTGTCCACACCCTCACATCCCTTCAGACCACTTCTTAATGTTAACACAACTTGAAATCCACCCTCCACTCCTGCCTCTTGTCAATGGTGTTCACTTGCCTAATCGGAGGTAGTGGAGTACTGCCCCACCAAGACAGGGATCTGTTGCTATGGACCTGTACAGTTGTAAATCAAAGTATGTAGGAGTGAAGTATGGCCATCCTTAAGCTGCTTCTTCAGGTTTCTTTCATTATGTGTTTGCTGTAAGACTTTGTACATTTTTGTGCATATTGGTATCATTTGGCAGTAGGGCTGGAACCAAAGTATTACTCTCTTTCCAAAATTTTAATTTAACATGTTTTTAAATTGGACCTTCTTTATATTGTATTAACAGCCAGCATTCAAAATTGATAAATTACCAATTTGAGGCCCAACAACAGTGTATTTGTTTTTCCAAAACAAATACTTTCTTTTGAATGGTTTCAGTGAGCCAACCATTTTATAAAAGGCAATTTTTAAAAACTATAAATACAGTATTTTAAACTGAATGATGATATGCCTTCCAGGGAAAACCTTGAATTTTTCCTTTATAACTGACTTTTGGATTCCCAAGTCATTTGCACATTAACAGAGTACTTAAATTTACTTGTTCAGTACATAAACTATGATATAGCCTCTATACATGGTAAGAAAATTTGAAAAGTTAAAGATGGTTGCACAGTATGCTTTCATAATCAAGCATGTAACACCACATGACAATTTGTTGGCCAAATGCTAGTTTGCAGTTTGAGGAATCACTTTGGTTTTTTTGTCCTCTCTATATAACCTTATTGGAAGTATTAATTCTAAGCCTGTCTCTCAAGTTTATTTATAGAGAAAGAGTAAGTAATCTGTATTGCCACATACCTTGAAAATAGAATGCGGTACATTTAGGATGCCCACAGAATGAATTTTTCCTTATTCCAATTCAACCTTCTGTCTGGTTGTGCCAGGAAAACAGATGTTATATGACCTATATCATTTTTGCCATTATAGTCAAATGTTAAAAGAAGAAAAAAATCTGCTGAATAAAAAGGACTTGATCAGAGTTTCAGATGGAGAAAATCATACAGATATTTTATGTGTTTCCAACATAGATTATGTGGCTGTTGGTTTTTTGAGATGACAGTGCAAAGGATTTGGGAGACAGAACAAATTTGGGGCAGTAGTTGAAAACGTTGGGTCATTTTCCTGACTCTAGCTGCCAAATGGCCATCATATGCTTTTAATCTTTGTTTCAGTTGTCTGTCAGGGTTGAATTAAGAAGCTACTGGTTTATTCCCAATTGTTGATGCCTTTAGGTATGTTGGAATATTTTTTTTGCCTAGGAGGGGCCAGTTGAAAATCTGTGACTCAAGAGGCAGTGAACAGAATACTGTTTTCTGGGGAAAAATTTGTTGGCTACTTGATGTTAATTATGGCACAGTAACAGGAAAATGTTGTGTCTGTGTTTTTCAGTTTTTCTTTATTCTGCTTTTTTGCTGCTATAAGAGTTTTCTGAAATTTATATTTTAAACTTTTCATGCACTTTACTGTTTCTAGTCTCAAAATGTGATATTTTTAATAAACAAGAAATTTTCCATTATGTGAATGAAATTTTAAAAGACAATAGCCCATATTTGTGTCTCACTAATATATAAAGTACAGGTCAAATTTAAATTATTTAATTAGTTTTAAATATATACAATTTGTCTCCTCTTTCAAACCTGACATCTTAAAACTGTTTTATTAGTCTTAAATGATGCATTTATTTTGGTCATTTTATGCTAATTTCTTCCATAGTAAATTAATCAGGCTATATAAGGTAATATTTCCCCAGAGGGTAATTTTAGTGGGACGAGGGTGGTGGGATGATGTCATATCATACATGGGATTGCATCAGAAGGGTTCTGTAAAGCCTGAACTCCCTTTTAAAAGTGCCTAGTGATAGAGGCGTTGTTTGTCATCTATTATAATGGGAATGTCCTTGTAGTTCAGTGAATTTTGATGTAAATAAAATATCTTTTAAAAATGTTAAAGTACCAGAATAAACAAACAAAAAGAAACAACCCTTAAGATGACAGATTTTCCTCAACATGCAGGTTTCCCTTCTTATATACCTCAAGTATCCAACATCTAGCCATGCAAATTGATTACCTGAAGCATAGTAATAGAAAGTAGAATAGCATGAAAAACTTAATTTTGTGGACATTACCTTCTTTTGTAATCAGCTACTGTATGTTTTATTTTAGATCTTTTGTTTTGGGTGGGTTTTCTGCTCTGGAGGTATATGCATTAACAAAACATTTTCCTCCTTTCATATACGCATGTTAATTAGCAATGTGAGCAATATTTCCTACCATACTTCACTCCCAATATTTTTGGAGATGTTTGTATAAAATGGAATTTAAAGTTCACTTATGATTGTATATGAACCACAGAGGAGCCCATTTATTAATAACAAACTTTTTAAATAGTTAAATGTAGAGGGAAAAAATTAAAAAAAGGGAAACATTGTAAAAAAATAAAAAAATTTAAAAAAATGAAGAATGTTTAAAATTGCTAACTTATAAGGACAGTTCTCTTCTAAAGAGGGTGCATTCTGTTATAAGAAAGGCCCTTTTGTTCTGCTGAATACCTTGATAGGTTTAGGTATGCAAAATGAGCCTACAGCTAAATTTGGGATTGAAGAGTTGAATTGTTCTGCAGTTTAAGGAAAGAAGATATTGGAGTTCCTGGTATATTCAGTGAGGGAATGGAGGGTAGAGAAAAGAAAGGAAAAGGATGACAGGAAGCTAGGGATTACTTAGGGAGAAATGGGCAGAAAAAAAATAACAAAGAAACCCTGGTTGTACACCCCTTTAAGAATAAGGGTGTTGGCTGGGCGTGGTAGCTCACGCCTGTAATCCCAGCACTTTGGGAGGCTGAGGCAGGTGGATCACAAGGTCAAGAGATCAAGACCATTCTGGCCAACATGGTGAAACCCCATTTCAACTAAAAATACAAAAAATTAGCTGGGTGTGGTGGCATGCGCCTATAGTCCCAGCTGTTGCCCAGGCTGGAAGGCAATGGCGTGATCTTGACTCACTGCAACCTCCACCTCCTGGGTTCAAGCGATTCTCCTCCCTCACCCTCCCGAGTAGCTGGGATTACAGGCATGTGCCACCATGCCTGGCTAATTTTGTATTTTTAGTAGAGATGGGGTTTCACCACGTTGGACAGGGTGGTCTCGAACTCCTGACCTCAAGTGATTCACCCACCTTGGCTTCCCAAAGTGCTGGGATTACAGGCGTGAGCAGTGCGTGAGCACTGCGTGAGCACTGTGCCCAGTGACAGATAGTGTTTTAACCTCAAAAATATCTGCCTCAAACTTTGTGCTGCTATAACAGAATATCTGTTGGGTAATTTTAAATGGACAGAGATTTGAACTCCTGGGCTCAAGTTATCTACCTCAGCCTCCCAAGTAGCTAAGACTATAGGCACGCACCACCATGCCTGGCTAATTAATTTTATTAATTTTTTTTTTTTTTTTTTTTTTTTTACAGACAGGGTTTTGCTATATTGTCCAAGCTGGTCTCAAACTCCTGGCCTCAAGCAGTCCTCCTGCTTCAACCTCCCAAAGTGCTGGGATTACAGGCATGAGTCACTACGCCCAGCTGATAATTACCTCTTAAAGATCCCACCTCTCAACACTGTTGCACTGGGGTTTAAATTTCCAACACGTAAACTTTGGGAGACATATTCAAACCATAGCAGAAGTTACTTTAGTTTTGGCCTCAGAAATGAGTCAAAAGAAAAAGGAAGAATTCACATGCTACAAATTTATAGTGAAAGTTGCTTACAAAGTATTTATCTGCTCTTCAGTTTCTTCAACCAAAAGCTAAACAAGTTTGTACAGGTAGACAAGACCTTTAGCTTAATTTATAAACGGCTTCCTGCAAAGCCCTCAAGCCATTTTATCACTCATCATCTCTTAAAAACAAAACTGGAATGTTAATCTATTTTTGGTAGAAAAAGTTGGAGACCATGTTATCAAATGGTTTAGACATATGAAGCTGTATGTAACTTAAAACTACTTATTTGCCTCAGAAATATTACATATAAAGAAGACAAAACTACACACACACATTACATTACCTATAGAATAATATTGAGCACTTCTAATTGCTTGCCAACTTCTCTTCTTGATCTTATAAGAAGATAATCTTATTTTCATTCACACATTTGAGTCATTTTAAATAATAGTGTAGAAACACCAGACCTTTAATAGGAATCCTTATTTATAATGCTTTTACTCTACATGTTAAAATAGAATGGAAGAAATATCTTAAATGTTTAACTAAAAATCACTTTTATAGGCAATTCTCTTATTCAGAATTAAGAATAGCTAGTGTATACTCAGGAGGTTGAGGCAGGAAAATCACTTGAATCTTGGAGGTAGAGGTTGCAGTGAGCTGAGATCGCGCCACTGCACTCCAGCCTGGGTGACAGAGTAAGACTGACTCTCAAAAAAAAAAAAAAAAAAATAGCTGGGGTAAAAGAACCCACAAATAATGTCTTTTCTTCTCCTAGGAACCATATAAAGCATTTTGCATTTCAAATTATTATCTTTCTTTTTTTAATAATTCAGGCAAATATAATCGGAGAAATTCTAAATGCTACTCATTTTAGCTAAAAGCTCAAGTTATTGTAGAAAGGCAACCCTTTTGTAATATTGATATTTTAACCTCTTTTTCATTTTACCACTCAAAAATTGCTAATAATTGAAATGGAATGTTCTTTGTAAGTTTATTTTATATTTGGGAGCTAAAATAAACAACAGCATTTGCTTAAAGGTTTTGAACTATGGCATATTAATGGTACAGATATGGTTTATCTATTGCAGAATTGAGTCATATGCAATAAGAAACAGCATAAAATCCATAAATAAGATTTTATGAGGGAAAAAATCAGTGTTACATATACGTTTTTCCCCGTTTCTGGCAAATATAATCTTTCATTCATATAACTGTTGACTGGCTTCTATGTGTCCAATGGGAAGATAAATACAGTTCTTATATTCAAAGAACTCCCAGACTAATTCAGGGAGAGCTGCAAGACAATTTAGGTACTGCTGCATTAGGAATCCTAGTTCCTACTATGGGGTAGAAGGGATGCTTCTTCCAGGAGACACAGCAAGGGTCCCACTGTACTGGAAGCTATGACCACCACTTGGTCATTTTTGAGCTTCTCATGTTAGTGGACCAATAGACAAACACAGTAATTACCGTATTGGCAGGGAGGTATAGGAGCTATGGTTGAGTTACACAAGAAAGACAAGAAAGCGTATGTTTGGAACTGAGGGGATCCACTGCATATTTTAGTACTTGCATGTCCAATGACAATTCTAAATGGGCAATTACTAGAACCATGACCCAATAAGTTAAACACAACTGACAAATCATACCTCTTGGGGAGGAAAATCTGAGTCCCCACCAGGCAATAACCTAGATTTGCTGAAGTACTGTCCAAGAATGGGAAAATTGAGAGCGGGTGGTATAGGACAGAGATAATGCATATCATTTATGACCCTGAGACCAGTTACACAGTAGATGCTGCAGCTTATCCTAGAAACCCTTGTCTATCAAGTCTTTTGGAGAGGTAAATACTGGACACACCTTAAAGACTCTATGGCAGAATGGACTAAGTGTGGGGCAGATCTGCACATGTATTAGATTCCTCTTGCACTCTGACTCATACCCTCTCAACTAACCTTTACTCCAGTCCTTGCTGCAGCAACCAAAGATGTAGAGATGTAACCAGACAGCAACTCATTTTAGTTGTTTAATGTATATTTCACTTTCTGCCCCTGTGCCTCACTGCCACTGCTGTTGGACATACCTGTAGGAGCCAATTCAGCCATTCTATACACAAGGAAATCTACAAATATTAACATCCTATGAAATAACCCCTGTCCAATAGGGAATGGAAACTAATGAATAAATACTCCCTTCTTGGTAGAACAATTCTGAGGTACATTCTATATGACTCCTGAGGGGTCCTTAGTGATATCGAGCCCAAATCAGGTTAATCATGTAAAGGAAACTAAAAAATTTACAAAATCACTGCATGAGTCTTATGCCATTCCTTGTTTTACTCTTTTCAGTCCCTCACTCATGTTTCCTAGGCTCAGTCGTGTTCCGATAAATGTTTAATAACTGCCTCTCCAGGAAAAAAAAGTTATCTTGGTTTGTAGCATTTGCCTATTTCTGTGATATAAATACACCATAATTTCAAGCTACCAACATGACATCACCAAATCTGCAGTTGGATAGAGGTGTACACAAATGTACCTTGGATGCCAGTATGAGTTGAGTCCAGCACACTACTGCTTGGGAGTGTGTCTCAAAAAAAATTACTGCATGCAAACATTTGTCTCAGAAGATATACAGCAAAACAAAAAAAGACAAAAAGCTACCAGTATGGGCCAATTACCAGACAATGATGGGTGTACTGACATTAGCCATGGATACCAATAAGAAGAGAAAAAACATCTTAGGTAGAAGAGGAAAGAATTTCAATTGTATAACAAATTGGTGATAGGAAGAAGTTGTAGGAATGGGCAGGGGGTATGAATTTTAGAATACTCAGAAGTCTCTAGCCTTTGCAACTAGATAGACAATAATGCTATTTCCAGAGACACAGAATACAGGATTATAATAAGTTCATTTTGGGATCTATTTAGTTTGAGACTTTTTTCATGATACCAAGACAGAGACAGTTAGTGGGAAATACAGGTCTGAAGCTTAGGTAAGAGATAAGGGTGTGGAAGCTATAGCAAGGTATTGTGAAATTTTATTGTTGATAACTACTTATATTCCTGGAATATCCTGCTGCCCTTCCTCTGGCTCCAGTCAGACAGCAGTGAGGTTTTCTGATTACTGCCCTCAGGCTAGAACTGTTACTACAGAAATGAAAAGAGAAAGATGAGTCAATGCTCAGCTTATAAGTTTTAAAATAGAGCTTTGAAACTCCTGGTAGAAAAAAATATGTTGACACTGGGTATGATGGCACATGCCTGTAATCCCAGAACTTTAGGAGGCCAAGGCAGGCAGATTACTTGAGGCCAGGTGTTCAAAACCAGCCTAGCCAACATGGTGAAACGCTATCTCTACTAAAAATAGAAAAATTAGCCAGGCATGGTGGTGCATACCAGTAATCCCAGCTACTCAGGAGACTGAGGCAAGAGAATCACCTGAACCCAGGAGGCAGAGGTTACAGTGAGCCAAGATAGCACCACTGCACTCCAACCCTGGGATCATAGGCGTAAGCCACCGTGCCCGGCCATAACAAATCTCTTTATATATCTGCATCCTATTGGTTCTGTTTCTCTAGGGAACCATAATACAGGGTCTTTAATCTGTCAGTCTGGAACAGTTCCTCCAACTTTCTTGACTTCTATGTCCTTGACACTTTTGAAGATTACAGGGCAGATATTTTGTAGTACGTTCCTTAAATTGGATTTGTTTTCTCATGATTAGATCCAAGTTATGGAGGAAAAGCAATGGGTTGCAAGATTTTGATTTGTCAAATGTTCACTTTGATCATTTGATTAAGGTGGTATATTTCAGCCTTTTAATCTATGTAACTAAGTACTTTGTGGAAATATACGTTGAACCCTGTAAAAATCTCATTTGTCATTGAACTTTGAATGTACTCATTTATTATAATTTATATCTGTAATGAACTCATGGTACCAGAATTATTCATTGGATTATAATCTGTTGCTATCATAATTTATTTTAGTGCTCAAGTTAGGCCATCTTTGGCTAGTGGGAGCTTTTTCCAGGTTGGTTCCTGTGTCCTTTTATTCTGTCTCCATCATTACTTTCATTATTTTCTGAGATAACAAGATGTTTCAGGCTCAACTTCTATTTGCCTTGTCCTAGTCCTGGAATCAGCCATTTTTCCAAGGAGCCCTGGTTTCTTTTAGTAAAAAGTTAAAATATGGATGCAAGATATGCTCATTGCTTTTGGGGTGTCATTGTTCCCAGGCCCTCTTAGAGTACAAATGTAGAAAATATTTGTGTGTGTGTGTGTGTGTGTGTATGCAGCAGAGGTTTACATCTACATTTATTTACATACTATATATATATATGTTAAAAACTTTTGAGTTCATATCAACACCACCAATTTCATTATAACAACACAAGACTCATTCAAGTTTTCTCTTTCCATTCTTGTAACTTCTTCAACAGTGACGAATGTGGTTCTCATTATCATTCATATATTCACTTATTGGATCACTTGTCTCTACAAGTAACTAATTTCCCATTTCTGCCATCACCAGTCCACCAAGCAAACCCTTCCTTGAACACACCTGGGTCCCACTGCCTTGCACCTGGCCATCATTCTCACTACCTCCCACCCCTTGTGGGGTGAGAAGGGCATTTTAAAAGATGACCATGATACCTGAACTCTCTTCTTTACTCCTTCCTCTGCCTTGTAACCTGGAACATAGAGGTAATGATTGAAGCTTGAGCCACTCTCCAGACTATGAGGATAAGGGTCACACTTACAAACATCAGAGCAGTGAGCTGTGAAGTGCCTGAATTTCTGACCCTTTGGCAGAGCAAACTAGCCATATTAACCCTGCCCTGCCCACTGTCTAGACTTTTACATGACAGCCATATAACATGAATCTTTAAATCTTATTAGTTTAGGTAACAGCCAAATGTAATTCTACTTGATAAAGATGTCCACAGCTAGAGGCCAGCGGGAACACAGATACATCTACTAATTCCAGGAGGGAGTGATGAGAACCTTTATCACCAAGATGAGGGAGCACAACAGCCTGTTAGAAGTCAGAATCCAGCTTAGCAAAAAGAGGCTCAGGGAAGACCAATGAATTGATTGGGACTATGTATTCTACCACTGGAGGTAGAAACTTAGTTCATTTCAGAAAATCAAATAAACATTTCTTGCACTACTGAGCTCTGGATCTGAGATGGGCTCTATGAAGAGAGTAGCTGAAACTATGGTAATGGCAATGGCAATGGATGAGGTCCAGGGAGTTTCCAGTGGAAGAAAAAATGAACCTTAAAAATCTCAAACATTAACTATTAGAAAGGAAGCAGCCAGCAGATATTAAGAGTAAGAGAGAATTAAAGGAGAACTTCTGAACAAGACTTTTTTATATCCCTTAGGGAATTAATTACCAACATTAAAGTGCATTTCGTATCATTACCTTTCACATTGTTACATTCCACATCCAATTTTGATCCCAGGGGGTGATATTTTAAAAACTAGAAACAATTTCTGCATCACAGTGAAATCTATAGATTTAAATCTACAGAGTTAAAGAGGTTTAGGTACACAGACTACTAGAAAGTCTAGACCAGGTTTACTGGTTTTCATTCATTTCTTGCTTCTTAATCAGTTTGGAGGCTCATGTAAAGGCCGATTTGAAGGGAGAAAAGACTCAAGAACAAGAGATAGAAGGGGTGATGCTATTGGAGGTTGCTAGAATTGCCTGGGTTTTGGCTTGGGATGATCCCTAGCACAGGTATGAGGCACAGAATAAACTGTTATGCACCATGTCACATTCTTCACACGTGCCTCACATGGTTATACACACACTCAAACCAAATCAACATGAACCTAATTGAAGGCAGCCTAGGTGGACAAAACGCCTTCATGAGAGTTCTACGCAGTTGAGTGATATGTAGAGGAGTTCTTCATTCTAAACAGGTTTCTCAGTGGTGGTTGGTTATTGGACCACCAGCTGATATCACCATCTCGATTTGAGCTTCCTTTAATTTCAGGTGCCCCTCCTAGCTGTTGACCGGGATACAATAATTACTCTAGTTCATCTTGTATTGGTAGCTGTTTAATTCTTCATGATTTCATATTCAGAAAGACAGAATAAGAAATCATGAGTCAAATCAGTGGTCTTTAGAAGTATCATCACTAATACCTATTGGGTACATCAAATGGCCAATTTGCTTTACTTTATAATCCCTTGGGGATTTATTGATTTTTTTTTTTTTTTTTAATTACCAGTTTTAGGCTGTGTATACTTCTCATATATTCATTAAATTTTAGTAGCAGTAACGGAAGCTGTTTTTACACGTTTGTAATTGTGCCCTGAAATGACACTGAATTAATTTAAATTCAAATGACTTAGCTAACTTAAAATTAAACATAAAAATGTGTATCATGAGAGATGAGGGAAATATTCGCAAAACAGAAGGGCATACAATATTTTCAGATTATTTTATTCTTAACCCACAAATCCCACAGATATGTGACAACTTAAAAAACAAATTAATGCTCTCATGGCTTTTTCGATTTAGGTAAGCCAACAATTCCTGACCATTCTGTAATTTTGCAGTCATGTTTGATTAAGTGCCATCTCTTTCCCCCTAATACGGATGAAATCTGAATTGTGTATTAACAGAATTTTGATACATATTATATGAATGAAATGGATCCTACCAATCATAAAGTACGACAATTGAGGTGGACTCTTGTTCTGTCGCCCAGGCTGGAATGCAACGGCGCAATCTTGGCTCACTGTAACCTCCTCCTCCCAAGCTCAAGCGATTCCCTTGCCTCAGCCACCCAAGCAGCTGGGACTCCAGGCGCCCGCCACCACGCCCAGCTAATTTTTGTGTTTTTAGTAGAGACAGGGTTTTACTATGTTGGCCAGGTTGGGCTCGAACTCCTGACCTAAGGTGATTCACCGCCTTAGGTTTCCCAAAGTGCTGGGATTACAGGCGTGAGCCACCGCGCCCGGCCAAGTACGAGAAAAATCTTATGTAACAAACCAGTAATATGGGCTATAGCCTTGTTCCCACGTAGCATCTTAAACTGTTAAAAATAAATCAGAGTTATTCTGAAATCATTGAGGAAAATAAAAATTAGATTTTGAGATTGCAGAATTGTGCAAATTTCTGCAAATGTATAAAAACAACATGATATAAATTGTGGCCTGGGTGTTCATAATTCTCCCCAGACTCTTTTAAGGATGCCTTATTTGGTGGAGGTCTTCCTGTAATTATGGAATTATAAAGCCCATCAGACAGGAATATTAAAAAGCATGATTATTCCATAACCTTATTCCACAGGAGGAGTTATTCCACAGGAGGAGTTATTCTACAGGAGGTCCTAGTTCACTTTATTTTTCCCTCTTCGTCACTGCCTTCTGGTGGTGCTGCGGATCAACGCCCAGCTAAAGCAGGTTTAGAGGGTCAGCCTGGAGATTGGATTGTTACTGGTGGGATTTAAAGATGAACAGACCATAGGACAGCAAATAGCTTAGGAACTGACACTGTTTACAAATCCTAGGGAGAGAATTTCAGATCCCGAGTCCAAGACTGCTGCGATCCCTCCAGGCCTCCCCATTTGCTGCCACGCTCAGGTTTTCCCTGGCGGTCCCCAGGTCCAGCTTCTTATTGGAATGACACCCTTAACCGACAAGAAAGCGCTATGATTTTCAGTTTGGGATTTAAGTGGGGATTAAGCTCACGGATTCCCAGGCATCTAGTCAGAGGCCGAACTCTGGGTCGGATCTCAGCGAGACTTGTTGCTGAGGAGCACTGCAGCTTGGCTTCCCGGCGCTTCCCGGCGCTCCCTGGCTCCCCGGCGGGCCCGTCAACCACCTACCTCCCGGGGAAGGGACCGAGGGCGCGCCCCGCCACGCGCGCTCCCCACGCCACGGTCCCCGCCGCGCGCGCTCCCCACGCCACGGTCCCCGCCGCGCGCGCCCTCCCCACTCCCCGAGCCCCGCCACGCGCGCCCCCGCCCAGCCCCAGGAGCGCGCGCCGCCGGCCTTTTCCCGCCGCGCTGCCGGGTGCCGTTAGTGCCCGCTCGCCGGGGGAGGCGCTGCTGTCGCTGAGGGAGCGCCTCCTCCTCTTCCTCCAACTCTTCTCCGCCTCCTCCCGCTTCTCCTCCTCCTCCTCCACAGTTGCCTGCCCTGGGCGGGGGCGAGCGCGTCCGGTTTGCTGGAAGCGTTCGGAAATGGCAACTTGCGCGGTGGAGGTGTTCGGGCTCCTGGAGGACGAGGTGCGGGGACCGCGGGGCTGCGGGACGGGCTTCCCTTCGGGTTATTCAGCAGCCGGACCCGGGGAGGTAGCGGCGGCGGCCACGACCGGAGGCTCTGCTGTCAGCCCCTCCTCCCTCGGCGCGAGCCCGGGGAGTGCGCGAGGCGCCGCGGGGACTGTGGGGGCGGCTCGGCGCGCGGGCGCTGGGGGCTCGCTGGAGGGAGCAAGCTTGTTGGGTCCACACCCGCCCCTTCCCGGAGAGGCCGCCGCCTCACTTGTCAGTTTCCTTCAGGAAGTGTTGAGGAGGGGGCTAGGCGGCCGGCGGGGGACCCACATCACCGCGCCAGCCCCTTCCTGCCACCCCCGCCGCGTGTGCGGAGCTCCCAGGCTTTGGGAGACGGTCGCAGCATCCCCGCTGTTGATTTGCTTGCTCTGGCGGAGGCCGGGCCGACTTAACTTTACGGACTTCGGTCTGGAGAGTTCCAAGTGAATTGTCATTCGCTGGTTTGTTTTTTTCTTCTTTATCTGAAATCCTTTTTAATCCCCTAACTAGAGACAGGGATGGGAGAGCAGGAACATAAATTTTCCTCCTCCTCTTTAGCAACAAGTGTCTAGTGTGAGAAGTTCATGCTTTATTTCACCGGTCGTCGTTGATGTTAAAAAGTAAAGCCAAAAAAGTATAAATACTTTATAAAGAAGTTACCACATCTGTTCCCTTTGAAAACTAGATTAAGCTCTGGGATTTGAAGAAGGCAAAGCTGTTTCTTTTCAGCTAAATAACTAATGCTGATTATGCCTATGCTTATTAAAAATATTGTAAGACCATTTGGAAAAGTTGTTCCGTCGTAAATGATATGTGGCTTCTGTGTATTCTTGGAGATTGTCTCAAAAATGCAAATGGGTGGGAGATGAAAAGGCTGCATATAGTCTAACAGTGACTGGTTCCGAGTGAAAAAAATCAAATTTTTTGCCTTCTTGTTGGCTGACTAAGCTGCCACATGTACGTTTTATCAAGATTAAACCCAGTTAACTGAAAATCCATCAACCTAATTTATACTGCTTGCTTAAGTATTGTAATATTTAAGTTGTATAGTTCCTTCTCTTAGTACCTTGGTGTCGTCAAACATTTTACACTTCTCTTGAGAGTTCTTTGTTTATAAAGGGTGGGCAATTTGTTAATGCAGTTAAGTTATTTCAGGATATTTTGAGAATGCTTACGTGATGCGATTAGAATTTAATTTCCTAGTTATTGCTGCCAGAAGAGAAACAAAGTGATGATGGACAAATGGTGGCGGCTCATAGTCCCTCAGAAACAATAGTCAATGTGTTACAGCTAAAGATATCATTCTAGCTAATGGCACCTTTATTCTGTAGACGAGATCAGAAGATAATACAGCACTTCACCTGTGGTCGCTTTCTTATCAGTCAGATTTCCCTGCTTGCTACGTAGACTGCCCAGTGCAGTTAACTTCAAGCTGGTGTCCAACCCAATCAGGCTGGCCTTGGACTTTATTTCCCTGCTGTATTCACAGGTAGGCCCTGCTAATTGCAGATTTCTCATCTCACCGCCTTCCAGCAGAGCCAGTTGATCTTAAAGAAAATAGTGCCAAAGGTATCATTCACCATCTGTTTTCTCCCTCTTGGTACATGATCACTGTTTTTAATTATCTACTTTAGTAATTTCTCTGTTTTCAATCATCACCCCTCTGCCCAGCTGAAATAAAACTAATTGTGGCAGTTAATGGGTGGTCGGTAAGGAACTGGGGCCAAAGGCCAGAAACTCCAACCTTTGAAATGTGGATTTCCTGAACTTGCTGAAGGATTTGTACTTCTAGGAAGTTTCATGGAATGTGTCCTATCCCATTCACATTCTGGGAGTTCTGGCTGTCAGTTGCATGACTCTAATTTGCTTCTATCCCCCCTCTATTTTGTCCACATTGAGGAAGGGAGTGAGATAGGAAGATAAGAGACGTGATGATGAAGAGTCTTCCACTTCTTCCATTGTGATTGGATTATTCATTCAACAGACATTCATTTACTGTTTGCTCTGTACCATGCATTGTGCTAGGCACCAGGGATAGAGAGGGAAAAAAGACAGTCTCAGCCTCGGACTGAGGCAAAGATAAAAGTCACTTTTTTTCTTGTGGAGGTTGCCCTCTCCACTATCATTTGCCATTTATTTTCTGGTCTATCACAAAAGTAAAAGAAGGATTGGAACCACACTCCCCCCTCCTCCCCACCCCCAAACACCCCTTTTGTTAAAGGAAGAAAGCATTGCAGCTATGTCACTTCTAAAACTCACAGACTAGTCTGGAAATAGGCAGCCCTCTGCTGTTGATTAAAAGTACAGTGCTTTTTCATTACAACAAAAGGAGAGGATTCTTATTTTAAATTTGAAACTAAAACAGGGAGAAAAATAATTTGAAATGGGATAGAAGATAGTGAAAGAATTGTAATTTAATCAGTATATAGTGAATAGTCGCTGAGTCAGTGTCTGAGCATATTAGCACTGAAGTATGCTAAAATGTAGATCATAATACCTTTCTCTCACTTTTCAGTGAGTTTTGGCTCTTCTTCCACATATAAGTGACTTACAGTAAGAGATCACCCTGGCTGCATGTGCAGGATTTTACCATTAAAGTGTTAACAAACAAAGGAGGAAGTGTAGTATAATTTATACCAGATTTGCTCTGGTCACTTGAGATTAACAGTAGAGAATAACACGCACTGATCTTTATTGGGGAGCAGTGTGGTGGATGCGGGGACTGGAATTCAGCATCACTTCCCACCTCCTTCCCATGCACCTCCCTGTGATATGGAGGTGGGAAAACTAAACGCTGTTTCCCACACTCCATTGAAATTAATGGACTGGATCCAAAATAGGCTCCCCAGTTAAGTGCACTTACTTGAGATTTGCGGAGTGGAAATGAGGTGGAGCATATTGTTTTGTTTCTTTGGCTTTTTCTGCTGATAAGCACAGTCATGTAAACATCTAATTTTTCTGCGAAAGTCTTCCAGTATCTGGTAACTTGCTTTGTACATATTGATAGAAGTCACGGAAGTAGTGGTGGTGGTGGCTTCCAGACGTCAAGATTGATTATATTCTTGAAGTCATCAGTTCTGGTGATGACTCCTGATCATCTACCTTTCTGACTGGGAGAGGTAGTAGCTTCTTGGATGGGTCAGTTCTGCCATGTTTCTGATCTTCTAGAACTGCGGTCCCCAACTGTTTTGGCACCAGGGACCGGTTTCATGGAAGATAGTTTTTCCATGGACCGGGGATGCGGTCTAGTGGTTTCAGGGTGATTCAAGCCCATTACATGTATGGTGCACTCTACTTCTATTATTATTACATTGTGATATGTAATGAAATAATTATACAGCTCACCGTAATGTAGAATTAGTGGGAGCCCTGAGCTTGTTTTCCTGCAACTAGATGATCCCAAGTGTGGGTGACGGTAATGGGAGACAGGGAGACAGTGACAAATCATCAGGCATTAGATTCTTATAAGGGGTACACAACCTGGATCCCTTGCATGGACAGTTCACAATAGGGTTCATGCTCTTATGAGAATCTAATGCCGCTGCTGATCTGACAGGCAGCGGAGCTCAGGAGGTAATGTGATCAGTGAGGAGTGGCTGTAAATACAGATGAAGCTTTGCTCAGTGGCCTGCCACTCACCTCCTGCTGTGTGGCTGGTTCCTAAGGTTGGGGACCCCTGCTCTAGAAGTCCAGCCTAGCACCTACTCTTCCAGCTCTTCCAAAAATTTTGTAAGCACCTAATCCCCTGTATTAGCTTCTTTCTTCTTAAAGCATCGAGAATGATTTCTGTTTCCTATAAGAAAGGCTGACTGAAGCAAGGAAAAGAAGGAAGGAAATAAAGAGGAAAGAGTTTAGAGTCTCCGCTATCGGTATGGAGAGTGCAGTTTGCACATACAGAATAATAGATGCCCCTGGTGGCAGCAGCCACAACAATGCATAAGTAACAGGGTAAGAAGGGCATATTCTGATACTTCTGGACCCACTAAGGCTGAGCAGAAACTGACCCTTACTCAGTCTGGGAACAAACTTCCCAAACCTTTATGTACTACACACAAAGGAGGAGAAGCATAGGTTAAGTAGCAGCTGTATTAGTAATTTCTCCCAATCTTTCATGTATTGTTTTTGCCATTAGTGCTTTTTTGCAACTCTTTAATTCCAGGATCATTATAAAGTATTTTTCATGGACGCAGGGACTAAAGAAGTGAATAAATATAGTGTATTTTTAAAATAATTTATTTTTAAATTATGTATTTACTTTTGAAACGGAGTCTTGCTGTGTCACACAGGCTGGAGTGCAATGGCGCGATCTCAGCTCACTGCACCCTCTGCCTACCAGGTTCCAGCGATTTTCCTGCATCACCCTCCAGGGTAGCTGGGATTATAGGCACGCACCACCACGCCCGGCTAATTTTTGTATTTTTAGTAGAGATGGGGTTTTACCATGTTGGCCAGGCTGGTCTCGAACTCCTGACCTCAGATGATCCGCCTGCCTCAGCCTTCCAAAGTGCTGGGATTATAGGCGTGAGGCACCGCGCCCGTCCTATTTTAAAATTATTTTAAACCATCAGAAAAGTTGAAAGTACAACACAAAGAGCTCCAGTATTCTTCTCATACAGATTCTGCAACTGTTAACCTTTTCGCTGCAATTGTTCCATCACCTTTTTTTGCCATTTTCATTAATCTTTTTCTGAACCACTTGAGAGCAAGCTGCAGACACAATGCCCCATCATCTTTAAATACTCTAGTGTGTATTTTTCTAAAACAAGAATACTTTCCTGCATAACAACCATACACCCTTCCAAGCTAGGAAATGGACACTGATACAACAATGCCATTCAATCCACAGATACCATCCAAATTTTGATAAATGTTACTAATAATTTCTCTTTTTCCTTTTCTGGTCTAAGAACCTATCTGGGAACATATATTGCTTTTACGTGGCATGTCTTTGCAGTCTCTTCTAATCTGTAACATTTCCTCAGTTTTTCTTATCCTAGACAGTTTTAAGAAGGCCTTGGCCGGGCGCGGTGACTCATGCCTGTAATCCCAGCACTTTGGGAGGCCGAGACGGGTGGATCACGAGGTGAGGAGATTGAGACTATCCTGGCTAACATGGTGAAACCCCATCTCCACTAAAAATACAAAAAAAAAAAAAAATTAGCCGGGCGTGGTGGTGGGTGCCTGTAGTCCCAGCTACTCAGGAGGCTGAGGCCGGAGAATGGTGTGAACCCGGGAGGCAGAGCTTGCAATGAGTCAAGATCATGCCACTGCACTCCAGCCTTGGCGATGGAGCGAGACTCCGTCTCACAAAAAAAAAAAACAAAAAACAAGGACAGGCCTTACATCCTACGATGTTTCTCATTTTGGGTCTGTTTAGTGTTTCTTGATGACCATGTTCAGGTCACGCTCTCTTGGCAGGAATCACAGAAATGATGCTGTGTTCTTCACATGCATCACACCAGGGGACACATGATGCTGACTTGTCCCAACACTGTCAGTGACCTTAATCACTTGGTCACCTTGGTGTCTGCCAGGTTTCTTCTCTGTAATGTCACCTTTTTTCTCTTTATAATTGATAGTATTTTCAGGGGACATATTGTAAGATTATGCCAATATCCTATTTCTCATCAAGTCTTCATCCTCAGTTTTAGCATCCATTGATGAATTCTGTCTGAACCAAACACCACTATTTTGTTTTATTTCCATCTCTGTTAGTTGGCATTCTATGTAAGAAGAGCTTTCCTTTTCCTGTCATTTATTTATATCAGCATAGACTTGTAAAATCCCACTTTATTCAGCAGGTTGTAATCAGTTACTGTCATTAAATATTTTATTGCTCATACTGTCCCAGTTTATCCAGTGGGAGCCCTTTCAAGGAGGTTCCTAGGTCTTCGTAACAAGTCCCCATCATTCTTTGAACACTTTCTGGCAGAAGTTGTTCCAGGCTTCTCTTGTATTTTGCTTGGCTCAGCTATCTACAATCAGCCATTTTCCCTAGGAGCACTGGTCCTATTTAGTATAAAGTGGTTTTTTACATGCTACAATTTGGGTACTTGGTGTGCTCATTGTTACTGGGATATACTCTTGGACCATCTCTGAACAGTTAAGAAGCGTATGTGTGTGTGTGTGTGTGTGTATGTGTACTATACACACACATATAAGTATACACAAAGATCTATAGCTATTTCTATATCAATCTGTAAATACATAAATTTAAAAATCATGAATTCATACTGATTTTTTCCAATTCAAACCTAATACCTGAGTTCCTTTATAGCCATAAGTACCTTTTCTAACAGTGAAAAAATTTGACATTTGTTATCCTTAATATATTTGTTCATTTACTTATGTGTTCAGTGTAACTAACTTCCTAACGATGCAGACGTCTCCTCTGCCACTTCAGCTCTTCACATCCTTGGATGCCAGTGGGAATATTGCTATTCTCTATGCAGCATCCCTATGCAACGCCGTCCTCCCCTCCTCGGTACCCTTGCCGGTGGGCACCCTTCTGATGCATCTCTGTATGGTACCTCCCTCCTCCCCTCAGTGCCCCATGCTGGCGAGCATGCCAACCATGCACCTCTGTGAAATTCTCCCTCACTCCACAGACATTTTCTGTAGTGGCCTGTGATTGACTGCTCTGCGCCAGGAACAGAAAAGGAGAAGGAACTATAATTTCTTTTACAGGTAATTAGGAATTCATGTATCACATAGGAGTAGAATCTTTGAGCTGGAAGAGACCTTGTAAATAAATCATTTAGGGTGAGCAGGGGTATAGAAAATGGGATTCTTTTGTGTTGGAATTCTGGCCCTGTCACTTACTTGGTGAATCTTGCATAATTAAACATCAGTCAGAGCAGGATATTTAAGTCTGCTGATTCTCCCATCCCCTTGCTGTCTCAGAAATATTCTATAGCATTTGGAGACATGCAGGAACCAATTGAACACAATTGCTTCTCAATCTATCATGGTTATCTACTCCAGAGCTGAATCTTTAAGTCAGATAGCTGATTTGAATTGCTAAACTCATTGTTCTGCTGAATTCTGTGGCAGTTGATGTTACTTCTTCTTTACGACTTCTATTTCTTCTGGCCTCCTTGCCAATAGTATCAAAGTTTAAGAGGATAAATGAATGGGGAGGGGATAGGAGAAGTCTGGAGATAAATGCAGGGAGAAAGGCACAGCACAAACAAAAAGCATTTTGATAAGGCTTTTCTGAAAGTTGAGTAGATATGTCTGTAGCCCATTATTATAACTCATGGCTGGACTCAAATGTCTGGCTTCAACTGATGCGAGACATGTTGGGGCAATGAAGAGAGTAATATGAACAAACAATCATGGCCGTCAATAAAGATGCTTTAGTGAAAGTATTCTCCTTTGGGAAAAAGAGTCAACCTAAATAAATAACAACTGCCTTTAACTGAATACCCACTATGTGCCAGGCACCAGGTTAGATTTTTTCATACCTTAGCTGTAATCATCACAACATTATTGCAGAAGTAGGAAGTATTACCCCCATTTTAGAGATAAGGAATATGAGATTCTGATTTTTTCAAGAACATTCTCCCAGTAGGGAGAAGTGTTATATTCATAACAAACACTTGGTCCTTCCACTTTCCTGCTACTAATACACAAATAAAATAATTTAACAGAAGAGACTTTTTCTCAGGAATATGATGAATGTGAATGGAATGTGTTCAAAATTAACTTGTAATTGTTATGCTCTTATTTCCACATCTTCTGTCTTTTCTTGATAAAGCTTTTAGGTGGACCTCTGAAGTACTTGATTTCTGTATTTGCTTAACAAATATTTGATGAACACTATGTATCAGACACGTGGGTCAGGGCATGAGGTATAATGATACAGAATATACTTTACCGACTTTATACCCAAGAGGGAGAGAGAAACATTAAATAAATTATCACACATCAATATTTTATAAGTGTTATTAAGGAAAACAGTGTAAGATGAAAGTATTTATAACAGGCTGGGCGCAGTGGCTCACGCCTGTAATCCCAGCACTTTCGGAGGCTGAGATGGGTGGATCACTTGAGGTCAGGAGTTCGAGACCAGCCTGGCCAACATGGTGAAACCCTGTCTCTACCAAAAATACAAAAATTAGCCAGGCATGGTAGCCTATACCTGTAGTCTAAGGTACTTGAGAGGCTGAGGCAGGAAAATTGTTTGAATCGGGAGGTGGGGGTTGCAGTGAACCGAGACTGCGCCACTGCACTCCAGTCTGGGCAACAGAAGAAGACTCTGTCTCAAAAAAAAAAAAAGTATATCTAAAAATCAATTAATTTTATATGGTGTGGAGAAGGGAGAAAATATCAAGGAAATTGAAACTAAGGATGAATAGGAGTTAGCAGGTGAAGAGTGGGGCAAAAAGCCTTCCGAGTAAATAGAACCACATGTGCAAAAGATGGGATGGAGACGAACAGGAAGGTTGGAGTGCTAAAACAAGAGGCACAACTTCAGCAGATGAGGCTGGAGAGGACAGCCTGATCAGGCAAGGCTGGCATGCCATGTTAAGGATTTGGAATTGGATACCAAGTAGCATGGAAATCAAATGCACTCGCGCGCGCGCACACACACACACACACACACACCATTGTCATCATCATCAACATTATTTTTCATAGTTAATATTTGTTCCTCATATGCTTAACATTTGTTTGCTAGTTATTTCTTTATTTCTTCTTGCTTCTTCACCTTTCCATCTGGGATCACTTTTTCTGCCTAAAGTATATCATCTAGAATTTTTTTTTTTTTTTTTTTTTTTTAAGAGATGGAATTTCACTCTTGTTGCCCAGGCTGAAGTGCAATGGCGCAATCTCGGTTCACTGCAACCTCTGCCTTCTGGGTTCAAGTGATTCTCCTCCCTCAGCCTCCCGAGTAGCTGGGATTACAGGCGCCAGTCACCATGCCTTGCTAATTTTTGTATTTTTAGTAGAGACGGGGTTTCACCATGTTGGCCAGGCTGGTCTCGAACTCCTGACCTCAGGTGATCCACCTACCTTGGCCTCCCAAAGTGCTGGGATTACAGGTGTGAGCCACCGCCCCCAGCCCTAGAATTTATTTTACTGACTGTTTGTTGGAATTGAACTTTCTCAGTTTTTGTTTTTGTCTGAAAATGTATTGATTTTGCCTTCTTTTATGGAATGGGGGTGGGGAAGAGTGAAATTTACAAAGAGTGAAATGCACAGATTATAAATGTGTAATTTGATGATTTTCAACATGTAAAGCCAATGACCCAATTATGATACAGAATATTCCCATCATTCCAGAATGCTCCCTTGGGCCCTCTTCCAGTCAATTCTGCCCGTCTACTCTCTATAGGCAACCTTTTGTCACCATGGATTACTTTTGTCTGTTCTAGAGCTTCATGTAAATGGAATGTACATTATGTACTCTTTTGTGTCTTGATTCTTTTTTTGAGAGTCATCCATGGGGTTGTTTGTATCAATAGCTCATTCTTTTTCTTGGTGAATAGTATTTCATTGTATGAATATATCCATTCTCCTTTGATGGACACATTGATTGTTTCCAACTTTGGGCTATTATGAATAAACCTACGGTGAACATTCATCTATAAATCTTTTCATAAAAGTATATTTTTATTTCTCTTGTGTAAATACCTAGGAATGGAATTTCTGGGTCATAGGGTTATATGTGTTTAACTTTATAAGAGACTGCCCAACAGTCTCCCAACGCGATTGTACCATTTTAATCTCCCGTTGGTAATATGTGAAAGTTCTAGTTGCTGCACATTCTTTCAGCAACATCTGAAGTTTCAGCCAAAGCCCTCCTCCTACTCCTGTCTCCCAGCCTTCTCTAGTAACCTAGGTTATCAGCTCCATCTGTATCCTTCCAGTGATACTTTGTGTATAAAAAATGGATATGGTGTTATCACACTTAAAAGTAGTGATAAGATGTAAAGTAATGATGAGTTGTTCTTTCTTAGAAATTATATAGTATTGATTGAATAAAGTCTAGTATTTTAAATGAGAAATATTTCTATAACCACATTAACTGCAGCAGTTTCCTTTCCTACCCCCATGTTCTGTACCTGTGGTTGTCAACGTTAGTGTCCATCTGAATCATCTGAAGAGTTTGTTAAAATACAGACTACCCGACAGTGTGTGATTCAGTAGGTGCGGGCCTCAACATTTGCATATGTAACAAATTTCCATGTGATGTTCATACTGCTAGTCCATGGAATCCACTTTGAGAACTACTGCTTGCTCCTAAATCCAAGGATTCTGGATATTTCTTCTTTATTATGGTTATTACTGTCAAAAACTCTTGAAGAATTCTGACTCATGCATGCGAGGACACTTCTAATTGATTTTATTTCTCAGTTATGGGTGATCTTCCACTTATATTTTTATAGACCGTTTCAAATAAATTTACATACCAGAGGAAGAAAACTGCTGTCGATCCATAGGTTCCAGTTTTTAGTTTGGAAAATACGGTCGCCGTAAGTGATGTAGCATGTTGCTCAAAAGAATAAAAAAGGAGGCCGGGCATGGTGGCTCACACCTGTAATCCCAGCACTTTGGGAGGCTGATGCGGGTGGATCACCTGAGGTCAGGAGTTCCAGACCAGCCTGGCCAACATGGTGGTGATATATGAGAATCTCTACTAAAAATACAAGAATTAGCTGTGTGTGGTGGTGGACACCTGTAGTCTCAGCTACTCAGGAGGCTGAGGCAGGAGAATCGCTTGAACCTGGGAGGCAGACATTGCAAGCAGTGAGCCGAGATCATACCACTGCACTCCAGCCTGGGGGACAGAGTGAGACTCCGTCTCAAAAAAAAAAAAAAAAAGGAAAAAATATGCGTCCCTCCCTAGCAATTTTTTTTGTTGAATATTTTGTTTTTACCTTATTACCCTATATAAATACAGTATTATTCACATCTGAATCACTGTATTATGTTTATAATTATTTCACATTTTTTGTTTGGTTTAGTTTTCTGTATGTCTGTCACAAATTTAATTGCAAGCTGTTGGACAGAGCTTTAAAACCATTCAGTGCGGTAAAAATGTAACACACACACACACACACACACACACCCCTACACACACACTAAAAATGAATGCTAGCCATTTCCTTTTCCTTGTTCTTGTTGAAGACAGCCTCTTGCTATGTTGCATTCCATCTGGACTGTTTGTTCTCTACACCTGTTGTGTAGCCATCATCTGTGGGCTTCCATTTGCCATCATTGTGAGAATTCACTTGATCTCTTTTCTGTGTTGAATCTACTGTTTCTTTAATTTCTTGTTTTCTTCTTTCCAAATTTATTCCTTTGTTTGGTGGCTTACATCCTCTGTACGAGGGGCGGGTACTGTTGACTGGAGCCTCTCACAGTAGAATGATCTGAACCTACCATTTCACTGTGGGATTCTCACATGTCAGGATTTATAGCATTTTTTTTCCCTTGGATCACCCAGTTCGCTCAATCTTCTGTTTGGTGGGTACAGCAGCCGCTGTTCTCAGACCCAAGTTGGGGGATGAGGCTCCTATTTTCAGCTACTTTAGAAAGGTTTCTTGTTAATTCAGAATTTATCAGCCCCTACTGTGCGCCAGGTATTCTGTTTGTTTCTACAGAGGGGTATAAAGTTAATGAAAAGATGGCCAGGTGCAGTGGCTCACGCCTGTAATCCCAGCACTGTGGGAGGCCAAAGGCAGGCAGATCACCTGAGGTCAGGCGTTCAAGATCAGCCTGGCCAACGTGGCAAAGCTAAAAATACAAAAATTAGCTGGGCATAATGGCACGCGCCTGTAATCCCAGCTACTCGGGAGGCTGAGGTAGGAGAATCGCTTGAGCCTAGGAGGCAGAGGTTGCAGTGAGCCGAGATTGCGCCACTGCACTCCAATCTGGGCAACAAAGCGAGACTCCATCTCAAAAAAAAAAAAGTAATAATTATAATTATAAAAGTTAATGAAAAGAAAGTTTCCAAAATCTCAGTTTTAAAAGTGGAGAAAGGCATAAAGCTTATTGCCTCAGATACAAGATAGTATGTGATAAATGCTACATAAATGAGCCTCTGACAATGAGAAGATTAATTTCATCTAAGGCTTTTAGAAAAGATGGCATTTGGGCTTTGAAGAAAGGACAGAACTTTCTTTAAAGAAAAAATAGAATGTAAAATTTACAAAATGTTTAAGAAGTAAAAACTTTCATGATCTTATTACTTTAATAACTATTTTTATTTTTGCATATTTCCTTCTAATCTTTCTGTGTGTGTTTTTACAGTTGTCGTAGATTTCAGCATTCTTATTTTTTCAATTAATATAAATATTCTGTTATAATAATAATTACTTTTTGAATGGCTTCAAAGGATTCTGCCCAGATGATATAGGATTTTAATAGTGAACTAGTAAGGGAATCCAGCTTGTATAAAAACTCAGAGATAAATAAAAATGGGGTATATATATATATTTTTAAATAGACTTATGAGGGTGGGGGACAACAGAGGAATGGGAGAAGGATGAAGAATAACAAAAGATAAAATCTCTCAAGACTTGTGAGAAATGGAAAGACATACAGCCCTGCGTTTTCTGTTCTTGTTTTTTTTTTTTTTTTTTGCATTGTCAAGAAATTGAAGAGCAGTTAGTAGATGTCTTCATGAATTGTGGAGAAAATCTCAGCCTTAAGAAGCTACCTTTTAATTATTGACGCTGCCCGCATAGATAACACATTACATCACATTACCAATTTGTTTCTCCTTGTCATTCAAAAAAGCCACATCTCTTTGCCTGTAATTTGCAAGTTTCTATTTTATTTTCAAAAAACAATAAAGCTCTCTTTACTCATGAGTTTGGAAGAGGGAAGTTTCAAGCTTTAGTGAAGAGCCCTGGTCTGGTATAATTTTGTCCCTGTTTTGATTACGGAAAAGGTGTTTAACTTTTGTTACTTTTTTACTTATTTAAGCACTATCCAGATTTCTGTTAATAGTACTCAGGATCAGAATTCTAAAATTATTGAAGAGATTTTTCTATAGTTGTAGCATTTATGCTGCTTTCCCTCCTTTTCAAATGTGAGAGATTACAATCTCAACACATGAAAGTGATGGAAAAGACTAATTTGACAATTCTCTAGAATAAAATCATAAAATGAAGTTAAAACCAATGCAAATATTAAAATAAATGGCACCTAATTTTGAAAGAAGTTTTTAATCAGTATAGCTTATCAATTAATCTTAGCATTTAAAATAACTAGTTCTGATTTTTGTGTTGGGAAATGCAAGGAGAAAGGTTAAAAGTTAAATGTATCTGGGGTAGCTGTGTTATTTATAATTCCCCTGGAATTGTTTTTGATTAATGCTTGTTACATTTTCCCCATGAGGCTGGGGAGTGTTTCAGTCAAGGCTAACATGGATGGTTTTTAATATCAGGAGCTCTACAAATATGGATTAACTTTTTAGAGATATATGGTAATCTCTTTTCTCAGTTAAGATCATATAAATTACAACTGCTACCTGAACTTAGAAAAAATAAGATAAGTAACATTATTTGCTGTTGTCACTTTCAATTATACTTTACCACTTGAGAGAAATTGTACTTGTTAATTAAGTCATCACAGAAGAGATTTTTAATTGGCAGAATTCAGTTTTGGAGATTCCTACCTATGTAACGTAGTATGGCTACTTTCCAGTAAACTGGTATAGTGAGAATTTGACCATCAGGGCCCATGGAATATTTCAGTTGGCCTATTTATTCAGTGACCTTCCAGAAAAAAAGGATAATCTTTTTAAATTAAAAAAAAACAAGATTAAATAAAATCTCCCATTTTTGTGAATCCCTCCCGTCAGAAAACTGAAATTTCCTCTCTGGTTTTCAATTCCATCTTTATTTCTGATACCTGAGGATTTCCCTTCTTTCTTGAAAGATCAGCTATATATTTAATTTTATTTGGTGATGGGAGAAAGTTGTTTTTATCTAGCATCTCCAGTCAGAGTTTTTTTTGTTGTGTTAATTTACCATATGGATTTTAGAATTAGTAGAATATTTACAGTCATGCATTGCTTAACAACGGATACATTCTGAGAAATGTTGTCATTAGGCAATTTCATCATTGTGCAAATGTCATAGAGTGTAGTTACACAAACCTAGAAAGTATAGCCTACTACACACCTAGGCTGTGTGATATAGCCTATTCTTCCTAGTCTACAAACCTTTACAGCATGATACTGTACTGAATACTGTATGCATTAGTAATACAATGTAAATATTGTGTACCAAAACATAGAAAAGGTAAAGTAAAAATGTGGTATTTTATGGGACCACCATCATATATGCTGTCCATCATTGGCCAAAATATCATTCTGCAGCCATGACTATCTTATTTAGCAAGGCCTCCTGGAACAGGGATGTTTGTAAGTCTTTAGAAGAAAGAAGGTTAAAATAAATAATCTATGATATGCATATTTTCTCCCACTCAGACTTCTTCTGAGAAAGGCATACAAGCTACTGCTTGCCAGTGGAATCATTTTAGAATAGAATCAGTTAATTTGCTATCTCTTGTGCTATAATATTTCATATTTGTTTATCTTTTAAAATTTTAAAAATGTTGACTAGGCGCGGTGGCTCACACCTGTAATCCCAGCACTTCGGGAGGCCGAGGCGGGTGGATCAGGAGGTCAGGAGATCGAGACCATCCTTGCTAACACGGTGAAACCCCGTCTGTACTAAAAATACAAAAAAAAAATTAGCCGGGCGTGGTGGCGGGCGCCTGTAGTCCCAGCTCTTGGGGAGGCGAGGCAGGAGAACGGCATGAGCCTGGGAGGCAGAGCTTGCAGTGAAGTGAGATTGCACCACTGCACTCCAGCCTGGGCTACAGAGCGAGCCTCCGTCTCAAAAAAAAAAAAAAAAAATTTCGCCCAGATTGGATAAGGGTACCCCTTTTGCCACATTCTTGCCAGCATTTGTTATTGCCCATCTTTTGGATAAGAGCCATTTTAACTGGGGTGAGATGATATCTCATTGTAGTTTTGATTTGCACTTCCCTGATGATCAGTGATTTGAGCACCTTTTCAAATACTTGTTTTCCATTTGTATGTCTTCTTTTGAGAAATACCTATTCAGATCTTTTGCCCATTTTAATATCAGATTATTGGAGTTTTTCCTATTGAGTTGTTTGAGCTTCATATATTTTCTAGTGATTAGTCTCTTGTTGGATAGTTTGCAAATATTTTCTCCCATTCTGTGTTCTGTCTCCTAACTTTGTTGATTGTTTCCTTTGCTATACAGGAGCTTTTTAAGTTGATGTGATCCAGTTTGTCCAGTTATGCTTTGGTTGCCTGTGCTTTTGGGTATTACGCAAGAAAGTTTTGCCTAGACCAGTGTTTTGGAGAGTTTCCTCAATGTTTTGATTTTTGTATATGACAAGAGATAGGGGTCTAGTTTGATTCTTCTACATATGGATATCCAGTTTTCCCAGCACCATTTATTGAATAGACTGTCCTTTCCCCATTGTGTGTTCATGGCACCTTTGTCAAAAAGGAGTTCACTATAGATATATAGATTTACTTCTGGGTTCTCTACTCTGTTCCATTGGTTTGTATATCTGTTTTTATGCCAATACCATGTTGTGTTGGATACTATAACTCTGTAGTATAATTTGAAGTCCAGTAATTAATTTGACTCCATTTTGTTCTTTTTGCTCAAGATGACTTTGGCTAGTCTGGGTCTTTTGTGATTCCATATATTTTAGGATTGTTTTTTCTGTTTCTGTGAAGTATGTCATTGGTATTGTGATAGGAGTTGCATTGAATCTGTAGCTTGCTTTGGGTAGTATGGACATTTTAACAATATTGATTGTTCCAATCCATGAACATGGAATATTTTTCCCTTTTGTTTTTTTTTTGGTGTCGTCTTCTATCTCTTTCATCTATAGTTTTCATTGTAGAGCGCTCTCACTTCTTTGGTTAAGTTTAATCCTAGTTGTTTAATTTTATTTGTAGGGATTGTAACTGGGAGTTACATTCTTGATTTCTTTTTCAGATTGTTCACTGTTGGCATATAGAAATGCTACTGATTTAATACCTTGTTTCTTAAATTAAAATAAATGCTACTGATTTTTTGTGTATTGATTTTGTATCCTGCAACTTTACTGAATGTGCTTATCAGTTCTAATAGCTTTTGGGTGGAGTCTTTAGGTTTTCCAAATATAAGTTCATATCATTCTCAAATAAGAACAATTTGATGTCTTCCTTTCTAATTTAGCTTCCCTTTCTTTTTCTTATCTGATTTCTCTAGCTAGGACTTCCAGTACTATATTCAATAATAGTGGTAAAAGTGGGCGGCCGGGCACAGTGGCACACGCCTGTAATCCCAGCACTTTGAGAGGCCGAGGTGGGTGGATTGCCTGAGGTCAGGAGTTCGAGACCAGCCTGGCTAACGTGGTGAAACCCTGTCTCTACTAAAAATACAAAAATTACCCGGGTGTGGTAGCGCACACCTGTAGTCCCAGCTAGTCGGGAGGCTGAGGCAGGAGAATTGTTTGAACCTGGGAGGCAGAGGTTGCAGTGAGCTGAGATCGTGCCACTGCACTCCAGCCTGGGTGACAGCAAGACTCCATCTCAAAAAAAAAAAAAAAAAAAAAAGAAAAAGAAAAAGAAATGGACATCCTTATCTTGTTCCAGATCATAGAGGAAAGGCTTTCAGTTTCTCCCCATTTACCATGGCACTAGCTGTGGGTCTGTCATATATGGCTTTTATTGTGTTGAGCTATGTTCCATCTATAGTCAGGTTTTTGAGGGGTTTTTTTTTTATCAGGAAGAGATGTTGAAATTTATCAAATACTTTTTCAGTATCAGTTGAAATGATCATATGGGTTTTGTCCTCCATTCTGTTGATATGACGTTTGACTTTCATTTGTGTATGTTGAACCATCCTTTCATCCCTGATATGAATCCCACTTGGTCACGATGAATGATTTTTTTTCAATGTGTTGTCAAATTTGGTTTGCTAGTATTTTATTACGGATTTTTGCATCAATGTTTATCAGAGATATTGGCCTTTAGTTTTCTTTTTTCAATGGATCTTTGTCTGGTTTTGATATCAGAGTAATACTGGCCTTATAGAATCAGTATGGAAAGTATTCCTCCTCCTCTATTTTTTGAAATAGTTTGAGTAGGATTGGTATTAATTCTTCTTTAAATATTTGGTAGAATTTGGCAGTGAAGCCATCAGGTCCTAGGCTTCTCTTTGCTGGGAGACTTTGCTACAGCTTCAACCTCATTATTTGTTACTGGTCTTTTTATGTTTTGGATTTCTTCATGGTTCAATCTTGGAAGGTTGTATGTGTATAGGAATTTATCCATTTCCTTTAGGTTTTATAATTTATTGGCATATAGTTGTTCCCAGTAGTCTCTAATGATCCTTTGAGTTTCTGTGGTGTCACTTGTAATGTCTCCTTTTTCATCTGTGATTTTATTTATTTGGGCCTTCTCTCCTTAGTCTAGTTAAAGTTTTGTCTATTTTGTTTATCTTTTCAAAACACCAACATTTCATTTTGTTGATTCTTTGTATTATATTCTTTGTTTCAATTTCATTTATTTCTGCTCTGATCTTTATTATTTCTTTTCTTCTACTAATTTTGGAGTTGGTTTGCTCTTGCTTTTCTAATTCTTTAAGATGCATAGCTAGGTTTTTTTTTTTTTGAAGTTTTTCTACTTTTTCATGTAGGTACTTATAGCTATAAGCTTCTCTTTTATACTGCT
Organism: Gorilla gorilla gorilla; assembly: GCF_029281585.2. Lineage (NCBI taxonomy): Eukaryota > Metazoa > Chordata > Mammalia > Primates > Hominidae > Gorilla > Gorilla gorilla. The sequence goes on along the minus strand of NC_073240.2, from coordinate 56,766,836 downwards.
TTTGCTCTATTCCATAGGTTTGCTATGTTGTGTTTCCATTATTATTTGTTTCAAGAAATTATTTAATATCCTTCTTAGTTTTTTCATTGATCTGCCGATCATTCAGGAGCATACTGTTTAATTTCCATTTGTTTGTATTATTTCCAAGTTCCTCTTGTTATTGATTTCTAGTGTTATTCCATTGTAGTCAGAGAAGATACTTTTAAGATTTTAATTTTTTAAATTTTTTTCTTTTTCAAGACAGGGCTACTCTGTTCACCAGGCTGGATTGCAGTGGCACAGTCATGGCTCCCTGCAGCCTCAACTCTTGGGCTCAAGTGATCCTCCCACCTCAGCCTCCTGATGAGCTGGGAGTACCACTCTGCCTGTTTTGTTGTTGTTGTTTTTTTGTTTGTTTTTAAGAGATAGGGTCTGACTGTGTTGCCCAGGTTGGTTTCAAACTCCTGGGCCCAAGAAGTCCTCCCATCTTGGCGTCCCAAAGTGTTGGAATTACAGGCATGAACGATTGTGCCTAGCTGAATTTTTAAAGACTTCTTTTGTGGCTGACATATGGTTTATCCTTGAGAGTGATCCATATGCCAAGGAGAAGAATATGTATTATGCAGCCATTGGATGAAATGTTCTGTAACTATCTATTAGGTCCATTTGGTTTACAGTGCAGATTAAGTCCAACATTTCTTTGTTGGTTTTCTGTCTGAATGATCTATCCAATGCTGAAAGTGGGATGTTGAAATTTCCAACTATTACTATATTGAAGTCTAGCTGACTCTTTGACTTTAACAATATTTGCTTTATATAACTGGGTATTTCAGTGTTGGATGCATATGTATTTACAATTGTTGTATCTTGTTGAAATGATCCCTTTATCATTGTGTAATAACCTTTTTTGTCTCTTTTTTTAGTTTTTGTATTGAAATCTATTTGATCTGATATAGCTATTCCTGCTCTTTTTGGTTTTCATTGGCATGGAATATTTTCTGTGTCCCTTTATTTTCAGTCTGTGTGTGTCTTTATAGGTGAAGTGTGTTTCTTGTATGCAACAGATTGTTGGGTACTGTTTTGTTAATCCATCAACCACTCTATGTCTTTTGATTGGAGAGTTTAGTTCACTTACATTCATTGTTATTATTGATAAGTAAGGACTTCTGCCATTTTTAATTTGTTTTCTGGTTGTTTTGTGGTCCTTTTTGTGAAAGTGTTTTCTTTAGTGGTATGCTTTAATTTCTTGGTTGATCTATTGTATGTCTGTTGTAGATTTTTTAACTTGATGTTACATGAGGGTTGTAATTAACATCTTACAATGCATTATTTTAAACTGATGACAGTTTAACTCTGATTGCAAAAACAAACAGGAAAGGAGAAAACTAATAAAAACTCTACACTTTATCCTCCTTGCTTTTTAACTTTTTATTGTTTCTATTTTTGTCTTATTATATTGTCTATGTCTTTAGAAATTGTTGTAGTTATTATTTTTGATAGGTTCATCTTTTAGTCTTTCTGCTCAAGATATGAGTTTACACACCACAATTACAGTGATATAATATTCTGTATTTGTCTGTGTATTTACTGTTACCTGTGAATTTTGTACCTTCAGATGATTTCTTATCGCTTATTAATATTCTTTTCTTTTAGACTGTGGGACACCCTTTAGCATTTCTTGAAGGCTAGGTCTGATGTTGATTAAATCCCTCAGCTTTTGTTTGTCCAGGAAAGTCTTTATTTCTCCTTTATGCTTGAAGGGTATTTTCACCGGATATACTATTCTACAATAAAAATGTTTTCCTTCAGCACTTTAAATAAATCATGCCACTGTCTCCTGCCTATTAGGTGTCCACTCAGAAACCTGCTGCCAGATGTATTGGAGCTGCTTTGTTTTTTGTTTTGTTTTGTTTTGTTTTTAATTTTCTCTTGCTGCTTCTAAGATCCATTCTTTATCTCTGGCCTTTGGGAGTTTGGTTACTAAATGTCTTAAGGTAGTCTTCTTTGGGTTAAATCTGCTTGATATTCTATAACCTTCCTGTGCCTGAATATTGATATCTTTCTCTAGGCTTAGAAAGTTCTTTGTTATTATTTCTCTGAATAAACTTTCTACCCCAATCTGTCTTGCTACCTCCTCTTTAAAGCTAATAAGTCTTTTTTTTTTGAGACGGAGTCTCACCGTGTTGCCCAGGCTGGAGTGCAGTGGCGCAGTCTCTGCTGACTGCAGCCTCTGCCTCCCAGATTCAAGCATTTCTCCTGCCTCAGCCTCCTGAGTAGCTGGGATTACAGATGCATGCTGCCACGCTTGGCTAATTTTTGTATTTTTGGTGGAGATGGGGTTTAACCATGTTGGACAGACTAGTCTCGAACTCCTGACCTCAAGAGATCCACTCGCCTCGGCCTCCCAAAGTGCTGGGATTACAGGCATGAGCCACCATGCCCAGCCCAATAACTCTTAACTTTGCCCTTTTGAGGCTATTTTCTAGATCCTGTAGGCATGCTTTGTTACTTTTATTCTTTTTTTATTTTTACACCTCTGACGGTATATTTTCAAATAACCTGTCTTCAAGCTCGCTAATTCTTTCTTCTGCGTGATCAATTCTGCCATTGAGAGATTCTGAGGCATTCTTTAGTTTGCCAATTAATTTTTTCAACTCCAGAATTCTGCTTGATTCTTTATAAGAATCAAAGAGGTTTTTAATCTCTTTGTTAAATTTATTTGATAGGATCCTGAGATCCTTCTTTGAGTTTTCTTGTATTTCATTGAGCTTCCTCAAAACAGCTCTTTTGATTTATCTGAGAGTTCACGTATCTCTGTCCCTCTGGAATTGGTCACTGGTGCCCTATTTAGTTTGTTTGGTGAGATCATGTTGTCCTGGATGATGTTGATGCTTGTGGATGTTCACTAATGTCTGAACATTAAAGAGTTAGGTATTTATTCTAATCTTCACAGTCTGGGCTGGTTTGTACCCATCCTTCTTGAGAAGGCTTTCCAAGTATTCAGAGGGAATCTTAAGTCTTTGGTCACTGAAGCCATATGTGAGCATATTAGGAGATACCCCAAGGCCAGTAATGATGTGACTCTTGTAGTCTCATAGAGGCACCAACTTGCTGGTCTTGGGTAAGATCTGGGAGAATTCCCTGGATTACCAGGCAGAGACTCTTGTTCTCTTCTCTTGTTTTCCCCCAACCAATTGGAGTCTCTCCCTCTCTCTGTCTCTCTCTCTGTTCTGAGCTGCCTGGAGTTGGCAGAAGGGTGACACAGTCCTGTGGCCACCATCACTGGGACTGTGTTGGGTCACACCTGAAGCCAACACAGTACTGGATTTTGCCTAAGGCTTGTGGTGACTATTTCCTGGCTACCGCTTGTGTTTATTTAAGACCCAATGGCTCTTCAGTCAGCAGGAGATGAATTTGCCAGGACTGGGTCTTTCTCTTCAGTGCAGTAGGTTCCCTTCTGGCCCACGGTGGGTCTAGAAATGCTGTCCAGGAGTTGGGGCCTGGGATTAGGGACTTTAGGAATCTGCTTGGTGCTTTATTTCATTGGGGCTGTCATGGTATCCAGGTTATAAGACAAAGTCCTTTTTATTCTTCCCTTTGATTTTCTCAAGCAGACAGAGTCTCTGCCCATGGCCACCACTGCCCCAGACCTGTGGCTACTATAGTCTGGCTACTGCTGATATTTATTAAGGGCCCAAGGTCTCTTTAATCAGTAGATGGTGAGTCCTGCCAGGCCTGGGTCTCTCCCTTTAGGGCAGTGGGTTTCCTTCTGGCCCAGAGTGGGTCTAGAAATGCCCTCTCGGAGCTAAGGCCAGGAATCAGTGACTTTAGGAGTCTGATTGGTGCTTTATTTTACTGTGACTGAGCTGGTACCCAAGTTGCAGACAATTTTTTTTTTTTACTTTTCCCTCTCCTTTCCTTAAGCAGGAGTCTCCCTGTGGCCGCCACAGCTGGGAATGTGTTGGATCACACCCGAAGTCAGCATAATACTGAGTCTTGCCCAAGGCCTGTGGCAACTGCTGCCTGGCTACCCCTGATGTGTATTCAAGGCCCAAGAGATCTTTAGTCAGCAGGTAGTGAAATCTGGCAGGACTGGGTCTTTTCCTTCAGGGTGGCGGGTTCCCCTCTGGCCCAGGATGGGTCTAGAAATGTCTGGGAGTTATGACCTAGAATGGGGGCTTCAGGACTCTGGTTTCTGCTTTATTTTATTGTGGGTGTGCTGGTATCCAAGTTGGAGAACATAGTCTCCTCTACTCTTACCTCTCCTCCTGGAGCTATGAACTGTGCTGTCTGAAGTTGGAGGAGGGGTGACACAAGCACACCCTTGGCCGCCCCATCTGATGTCTCACTGGTTCATGTGCATCCCAAATCTACTGGCTCCAAGCCCAGCACAGTACCAGGACTTGCTCAGGGACTGCAGTCCTTATGGTCTAGACTGCCTTTTAAGTTTATTTAGGATCTCGGAGTGCTTTAGCCTACAGGGGCAAGGCTTGCCCAAACTTAGCCTTAAACTGCTGGGATGGATGATTCCCCTCTGGCTGAGGCTGGTCTAAATACTCCCTCCATGGGTGCCAGCTGACTTCTGCCCTCTGTTGCCTTCCACTGCGACAGGGCAGCACTGAGTTCCAATGCAAAGTCCCACAATCACTTTGCCCTTCGTCCCGCAAAGGCATAGATTCTCTCTCAGCCACCACACTGCACTGCCAGGGCATGTGGGAGGGGTGGTGTGGGCAATTCAAGACTGTCTTTCCTACCCTCTTCAGTGCCTCTTTCCTTGATATGATGTTGAAACTAGGTACTGTGATCAGTCACCTGATTTTTGGTTCTTACGTAGGTGCTTTCTTATTAGAATAATTGTTTAATTTGATGTTCCTTGGTGGGGACTCTCACTGGAGGGTTCTAATGAGCCATCTTGCTCCGCTTCCTCCTCCATATTTGTTGATCTTAAAAAATGCTCCTGTAAATACTGTTGTACTTAAGTCCTTGTGTACATAGATGTACATTTATCTAGGGAAACATCTAAAAATACAGTTCCTGGGTTTTTGTTTTAGAACTTTAGTAAGTATGTCAAACATCTCTTTAGAATGATCCATCAATTTACACTCCCACCAACAGTGCATTAGAGCTCTTTCTGCTGACTGGTGAGATTATCTTTTCATGTATTTCTTAGCCATTCTATATGGTATCTTGTACTAGGTTAATTATATCTTACATATTGATTTTTAGGAGTTATTCACATATTCTGGATAATTATCATTTGTCTCAATGATGTATATTTTAGATACTTCTGTAGATATTTTAGATATGTCTACAGGAAGAAGTATCTAAAATATCCCCTTGTTTTTTTCATTTTGCACATGATATTTTTTCTCATACTAAAGGTATATAATTTTATTATTGTGGAATTTAATAATTTTTGCCATTAAGATTTTATTTTTTAAATCTTTCCAAATGCTACAGAACTATTCTAAAATTGTAAATGAACTTTTAAAACTTTCTTTTCACTTTTATACTTTATCTGGAATTTGGTTTTATATTGTAGTATAAGATAGTGATTGAATGTTATTGTTTACTTCTTTACTCATTTTTACTCCTCTCTATGAATTTTGGAATTATTTGTAAAGATCCATGAAAAAATTTGAAGGGAGAGTGGGAATAGTATTAAATTTATAGATTACTTTGGAGAAAAAAGATAATATTAAATATTTTCACACATAAACATAGTGGATTTCTCCATTTATTGAAGGCTTCTTTACATTCTTCAATATTTTATACATTTTTTAAAATAAGGTCTTGCTCTGTCACCCAGGCTGGAGTGCAGTGGTGTTCATAGCTCACTGTTACCTCAAATTCAGGCAATCCTCCTGCCTCAACCTCTCTAGTAGCTGGGATTACAGACACAAGTTATCATGCCTGGCTTATTTTTTGGAGGGATGGGGTCTTGTTATATTGCCTAAGCTGGTCTTGAACTCCTGGGCTCAAGCAGTTTTCTCACGTTGGCCACCCAAAGTGCTATGACTATAGGTGTGTGCCGGCATAACTAGCAGTATTTTATAATGTTATCTATGAAGGTTTTTTATATTTCTTATTAATTTTATTTCTGTTCTAATAGTTTTGTAACTTGTGAATTTTTAAAAAAATATGCATAATGTTTTATAATATTTTCTTACCTTTTTATTTTGAATAATTTCAAACCTACAGAACCGTTAAAAGAGTAATATAAGTAGTACAGTATACACCTGTATACCCAAGAACTAGATCCACAAATTGGTAACATTTTGCTTATTCCCCTTTATTTGTATACACACACATACACACACACACACACACACACACACAGCATAGTTATGTTCAATTTTTTATTTGCTAAGTTATTTGAAAATAAGTTGCAAGCTTTATGATACTTTATCCCTAAGCATTTCAATATGTGTCTCTTAAATCTAAGACACTCTTTATAAAACCTCCATGCCATCATATCAAAGATATTTAATATTTGATACATTACAATATCCACACATTATTATATACTCTGTTGTCTGTTGAATGGGATTTAAAAAATAACCTTTTCTAAGTAGTTACTACAAATTATTATGGGCTGGGTGCAGTGTCTCACACCTGTAATCTCAACATTTTAGGAGGCTGAGGCAGGCAGATCACCTGAGCTCAGGAGTTCGAGACAGCCCAGCCAACGGTGAAACCCTGTCTCTACTAAAAATAGAAAAATCATCTGGGCATGGTGGCGCATGCCTGTAATCTCAGCTACTCAGGAGGTTGAGGCATGAGAATCACTTGAACCCGGGAGGCAGAGGTTACAGTGAGCCAGGATCACAACACGGCACTCCAGCCTGGGCAACAGAGTGAGACTCTGTCTCAAAAAAAAACCAAAAGCCAAATGGTTATGAACTTTCGATTTTGTGTACATATATAGCAATAATTGGAAATTCCTATTAGTTGCAATACTTTGGCTTTAGATTTTCTTGAGCGCAGCGATAAATTCTTATTCAGTGTAATAAGTTGACTCAGGTTTTTGCTTATCTTTGTAAATAATCAGGTCATCTACAAATAATTTTCTTTTTTTCCTGTGTAACTTTTAATAAAATTAATTATTGAAAAAGATTCTTCAATTAATTTTAATATCCTAATTACTTTATTTGATATATTTTTTAAAAGATTGTGTCTTAGTTAACTTATAAGTATATGAAAATGAAATCTAAATTTTTGTATTTTAGGAAAATTCACGAATTGTGAGAGTAAGAGTTATAGCCGGAATAGGCCTTGCCAAGAAGGATATATTGGGAGCTAGGTAAGTATATCAATTTGGATTATAATTTTAAAACTTTGCATTTGTTAATTAGTTTTTTCCAAACTTTGGTTAAATTAAAAATCAAATAGTATTAGCAAATTGTTGTGGAAAGTATAATAATAATATTACCAGTTGGTGGTTTACTAAATCTCTTGGTATCTGAATTACTAAATTTGTGAAATTAGGCAGAAGTACAAATGATAGCAATAGTCACAAGATACATTATTGAGCTCTGCTTCTGGAAATTTGCAAAATTCTAACAGACTAATCCTTTAGCAGATAACAACCATAAACTCTGGACTTAATACAAAAAGCAGCAACCTGAAGGCAGTGGAGAGTGAACAGAGCAGGCAGATTCTGGTGGGGAGTTCATGTTTGGAAGAAGGGAATTGTACTGAGTGAGTTCCTGATATTATGAATTGGTCTGAGGGCAGGTAGAATCAGAACCTGGAAAAATTGTAGTCTTCATGGCCTGGGAAAATAGCAGAATCCAAACTTTGGTTCAATTAAAAATCAGATAAGGCCAGGCATGGTGGCTCATGCCTGTAATCTTAGTACTTTGGGAGGCCGAGGCAGGCGGATCAGTGGAGGGTCAGGAGTTTGAGACCAGCCTGACCAACATGGTGAAACCCTGTCTCTACTAAAAATACAAAAATTATCCAGAAATCGCTTGAACCCGTGAGGTGGAGGTTGCAGCGAGCCAAGATTGTGCCACTGCACTCCAGCCTGGGCAACAGAGTGAGCCTCTGTCTCAAAAACAAAAATACATACAAACATGCATACATACATACATACATACATACCAAATAGTATTAGTAAGTTGTTGTGGAAAGTAGAATAATATTTCCAATTGTTGATTTACTGAATCTCTGAATCTGAAGAAAACATGGCAGTGGTAAGGATTCTGGAAGAGAGAGAGCTGAAGAGCTCAGCAACTCATCTGAAGACAAAAGATCTGAACAGAGATCACAGTCACTGCCTAAGAAACGGGGTTTGGGAGACTGAGGCAGACAGATTGCTTGAGCTCAGGAGTTTGAGACCAGCCTGGGCAATGTGGTGAAACCTGTCTCTACAAAAAGTACAAAAAATCAGCTGGGCATGGTGGCTCATGCCTGTACTCCCGGCTACATGGGTGACTGAGTCAGGAGGATTGCTTGAGTCTGGGTGGTTGAGGCTGCAGTGAGCCAAGATTGTGCCAATGCACTCCAGCCTGGGTGACAAAGTGAGACCGTGTCTCAAAAAACAAACAAACAAAAACAGGATTTGTGGCTCTTGTCCAAACAGGATGATTAGTTGCATGATAGTCTTATTATGTTTAGTGTTGCTATAACAGAATACCTAAGACTGTGTATTTTGTAAAGAAAAGAGGTTGATTTGGTGAGTGGAAAGTACAAGACCGGGCCTTTGCATCTAGTGAGGGCCTCAGGCTGCTTCAAGTCATGACAGAAACGGGAAGGGGACCTAGCGTACACAAAGAAATCACATAGCAAGAGTGGAAGCAAGGGGGAGGTGTGCCAGCCTCTTTTTGACAAATCGAGAGGAACAAATAGAATGAGAACTCACTCACTTCCGAGGGAGGGCATTAATCTATTCAGGAGGGATTTGCTCCCATGACCCTAATACCTGCAACCGAGACCCATCTTTCAATATTCCCACATTGGAAATCAAATTTCAACATGCGGTTTGGAGGATACAAATATCCAAACCATAGAATGATAAGCAGACACATACACACACACACACACAGACACACACACACACACACACCAGCAGCAAAATTCAGTCTCCAAAACTTAACATTTATAATATATGTCCAGGATATAATGCAAAATTACTTATCTAAAAAGAACCAGGAAAATGGAAGGCATTTTTAGTAGAGAAAAGAAAATATGGCCACAATAAATTTTAAAAATATGAAATGAAATGGAAACCATAAAAAAATGAAAATTCCAGGAGTGAAAAATACAGCATTTGAAATTAAAATTGTTGGGTAGATTTGTCAGCCAAATGGAGAAGAGGAAAGATTAACTGAACTTAAAGATAGATCAGTAGAAATTGTTACCCAGTTGGAAGATGAGAGAGATGAGAGAGACAAAGATTGGAGAAAAACAACAACAACCACAACAGAGCCTTGAGGATTTGTTAGCTAATATATAAAAGTCTAACATGGATATCATTATATAATATCTTACAGTCTAACACAGAAAGGGGAGGGAAAAGAAGAAGGCACAATATTTTTTGAATAAATATTGGCCAAGTTTTTTTCCAATTTGATTAAATTTATGTAGCATTAAAAAACACCAAGCAGGATAATAAACATTAAGAACACAGTGAAGTGCATAATAGTCAAACTGTTGAAAGCCAAGTCAAGAAAAATCTTGACAAAAAGAGAAAAATATGACACTTTATATATGGGGGAACTACAGTTCAATTAATTACTGACTTCCTACCCAAAACTACAGAGACCAGGAGAAAATGGAACAATAAAATAACAACCATCAATCCATAATTTTATATTCAGTGAAAATATCCTTTAAGGAAGATGACAAAATAACATTTTCCAAAAAAAGACACCTAGAGAATTCATCATTGGCAGACTTGTGCTGTAAGATATCTTAAAGAAAGTCCTTTCAGCTGAAGAAAATTGAAACCAGATAGACACTCAGGTCCTTAGAAAGGAATAAAGAGTATCAAAAATAGTAAATATCTGGGAATATACAAAACATGTTTTGCTTTTATCATCATACCTTTTTAAAATAAAACATATGCCTGTTGAAATCACAACTTAAAACATTGTTTTGTAGGATTTATATTGTTTGTGAATGGAATACATAAAACAACTATAACATAAAGGATGGAGCAGGTATAAGTTATAGACCTATTTGGTAGAATGGTACAATACTAAGTATAAGTTGAATAAAAGATTAATGATGTATATTGTAATATCCAGAGAAACCAATAAAAAATAATGCAAAGAATTATAGATAAAAAACAGTAGAAATTTTAAAATGAAGTTGTTGAAAAACTAAATAAAAAAACCAGGAACTTGAGCCCAGAGGTTCAAGACCAGCCTGGGCAACAAAGTGGGACCCTGTCACTACAAAAAGTCAAAAAATTAGCCAGGTGTGGTTGTATGCATCTGTGGTCCCAGCTACAAAGGAGGCTGAGGTTGGAGGATCGCTGGAGCCCAGGAGGTCAAGGCTCCAATGAGCCATGATTATGCCACTGCACTCCAGCCTAGGCGACAGAGTGAGATCCTGTCTCAAAAAAAAAAAAAAAAAGAGTGCCAGAAAAGGAGAAACAAATGATTAAAAAAAGTAACGGAGGCCAGTTGTGGTAGCTCATGCCTGTAATCCTAGCACTTAGGGAGGCTGAGGCCGGTGGATCACCTGAGGACAGGAATTTGAGACCAGCCTGGCCAACATGGTGAAATCCCATCTCTACTAAGATACAAAATTAGCTGGGTATGGTGGCGCGTGTCTGTAATCCCAGCTACTCAGGAGGCTGAGGCAGGAGAATCAGTTGAACCCAAGAGGCAGAGGTTCACAGTGAGCTGTGATCACACCATTGCACTCCAGCCTGGGCAAAAGAGCTAAACATCAAAAAAATAAAATAAAATAAATAAAAGCCAGAAAAGGAGGAACAAATGAACAAAAAAAGTAAAAGAGGCTGGTTGCGGTGGCTCACCCTTATAATCCCAACACTTTGGGAGGCTAAGGCGGGTGGATCACCTGAGGTCAGGAGTTCGAGAGTAGCCTGGCAACATGGTGAAACCCTGTCTCTACTAAAAATACAAATATTAGCTGGGTGTGGTGGTAGGCATCTGTAATCCCAGCTACTCAGGAGGCTGAGGCAGGAGAATTGCTTGAACCTGGGAGATGGAGGTTGCAGTGAGCCAAGATTATGCCACTGCACTTCAGCCTGGATGACAAGAGTGAAACTCCATCTCAAAAACAAACAAAAAAACAACGTAAAGGGCAGTGACAATGGAAAACAAACAATAAACCTGGTAGACTAAATCCAATCATATCAATAATTACAAGGAACATTAATGGATTAAAACAAATATGAGACAGACGTTGTTAGGATAAATTAAAAAACAAGACCCAACTATATACTGTCTTACCTGATGCACTTAAAGTATAAAGACATAGCTAAGTTGAAAGAAAGCAGACGCAAAAAGATATGCCATGCAAACAGTAAGCATAAAAAGACTGAAGTGGATATATTCGTATCTGGTAAAATAGATTTCAACACAAAAATTTTCAAATATTTCATGATGATAAAGAATAAAGTCAATCAGGAATATATAACAATCATAAATGTGTGTGTGCCTGCTAAAAGAACTTAGAAAAATATGAATCAAAATTTGATGGAATTAAAGGGGAAATTTTTAAAACTCCCACCATCATAGTTGGAGGCATTAACACTTTCAGCAGTTGATAAAACAACTAAATAAAAAAATCAAAAACATAAATTTAAACAATATTATGAACAACTTTGACCTAAAGAACACTATTTCTAACAACTTTCTTTTCAAATGTACATTCTTTTCAAGTGTACATGGTACATTCACCAGCACAGACCACACATGGGCTGTATTAGTTTATTGCTTCATAATAATATTACCACAAACTGGCCAGGCGCGGTGGCTCACACCTGTAATCCCAGCACTTTGGGAGGCTGAGGCGGGCGGATCACAAGGTCAGGAGATCGAGACCATCCTGGCTAACACTCTGAAACCTGTCTCTACTAAAAATACAAAAAATTATCCGGGTGTGGTGGTGGGCACCTGTAGTCCCAGCTGCTCGGGAGGCTGAGGCAGGAGAACTATATGAACCTGGGAGGCGGAGGTTGCAGTGAGCCAAGATGGGGCCACTGCACTCCAGCCTGGGTGACAGAGTGAGACTCCGTCTCAAATAATAATAATAATAATAATAATACCACAAACTTAGTTGCTTAAAAGAACGTACATTTATTGTCTCACAGTTTCTGTGGTTCAGAAGTTCCTGCATTGTTTAGCTGGGTCCTCTGCTACAGGGTCTTGCAAAGCTGTTGTTGTATTTTTTTTCTACTTTTTTTCTAATTTTTTCTAATTTTGCAGTCTTGAAGTCTCTCACATGAAAGTGGCTGTAAACTCTAGCCCTGCCCTGATGAGACTCTAGGAATTTGGACATAGATGTTTACAGTGTGCCTTTCATGGGTATTCTTAGGCAAGTGCCCTCATGCCTAAGTGTCTGACCTATGACCAGATGTCCCTCTCACAGCAAACTTGCATATCCTGGCAGATGCTCTTATAGCTCTTGTCTGTGTCCAGTTTATTCCTACCAAAATAGCAGATAGCCACTCTCTAGGAGAATCCTGACAAAGAAGTTAGGGTCGAGTGTATCAGTCAGGTGAGACACGGGAGGCAACTCAACAAAACACATGAAATAACAGCAGTTTATTACTTACAGATGCCAGAGAGAGGAGGGCAGAATGCCTCCCAGGGCCAACAGGAAGTGGGGAGCCATCTAGGACATGCACAGTCAACTGGTGGGTGGGGAACAGGGCAAAGAGTACAAGTGACCTGTGGGCTGAGGCTTTTATTGGGGTCCAGGGCATTTTCCAAGCAGGTTTCCCTCAGGGAGTTGTAATTGGTGGGTTTAGAGCAAGTAGGCATAAATTTCATGGAGTCATGCTGTGTCTGAGAAATCAGTATTAGGGTTCTCTAGGGGGACAGAACTAATAGGATAGATGTATATATGAAGGGGAATTTAGTAGGAGAATTGACTCACATGATCACAAAGTGAAGTCCCACTATAGGCCATCTGCAAGCTGCGGAGCAAGGAAGCCAGTCCGAGTCCCAAAACCTCAAAAATAGGAAAGCCAACAATGCAGCCTTCAGTCTGTGGCCGAAGGTACAAGAGCCCCTAGCATATCACTGGTGTAAGTCCAAGAGTCCAAAAGCTGAAGAACTTGGAGTCTGATGTTCGAGGGCAGGAAGCATCCAGCACGAGAGAAAGATGAAGGCCAGAAGACTCAGCAAGTCAAGTCCTTCCACGTTCTGCCTGCTTTATTCTAGCTGCCCTGGCAGCTGATTAGATGGTGCCCACCCAGATTGAGGGTGTGTCTGCCTCTCCCAGTCCACTGATTCAAATGTTAATCTCCTTTGGCAACACCCTCACAGACACACCTAGGAACAATACTTTGCATCCTTCAGTCTAATGAAGTTGGCACTCAATATTAACCATCACAGAGAGGTGGTTACTGTGGCTTATTTCTGCAGTCCTTTGGGGGTATGGGGTCAGTGGAGCAAGTCAAGTAGGTTGAATCTAGTTGTTCCTTAGGGAGGTGGTTACCAGGAGGCAGTTGTGTAAGGTAGTTATCTGGATTGACCACATTGAGGAGCTGAGAGGAGGTAGAGAACTGGAAACTGTGCTAAGGGTGACTAAGACCTGCTTCTGGTATAAAAATGTCCAACTCAACATTCAATATGGATGCTGAGGCAACATAAAATTATAGGAATTCACTTCAGCTGTCGTTAAGGTATTGGTAGGGCTGTGGTCTTAGCTGAGGCTTGCTTAGGGAAGGATTCATTTCCAAGCTAATGTGGTTGCTGGTGGCATTCAGTTCCTTGCATGCTGCCAGTCTGAGCGTTTCCATTTCTTACTAGCTGTCAGCTGGAGGCCGTCTCAGCTTCTTGCTATTCAGCAGCTCACAAGATGGCATTTTGCTTCTTCAAAGCTAGCAAGAGTCTCCTAGCAAGATGGATTACAATCTTATGTAATGTAATCACATACTTTTTGTCACATTTGCCATAATCTGTTGGTTAGAATATATAGATCTGTCTCATGCTTAAGAGGAGAGGAACACAAAGAGCATGAATATTAGGAGGTGGGGATAATAGGAGCTGCCCTAGTGTCTGGATGCCACAATATTCTGGGCCTTAAAACAATAAACCACATTCTTTTGAAATGCACATGGTACATTAATCAACATAGACCATGTTGGGGTCCATAGGACAAGTTTCAGAGATTTTCAAAAGATTGAAATCATATAGAGGATGTTCTTTGAAAACAGTGGAATTCAATTGGAAACCAATAATATTAAGATCTAGAAAAACTGCAGATATTTGGAATTTAATTAGTATACTTCTAAATAATCTATATGTCAAAGAAGAAAACATTTTGAACTGAATGAAAATGAAAATACAGTAATATCACAATTGTGGAATGCAGCTAAAGTTATATTCAGAGGGAAGTTTATGTCTTTAAAATGCTTAACTTAGAAAAGGAGCAAGATATAAATGAATGTTTTGAGTTCTGACCTTAATAAATTAGAAAAAGAAGAGCGAATGAATTCTAAAATAAGTAGAGGGAAGAAATAATAAAGACAAGGGCCAAAATCAGTAAAAGAGGAAGTGGACAATGGTAGGAAAAAAATTATTGTAATCAAAAGCTTGTTATTTGAAGACATCAATTAAAGTTTTAAACCTCTAGCTAGAATGATCAAGAGTTAGAGAGAAGGCACTAATTACTGGTAATGAGAATGAAAACTGGGGCATTGCTATAGACCCTGTGGAAATGAAAAAGATAAAAAGAAAACATTTTGTACAATTTTGTATCAATAAAGAAGTACACACAATTTAGGTGAAGTAGATAATATTCTTGAAAGACACAGATTACAGAACTAGCCACAGAACAAATACAAAACTTTAATAGATGTTTATTATTGAAAGAAATTGAATTTGTTGTTAAAAGAAATTGAATTTGTTGTTAATTAAATTGAATTTGTCCTTCCCACAAAGAAAACTCCAGGCCCACATGGTATCACTGGATACAGCTATCAGACATTTAAGGAAAAAAAAATACAAATTCTACACAAACACGTTCAGAAAATGGAGGGCATTTCCCAACTCATTTTATTAGGCTAATATTATCTTGATCCCCAAACCAGACACAGACATCACAAGAAAACTTAAAACCAATATCCCTCAACATAGATGCAAAAATGAAATTGAACATTATGTAGCAATATATCACCAGGTAGGATTTTTCCTAGGAATGCAAGGTTTGTTTGTTCAGCATCAAAAAAATTAATCAATGCAATTCATCGTATTAATACAGTAAAGTAGAAAAAACACATGGTCATTTCACTTGGCATGGAATGTGCCTTTGACAAAATTTAACACCCAGTCATGATAAAATCTCTCAGCAAACTAACATAAAATACAAAGGTGGCTTAACATCTGAAAATTAACTGATGTAATACACTGTATTAATAGAATAAAAGAAGACAGTCATCTTTTTTTTATTATACTTTAAGTTCTAGGGTACATGTGCATAATGTGCAGGTTTGTTACATATGTATACATATGCCATGTTGGTGTGCTGCACCCATCAACTCGTCATTTACATTAGGTATATCTCGTAATGCTATCCCTCACCCCTTCCCCCACTCCACGACAGGCCCTGGTGTGTGATGTTCCCCACCCTGTGTCCAGGTGTTGTTGTTCAGTTCCCACCTATGAGTGAGAACATGCGGTGTTTGGTTTTCTGTCCTTGTGATAGTTTGCTTAGAATGATGGTTTCCAGCTTCACCCATGTCCCTGCAAAGGACATGAACTCACCCTTTTTTATGGCTGCATAGTATTCCATGGTGTATACGTGCCACATTTTCTTAATCCAGTCTATCATTGATGGACATTTGGGTTGGTTCCAAGTCTTTGCTATTGTGAATAGTGCCGTAATAAACATACATGTGCATGTGTCTTTATAGCAGCATGATTTATAATCCTTTGGGTATATACCCAGTAATGGGATGGCTGGATCAAATGGTATTTCTAGTTCTAGATCCTTGAGGAATCGCCACACTGAGAAGACAGTCATCTTAATAAAAGCAGAAAACACAACTGACACAATTCAATACCCATTCATAATAGACACTCTCTGCAAACTAGGAATAGATGGAAATGTCCTAAACCTCATCAGGGGAATCTATGAAAAAACCCAGTAGCTAACCACCTACTTAATGGTGGCAGTTTGAAGGCCCTCTACTTAACTCAGGAATAAGGCAAAGTTGTCTGCTTTCATGTTCTATCCAACATTGTACTATATATTTTAGCCATGTAGTATGGCAAAGAAAAAAAAATCATGCAGTCAAAAAGGAAGAAGTAAAACTGTCTTTATTTGCAGACAACATGGTTTGTATGTAGAAAGCCCCAAGGAATCTACAAAAAAAACTACTGGAAGAACTAATAAATGAATTTAACACCACCACAAAATGCAAAGTCAGTGTTTATATAACCCAAAATCAGTTATATTTCTGTATTCTATCATTGAGCCATTGGAAAATACAATTTAAAAACATGTTTACAATTGTATAAAAGTTAAATATTTAGAAATAAATACAACAAAAGATTTGCAAGAAATGGACACTGAAAACTATAAAACAGTGCTGAGAGAAGTCAAAGACCACATAAATCAATGGATACATATGCTGTTTTCATTAGAAGACTCAATAGTGTTAGGGTGGCATTTTTCTCCAAATTGATTAGATTTGGCACAATCCCAATAAAAATCTCAGCAAGTTTTTTCAGAGAAATTGATAAGCTGATTTCAATATTTGTATGAAAGTCAAGGCACATAGAGTAGCCAAAACAATTTCAAAAAAGAACAAAATTGGAAGACTTACATTACCCCATTTCAAGACTTGCTACACAGTTATAATAAGACAGAGTGGCAATGGCATGAGAATAGATATATTGTTCAATGGAATGGAGAGTGTAAAAATACGTGCGCATGTGTGTGTGAGAGAGTGAGAGAGAGAATATATACACATATATGTGATCAGCTACTGTTTAACAAAAAATGCTGAGGTAATTCAAGGGAAAGGGTAGTCTTTCAGTACACAGTACTAGAACAACTGGTCTGTATAGAATGAAATGAATTTTGGTCCTTACCACACATCATACAGAAAATTAGTATGAGCTAAAATGATAAAACTTCTATAGGAACACATAGGAAAAAAATCTTTGCTCTATTGGGTTACACAAAGTTTTCATGAACAGTACCAAAAAGGATGAGCCATAAAAGAAAAATGTTGAAAGGAACTTCAACACAATTAAAACTTTTCTTCTTTAAGAAACAAGGTTATGGAAAATGCAAGCCATAGATTGGGAAAAAGTATCTTTAGACATATATCTGGAAACAACGTAAATGTCCATTGTCAAATGAATGGGTAATCTCATGTACCCCATAAATACATACACCTACTATGTACCCACAAAAATTAAAAACATAAAAAAAAGAAATGGGGGCTGGGCATGGTGGCTCACACCTGTAATCTCAGCACTTTGGGAGGCCAAGGTGGGAGGATCACTTGAGCCCTGGAGTTCGAGACCAGCCTGGTGATAAGACCCCGTCTCTACAAAAAAATTTTTTAAAAATTAGCCAGGTGTGGTGATGCACACCTGTGGTCCCAGCTACTCAGGAGGCTGAGGTGGGAAGATCACTTGAGCCCAGGAAGTTGAGGCTACAGTGAGCTGTGTTTGTGCTACCTCACTCCAGCCTGGATGACAGAGCGAGACCCTGCCTCAAAAAAAAAAAAAAAAATGTAGTATAGATCCTTTTGCAGTTTTTAAGTGTCATGATGGGGCGTCCATGCACGTGTGTAAGATGTGCCACTCTTGAAGCTTGTTACAACGTGGGCAGATTACCAATCTCACATGAAAAGAAAAAAAAAAAGAAATGTATATACATACAGTATTTATTCAGCCTTTAAAAAGAAGGAAATTCATGTGACAATATGGATTAATCATTAGGATATTACGCTAACTGAAATAAGACAGTCACAGAAAGACAGATACTGCATGTTTACATTTATATATCTAAAATAGTCAAATTCATAGAATCAGAGTGGAATGCTGGTTGCTGTGTTGGGGTGAGGGGTGAGGGGTAAGTAGAAATGGAAGTTAATAATTAACAGGCATTAAACTTGAGTCAAGCATGAAGAATAAGCTCTAGAGATCTGCTGTACAATGTTGTGCCTAAAGTTAACATTAATGTATGCGCAATTAAAAATTTAAGAGGGTAGAGCTGCCAGGCATGGTGGCTGACGCCTATAACCTATAATCCCACCACTTTGGGAGGCTGAGGCAGGTGGATCACTTGAGCCCGCAAATTTGAGACCATCTCGGGCAGCATGGTGAAACCCTGTTTCTACAAAAAAACAGAACAATTAGTCATGCATGGTGGTGTGCGCCTGTAGTCCCTGCTACTTGGGAGGCTGAGGTGGGAGGATTGCTTGAGCCCGGGAGGCAGAGGTTTCGAGTGAGCTGAGATTGCAGCACTGCACTCCAGCCTGGGCAACATTGCAAGACTCTGTCTCAGAAAATGCTGGAATGCAGTGCAGTGCAGTGCAGTGCAATGCAATACAATGCAATGCAGTGCAAAATAGGACAGAGGTCATGTTAAATATTCTTAACACAAGAGAAACAATTAAACAAAGACATCTGAAGAAGGCCATTAACCCCCTATATATATGAAACCTCTTACAACTCAGTAATAATATAATTAAAAAGCCAATTAAAAATGGCAAAACTCGGCTAGGCACGGTGGCTCACGCCTGTATTCCCAGCACTTTGGGAGGCCAAGGCAGGTGGATCACCTGAGACTGGGAGTTTAAGACCAGCCTGACCAACACAGAGAAATGCCATCTCTACTAAAAATACAAAATTAGCCAGGTGTGGTGATGCATGCCTGTAATCCCAGCTACTTGGGAGGCTGAGGCAAAAGAATCGCTTGAACCCGGGAGGCGGAGGTTGCGGTAAGCCGAGATCGCGCCATTGCATTCCAGCCTAGGCAATAAGAGTGAAACTCCATCTCAAAAAAAAAGGCAAAACTCTTGAACACAGTGTCTGTGTATTGTTCAAGCGTATTTGTCTAGCTGGATGGTGAGATTAGGGACAGATACATAATTACATTTACATTTTTTATTTATATTTAATAGTATATAGCTAGTTGTAAAAAACCATGGATAAGATTGGAAAGGGAAAATGTAGAGAGAACAGAGGGCTGGCGCAATACTTAGGGAATATCAGTATTTAACTGGCAGATAGTAGAAGAGGTGCCTAAGTAAGCTACCAAAGGAACAGTTCGAGTGGTGTGAGGAGCACTGGAAGAGATGTGTTGTAGAAGCAAAATGAGATGAGTGTTTCAAAGAGAAAATGGTCAGTAGTATCTAAAAACATAAAGAGGGCCAAAAAAAGAAGTATCTGGAAAATGTTGATTACTTTAACAAGATTGATGACTTTACAACAGCCTTTTCATAGGAGTGGATCTAAAGGGAAGAGACAGAAACCAGACTGTAGGGTTTTGAAGTGTAACAGGAATTAAGGAAATGAAGAAAAGGAGGTGGTATGCTATAGTGGTTAAGAGTATAGGCTGGGAGGCCGAGGCAGGGGGGTCACGAGGTCAAGAGATTGAGACCATCCTGGCCAACTTGGTGAAATCCCGTCTCTACTTAAAATACAAAACATTAGCTGAGCGTGGTGGCAGGCGCCTGTAGTCCCAGCTACTACTCAGGAGGCTGAGGCAGGAGAATTGCTTGAACCTAGGAGGAGGAGGTTGCAGTGAGCGGAGATCGTGCCATTGCAGTCCAGCCTGGCGACACAGCAAGAGAGTTTAAGCCGGGCATGTTGGCTCATGCCTGTAATCCCAGCACTTTGTGAGGCCAAGGCGGGCAGATCACCTGAGGTCAAGAGTTTGAGACCAACCTGGCCAAGATGGCAAAACCCCGTCTCTACTAAAAATACAAAAATTAGCTGGGTGCGGTGGCGTGTGCCTATAATCCCAGCTACTTGAGAGGCTGTGGCAGGAGAATAGCTTGAACCCAGGAGGCAGAAGCTGCAGTGAGCCAAGATCGCGCCACTGCACTCCAGCCTGGGTTACAGAGTGAGACTTCATCTCAAAAAAAAACAAAAAAAAGATAAAAAAAAGAAGAGTATGGCCTCTGGAGCCAGGTGCTGGAGTTTCAATCCTGGCTGTCCGCTTTCTAGCTGTGTGATCTGTATGAAATAAAGAAAGGAATAGTACCTACCTCACAGGTGGTTATAGAGATTCAAAGAATTAATATACGGGATCAGCGCTATGGCTCACGTGGGTAATCCCAGCACTTTGGGAGCCAAGGTGGGTGGATCACCTGAGGTCAGGAGTTCAAGACCATCCTGGCCAACATGGTGAAGCCCTGTCTGTACTAAAAATACAAAAATTAGCCAGGCGTGGTGGTGTGCGCCTGCAGTCCCAGCTACTTGGGAGGCTGAGGCAGGAGAATGGCATGAACCTAGGAGGCAGAGGTTGCAGTGAGCCAAGACTGTACCACTGCACTCCAGCCTGGACAACAGACCAAGACTCTGTCTCAAAAAAAATAGAAAAAAAAAAAAGAATTAATACAGGAAACGTGATTACAGTGGTGTCTGGCACTGAGTAATTGCTATATAAGTGTTCTTGTTTTTATTATTAAAAACTGCCTCTGAAAAGGTTTGACTGGGAATGGAAGAAAAAGATGTATTTTGCTTTGCTGGAGAAGGGAGGGAAAGTCAAGGGGAGGAGGAGTTTAAAAACATTTATATGCCTGGAGAAACCTAGATCAAAGAAAAAGCCAAAGGTCTAAAAGAGAGCAGTGAGAACAGGTGATGCAAGGCTCCAAAGTTCAGAGAACTGAACAAGAGGGATGAGACTCAAAACAAGAGGACTCCTGACTCACTAGGTTAGGGGTAAGGATGGATTCTGATAAATACCAGTATGTTGCGAGTGTTCTGGTGCCTTCGATTTTGGCCAATTAAGAGGTAACGTGGTATGAGGAAATGGAGTTGGGGGAAGGATAGTTTGGATTAGTTTGGAGGGTACTTCGTGGAGAATGGTGAGTACTTTGGATACCCGAGGAAAACAGGAGAAATTTAACCATGGACAAGTAAAGTGTCCAAAGTCTTGTGGTTTACAACCCTATATATCACAAGAATTTCCTTCTCCATGTCTCCTTGTAGAAGTGGTTACATAACACCTAGTTATTTTATTTTATTTTATTTTTTGAGACGGAGTCTTGCTCTGTTGCCCAGGCTCGAGTGCAGTGGCGTGATCTTGGCTCACTGCAAGCTCCACCTTCCAGGTTCACGCCATTCTCCTGCCTCAGCCTCCCGAGTAGTTGTGACTAAAAGTGCCTGCCACCATGCCTGGCTAATTTTTTTTTTTTGTATTTTTAGTAGAGACGGGGTTTCACCATGTTAGCCAGGACGGTCTTGATCTCCTGACCTCATGATCCGCCCGCCTCGGCCTCCCAAAGTACTGGGATTACAGGCATGAGCCACCGTGCCCGGCCACACCTAGTTTTTGTTGTTTTTTTTTTAAGTGAAAGCAGTTTGCCTTTACTTTATAAGAAGAGTTTACACCCATGAGATAACTTGAGACAACCTGAGGTCTTACAAAACCAGTCTTAGAATCATTGAATTAACCATCTTAACTCAAAAGAAGAAAGAATGTAATAAAAATCAAACAAAATTTTAAAAATCTAGGAAGGTTATAATTATTAGGCCTGTGATTAAAAGGTTTTCTTTCTAATTCTTTGTGTCTTTCACTAACATGGTACTTCAGGTTTTTACGAGATGCAAAAATTACTTTAATTGCTTACCTGCCTAAGAATCCTGACTTTTAAATTCAGGAAATAATTGTAGATATAACTAACAAGGAAAACTGTGAATTTTATAGTCTGGGTAATCTGAGCTTGGGGTAAGCAATAATTAAAATTTTTCTTTTTTTTTTTTTTTTTTAACAGTGATCCTTACGTGAGAGTGACGTTATATGACCCAATGAATGGAGTTCTTACAAGTGTGCAAACAAAAACCATTAAAAAGGTTAGACTTAGCAATATTCAAAAGTTTTTAATGTACTTTGTTTTATTTTTATAAGACAAAACCTTATTTAGTTATACTATGTTTATTATTTTTTAGAGTTTGAATCCAAAGTGGAATGAAGAAATATTATTCAGAGTAAGTATATATTTTATTTTACCAAAGTGGAAAAAGTAAGTTTTTTTCTCAGGAGGTTAGAATGATAAATTCTCATTTTTAATATTTGAAGATGTATCTCAGAATTTGCCTAAAGTTGTGAAAATACAAAAGGAATTGAAATTTTGTCTTATGAAAAACATAAATGTAAGATAGTGGAGAGGTAAAAGACTAGAATTATCTCATTCTAGTAAAACTGATTTAGAGACTGTACAGTAGTCTTACTCCAGTTGAGCAGATTCAGTGTTTTCTCATAAAGATGATGCAAATTATATTTATGTCTCCCCAGTCATTTATTATTAAACAGATTAGGGCCTATCAAGTGAATACATTTCTTTTTATCCACACGTCATTCACAATGCTGCCTTTCCACCCCATCTGCCTCGTTTACCATAAAAGCAAATTCCAATCAGCAGTTATTTCCAGTTCCTCAGCAAGGCCCTCAAACTGACAGTGTCTCCTTGTACCTATTTACTATCAGAGTACTTACTGTTGCCAGAATCGAAACCCTACCAGAGCAGTGGTAGAGATGCGTTTTAGGAATTTCCCCTCTCTGGATTATTCCCACTTGTATCATCCTTAAAATGTTCTTCCTTGACCCCATATTCCCCTTTAGCTGTTGAGTCGTTTCTCTGTTCACCTGAATAAGGAACATTCATGGGAGAGTTGTCTGCCCTCATCATTTCTGCTTCTCCGGGATGCTCGTTAACCCACTGTACTCTAAATCCCCATCACTCAAATGAAACTGCTGTTATTCAGGTCACCAGTGACTTCCCTGCTGCCAAGTTCATCTTATCTCATCTTACTCATGCTCTTTGCAGCATTTGACATGGCAGATCATTCCTGAAACACCAGCCTCTCTGGAGGCTTCTGTGGTACCATACTTGATTTCAGTAAGGAAAACAGAAGCCGTTCTTCTGTACTTCATGTTTAAAGATTTTTTGTTTGTTTTCTTTTGTTCAATTTTAATAAAGTGAATTTGAAGGGAAGAAATTGCTGACACTAAGGGCAAGGAAGCTTGTTGCTGAAGATGCAGCCAACGGCATCAATTAAGTTGCTTCTGTTTTTTTGGTTTGGAGTAAGATTTTCCCCACTCTATGTAGTATGACATAAAAACAACCTTTTAAATCGGTTTGGAAATTTTGGGTTCTTGAGGAAATGGTATTGAATCAATTGGATCGTCAAATGAAGAAAAATGAAGCTAAATTTCTGTTTTTACTATTTAACCAGAGTAAATTCCAGACTTGATAATGTCTGGTTTTGATTGCTTTTTTGGCACAAGTGTTGGTTAGGAGAGTGTTTTTAAATTCCCAAGTTGTTGAGTTATTTATTTATTTATACTTTTGTTGTATTTTACTTATTTTGTTACATTTTTCTTAGAAACATATGTATTTTCTTTTTTTTTTTTTAATTATACTTTAAGTTCTAGGGTACCTGTGCACAACGTGCAGGTTTGTTACATATGTATACACGTGCCATACTGGTGTGCTGCACCCATTAACTTGTCATTTACATTAGATATATCTCCTAATACTATCCCTCCCCGCTTCCCCCACCCCATGACAGGCCCCAGTGTGTGACGTTCCCCTTCCTGTGTCCAAGTGTTCTCATTGTTCAATTCCCACCTATGAGTGAGAACATGCGGTGTTTGGTTTTTTGTCCCTGCGATAGTTTGCTGAGAATGATGGTTTCCAGCTTCATCCATGTCCCTACAAAAGACATGAACTCATCCTTTTTCATGGCTGCATAGTATTCCATGGTGTATATGTGCCACATTTTCTTAATCCAGTCTATTATTGATGGACATTTGGGTTGGTTCCAAGTCTTTGCTATTGTGAATAGTGCTGCAATAAACATAACGTGTGCATGTGTCTTTATAGCAGCATGATTTATAATCCTTTGGGTATATACCCAGTAATGGGATGGCTGGGTCGAATGGTATTTCTAGTTCTAGATCCTTGAGGAATCGCCACACTGTCTTCCACAATGGTTGAACCAGTTTACAGTCCCACCAACAGTGTAAAAGTGTTCCTATTTCTCCATATCCCCTCTAGCACCTGTTGTTTCCTGACTTTAATGATCGCCATTCTAACTGGTGTGAGATGGTATCTCATTGTGGTTTTGATTTGCATTTCTCTGATGGCCAGTGATGATGAGCATTTTTTCATGTGTTTTTTGGCTGCATAAATGTCTTCTTTTGAGAAGTGTCTGTTCATATCCTTTGCCCACTTCTTGATGGGGTTGTTTTTTTCTTGTAAATTTGTTTGAGTTCTTTGTAGATTGTGGATATTAGCCCTTTGTCAGATGAGTAGACTGCAAAAATTTTCTCCCATTCTGTAGGTTGCCTGTTCATGCTGATGGTAGTTTCTTTTGTTGTGCAGAAGCTCTTTAGTTTAATTAGATCCCATTTGTCAATTCTGGCTTTTGTTGCCATTGCTTTTAGCGTTTTAGACATGAAGTCCTTGCCCATGCCTATGTCCTGAATGGTACTGCCTGGGTTTTCTTCTACGGTTCTTACAGTTTTAGGTCTAACGTTTAAGCCTTTAATCCATCTTGAATTAATTTTTGTATAAGGTGTAAGGAAGGGATCTAGTTTCAGCTTTCTACATATGGCTGGCCAGTTTTCCCAGCACCATTTATTAAATAGGGAATCCTTTCCCCATTTCTTGTTTTTGTCAGGTTTGTCAAAGATCAGATGGTTGTAGATGTGTGGTGTTATTTCTGAGGGCTCTGTTCTGTTCCATTGATCTATATCTCTGTTTTGGTACCAGTACCATGCTGTTTTGGTTACTGTAGCCTTGTAGTATAGTTTGAAGTCAGGTAGCATGATGCCTCCAGCTTTGTTCTTTTTGCTTAGGATTGTCTTGGCTATGTGGGCTCTTTTTTGGTTCCATATGAACTTTAAAGTAGTTTTTTCCAATTCTGTGAAGAAAGTCATTGGTAGCTTGATGGGGATGGCATTAAATCTATAAATTATCTTGGGCAGTATGGCCATTTTCACGATATTGATTCTTCCTATCCATGAGTATGGAATGTTCTTCCATTTGTTTGTGTCCTCTTTTATTTCATTGAGCAGTAGTTTGTAGTTCTCCTTGAAGAGGTCCTTCACGTCCCTTGTAAGTTGGATTCCTAGGTATTTTATTCTCTTTGAAGCAATTGTGAATGGGAGTTCACTCATGATTTGGCTCTCTGTTTGTCTGTAATTGGTGTATAAGAATGCTTGTGATTTTTGCACATTGATTTTGTATCCTGAGACTTTGCTGAAGTTGCTTATCAGCTTAAGGAGATTTTGGGCTGAGTTGGTGGGGTTTTCTAAGTATACAATCATGTCATCTGCAAACAGGGACAATTTGACTTCCTCTTTTCCTAATTGAATACCCTTTATTTCTTTTTCCTGCCTGATTGCCCTGGCCAGAACTTCTAACACTATGTTGAATAGGAGTGGTGAGAGAGGGCATCCCTGTCTTGTGCCAGTTTTCAAAGGGAATGCTTCCAGTTTTTGCCCATTCAGTATGATATTGGCTGTGGGTTTGTCATAAATAGCTCTTTTTATTTTGAGATACGTCCCATCAATACCTAATTTATTGAGAGTTTTTAGCATGAAGGGCTGTTGAATTTTGTCAAAGGCCTTTTCTGCATCTATTGAGATAATCATATGGTTTTTGTCTTTGGTTCTGTTTATATGCTGGATTACGTTTATTGATTGCGTATGTTGAACCAGCCTTGCCTCCCAGGGATGAAGCCCACTTGATCATGGTGGATAAGCTCCTTGTACCTTTGGTAGAATTCAGCTGTGAATACGTCTGGTCCTGGACTTTTTTTGGTTGGTAGGCTATTAATTATTGTCTCAATTTCAGAGCCTGTTATTGGTCTATTCAGAGATTCACCTTCTTCCTGGTTTAGTCTTGGGAGGGTGTATGTGTCGAGGAATTTATCCATTTCTTCTAGCTTTTCTAGTTTATTTGCATAGAGGTGTTTATAGTATTCTTTGATGGTAGTTTGTATTTCTGTGGGATTGGTGGTGATATCCCCTTTATCATTTTTTATTGCGTCTATTTGATTCTTCTCTCTTTTCTTCTTTACTAGTCTTGGTAGCGGTCTATCAGTTTTGTTGATCTTTTCAAAAAACTACCTCCTGGATTCATTGATTTTTTGAAGGGTTTTTTATGTCTCTCTCTCCTTGAGTTCTGCTCTTACCTTAGTTATTTCTTGTCTTCTGCTAGCTTTTGAATGTGTTTGCTCTTGCTTCTCTAGTTCTTTTAATTGTGATGTTAGGGTGTCAATTTTAGATCTTTCCTGCTATCTCTTGTGGGCATTTAGTGCTATAAATTTCCCTCTACACACTGCTTTGAATGTGTCCCAGAGATTCTGGTATGTTGTGTCTTTGTTCTCATTGGTTTCAAAGAACATCTTTGTTTCTGCCTTAATTTCGTTATGTACCCAGTAGTCATTCAGGAGCAGGTTGTTCAGTTTCCATGTAGTTGAGCAATTTTGAGTGAGTTTCTTAATCCTGAGTTCTAGTTTGATTGCACTGTGGTCTGAGAGACAGTTTGTTATAGTTTCTGTTCTTTTACATTTGCTGAGGAGTGCTTTACTTCCAATTATGTGGTCAATTTTGGAATAAGTGTGGTGTGGTGCTGAGAAGGATGTATATTCTGTTGATTTGGGGTGGAGAGTTCTGTAGATGTCTGTTTGGTCCACTTGGTGCAGAGCTGAGTTCAATTCCTGGATATCCTTGTTAACTTTCTGTCTCGTTGATCTGTCTAATGTTGACAGTGGGGTGTTAAAGTCTCCCGTTATTATTGTGTGGGAGTCTAAGTCTCTTTGTAGGTCTCTAAGGACTTGCTTTATGAATCTGGGTGCTCCTGTATTGGGTGCATATGTATTTAGGATAGTTAGCTCTTCTTGTTGAATTGATCCCTTTACCATTATGTAATGGCTTTCTTTGTCTCTTTTGATCTTTGTTGGTTGAAAGTCTGTTTTATCAGACACTAGGATTGCAACCCCTGCTTTTTTTGTTTTCCATTTGCTTGATAGATCTTCCTCCATCCCTTTATTCTCATGAGCCTATGTGTGTCTCTGCACATGAGGTGGGTCTCCTGAATACAGCACACTGATGGGTCTTGACTCTTTATCTTATTCGCCAGTCTGTGTCTTTTAATTGGGGCATTTAGCCCATTTACATTTAAGGTTAATATTGTTATGTGTGAATTTGATCCTGTAATTATGATGTTCACTGGTTATTTTGCTCGTTAATTGATGCAGTTTCTTCATAGCATCGATGATCTTCATGATTTGTCATGGTTTTGCAGTGGCTGGTACTGGTTGTTCCCTTCCATGTTTAGTGCTTCCTTCATGAGCTCTTGTAAGGCAGGCCTGGTGGTGACAAAGTCTCTCAGCTTGTCTATAAAGGATTTTATTTCTCCTTTTCTTATGAAGCTTAGTTTGGCTGGATATGAAATTCTGCATTCAAAATTATTTTCTTTAAGAATGTTGAATATTGGCCCCCACTGTCTACTGGCTTGTAAGGTTTCTGCTGAGAGATTTGCTGTTAGTCTGATGGGTTTCTCTTTGTAGGTAACCTGACCTTTCTCTCTGGCCGCCCTTAACATTTTTTCCTTCATTTCAATGTTGGTGAATCTGACAATTATGTGTCTTGGGGTTGCTCTTCTCGAGGAATATCTTTGTGGTGTTATCTGTATTTCCTGAATTTGAATGTTGTCATGCCTTGCTAGGTTGGGGAAGTTCTCCTTGATGTTATCCTGAAGAGTGTTTTCCACCTTGGTTCCATTCTCCCTGTCACTTTCAGCTACACCAAACATAGAGTTGGTCTTTTCACATAGTCCCATATTTCTTGGAGGCTTTCTTTGCTTCTTTTTGTTCTTTTTTCTCTAAACTTGTCTTCTCACTTTATTTCATTAATTTCATCTTCAATCAGTGATAGCCTTTCTTCCACTTGATTGAATCAGCTACTGAAGCTCGTGCATGCATCACAAAGTTCTCGTGCCATGGTTTTCAGCTCCATCAGGTCATTTAAGGTCTTCTCTACACTATTTATTCTAGTTAGTCATTGGGCTAACCTTTTTTCAAGGTTTTTAGGTTCCTCGCAATGGGTTAGAACATGCTTCTTTAGCTTGGAGAAGTTTGTTTTTACCGACCTTCCGAAGCCTACTTCTGTCAACTCATCAAAGTCATTCTCCTTCCAGCTTTGTTCTGTTGCTGGCGAGGAGCTGCGATCCTTTGGAGGAGAAGATGCGCTCTGGTTTTTAGAATTTTCAGCTTTTCTGCTCTGGTTTCTCCCCATCTTGGTGGTTTTATCTACCTTTCATCTTTGATGTTCGTGACATACAGATGGGGTTTTGGTGTGTATGTCCTTTTTGTTGATGTTGATGCTATTCCTTTGTGTTTGTTAGTTTTCCGTCTAACACTCAGTTCCCTCAGCTGCACATCTGTTGGATTTTGCTGGAGGTCCACTCCAGACCCTGTTTGCTTGGGTATCACCAGTGGAGGCTGCAGAACAGCAAATATTGCAGAACAGCAAATATTGCTAACTCATCCTTCCTCTGGAAGCTTTGTCCCAGAGGGGCACCTGCCTGTATGAGGTGTCTGTTGGCCCCTACTGGGAAGTGTCTCCCAGTTAGGCTACACGGGGGTCAGGGACCCACTTGAGGAGGCAGTCTCTTGTTATCAGAGCTCAAATGCCATGCTGGGAGAACCACTGCTCTCTTCAGAGCTGTCAGATAGAGACATTTAAGTCTGCAGAAGTTTCTGCTGCATTTTGTTCAGCTATGCCCTGCTCACAGAGGTTGAGTCTATATAGGCAGTAGGCCTTGATGAGCTGAGGTGGGCTCTGCCTAGTTTGAGCTTCCCGGCTGCTTTGTTTACCTACTCACGCCTCAGCAATGGTGGACGCCCCTTACCCCACCAGTCTGCAGACTGGCAGGTCGATCTCAGACTGCTGTGCTAGCAGTGAGCAAGGCTCTGTGGGCGTGGTACCCGCCGATCCAGGCATGGGAGAGAATCTCCTGGTCTGCCAGTTGATAAGACCATGGGAAAAGCACAGTATTTGGCCAGAAGTGTCCTGTTTTTCCAGGTACAGTTTGTCACAGCTTCTTTTGGCTAGGAAAGGGAAATCCCCTGACCCCTTGCACTTCCGAGGTGAGGCAATGCCCCATCCTGCTTTGGCTTGCCCTCTGTGGGCTGCACCCACTGTCCAGCCAGTCCAAATGAGATGAGCCAGGCACCTCCGGTGGAAATGTAGAAATCACCCGTCTTCTGCGTCAATCACACTGGGAGCTGCAGACAGGAGCTGTTCGTATTCGGCCATCTTCCAATCATTACATCTTAAAGCTCCAAAATAATCTCCTTTGACTCTGTGTCTCACATCCAGGCCACATTGATGCAAGGGGTGGGTTCCGAAAGGCCTTGGGTGTCTCCACCCCTGTGTCTCTGCAAGGTACAATCCCTTCAGCTGCTTTCACAGGCTACTGTTGAGTGCCTGAGGGTTTTGCAGGCAAACAGTGCAAGCGGTTAGTCAATCTCCCATTCTGGGGTCTGGACGATAGTGGCCCACTTCTCACAGCTCCACTAGGCAGTGTCCCAGTGGGCACCCTGTGTGGGGACTCCAGTCCCACGTTTCCCATCCACATTGCCCTAGTAGAAGTTCTTCATGAGGGCTCTGCCCCTGCGATATCCAGACTTCTGTGTGGATATCGACACATTTCCATACATCCTCTGAAATCTAGGAAGAGCTCCTAAGCCTCAGCTCTTGCCCTCTGCACACCTGCAGGCTTAAAACCATGTGAAAGCCACCAAGACTTACGGTTTGAACCTTCTAGAGCAGTGCCCTGAGACATATCTGGGCCCTTTTACCCACAGCTGGAGCTGGAGTGGCTGGGACTCAGAGAGCAGTGTCCCAAGGTTGTGTAGGGCAGCAGGGCCCTGGGCCTGGTCTATGAAATCATTCTTCCCTTCTAGTCCTCTGGGGCTGTGATAGGAGGAGCTGCCACAAAGAGCTCTAAAATGCATTCAAGGCATCTTCCCCATTGTCTTGCCTATGAACATTCAGCTCCAGCAGCTGGCTTGAATTCCTCCCCACAAAATGGGGCTTTCTTTTCTACCACATGATCAGGCTGCATATATTCCAAACTTTTATGCTCTGCTTTCCTTTTAAATATAAGTTCCAGTTTCAGATCATTTCTGTGAATGCATATAAGCATATGGTTAGAAGCAGCCAGGCCACTTCTTGAACACTTTGCTGCTTAGAAATTTCTTCTGCCAGATACCGTAAATCATCTCTTTCAAGTTCAAAGTTCCACAGATTTCTAGAGCAGGGGCACAATGCTGCCAGTCTCTTAGCAGAAGCATAGCAAGAGGGACCTTTATTTCAGTTCCCAAAAGATTCCTTGTCTTCGAGACCACCTCAGCCTGGACTTTCCTGTTCATATCACTATCAGCATTTTGGTCACAACCATTCAACAAGTCTCTAGGAAATTCTATCTTTCCATCATCCTCCTTTCTTCTTCTGATCTCTCCAAACTGTTTCAACCTCTGTCCATTTCCCACTTCTAAACTTGATTCCACATTTTCAGGTATCTGTATAGCAATGCCTGACTTCCCATTACCAATTTTCTGTATTAGTTTGTTCTTGCATTTTTATAAAGAACTCCCTGAGACTGAGCAGTTTATAAAGAAAACGGGTGTAATTGACTCACAGTTCCACAGGCTGTACAGGAAGCCTGGCTGAGGGGGCCTCAGGAAACTTAACAATTATGACAGAAGGTGAAGGGGAAGCAGGCTCATCTAACATGGCCAGAGAAGGAGGAGGAGAATGAAGGGGGAAGTACTACACACTTTTAAGCAACCAAATCTCATGAGAAGTTGCTTACTATCACCAGAGCAGCAAGGGGGAAGTCTGCCTCCGTGATCCGGTCACCTCCCATCTGGCCCCTCCTCCAACATTAGGGATTACAATTTGACATGAGATTTTGGCAGAGACATAATTCCAAACCATATGAGATACCATACAAATACCAGAAAAAATATGCTAATGGTTGTATTAACATTAGCCAAATTAGACTTCAGGACAGTATTGCCAGAGATAAAGAGGGCATTTCATGATTATAAAGAGTGAATTCAACAAGAAGACATACAATCTGAAATGTGTATGGACCTAGTAATAAATCTTTAAAATTACGAAGTCAAAATTGACAGAACTAAATAAATAAACAAATCCACAATAGTTGATTTTACCATTTCTAGTAATTGATATAACAACTAGACAAAAAAAAAATTAGTAAATATATAGATGATTTGAACAACACTACCAGTCATGTTAACCTGTTTGACATGTGTAGTACACTACAGCTAATACCCAAGTGTATATTCTTTTTATATGCTCATGGAACATTTACCGAGTTAGACCACATATTGGGCCACAAACCGAGTTTCAGTACAGTTAAAAGGATTGAAATTCAACAGGATTGGCTGGGCGCAATGGCTCACGCCTATAATCCTCGCACTTTGGGAAGCCGATGCAGGCAGATCACTTGAGGTCAGGAATTTGAGACAAGCCTGACCAACATGATGAAACCCCGCCTCTACTAAAGAAAAAAAGTATACAAAAATTAGCTGGGTGTGATGGTGCGCACCTGTAATACCAGCTACTTGGGAGACTGGGCACGAGAATTGCTTGAACCTGGGAGGCGGAGGTTGCAGTGAGCTGAAATTGTGCTGCTGGACTCCAGCCTGGGTGACAGAGTGAGACTCTGTCTCAAAAAAAAAAAAAAAAAAAGAAATTTAACAGGGTATGTTCTCTGATCACAACAGATTTAAGTTACAATTCAGTAACACACGTATGTATATCACAAATGTTTAGAAATTAAACAAGTTTCTTTTGAATAATCCATGGATCAAAAAAGAAAATAAAAGGGAAATTAACAAGCATTTTTACTGATTGATTGTTAAAGCATAACATACCAAATGTGGGATGAAGCTAATTCAGTGCTTAGAGATTAATTTATACCTTTAAATACTTGTATATAAATGAAGAAATATTCAAAATCAATGATCTAAGCTTCCACCTTAAGTTCTTTAAAGAAAAAGAAGGAAGGAAATAAGAGTGGAAATCAATGGACAAGAAAATGGACAAAAAGTAGAGAAAATAAATAAAACCAAGGATGGATCTTCAAAAAAATTAATGAAATTGATATACAACAGCTGGCCTTATATGAGAGAGACAGAGAGAGTACTTAGATGACCAATATTAGGAATTAGAGGAGGGAACCTACAGATACTTTTTAAAAGGTAATATTGTAACTAATTTTATGCCTGTAATTTTAACAACTTAGTTTAAATGGATAAATTCTTATAAGCCAAAATATACTAAAACCAATATAAGTAGAAACAGAAAATATGGATATCTGTTAGAGGAATTAATGTTATAATTTATTTTTTATTTTAAAAAATTTAAGGTGTTTATAATTTAAAAATATTGCCATTCTTTTTGATGATCTTATTCTTTTATTAGAAAGAATGTTTGGCCTGGCATGGTGGCTCATGCCTATAACACCAGCACTTTGAGAGGCCAGGGTGGGCCCCCTAAAAGTTTAAGGTCATCCTGAGCAACATAGTGGGACCCCATCTCTACCAAAAAAACGACCCTCTTCACAAGGCATGGTGGCACACACCTATAGACCCAGCTACTTGGGAGGCTGACATGGGAGACAATACTTTGAGCCAAGGGATTCGAGGATACCGTGGGCAACATAGTGAGACAGTCCCAAAAGAAAGAGACAGAGAGAGGCAGAGAGACAGAGAGAGAGAGAGAGAGAAGGGGGAGGAGGGAAGGAGGAAGGAGGGAGAGAGGGAGGAAGGACTACTTTGGAATTAGAGATGTTAATGAGAAAAATAGGCCATTTAAACAAAATTTTAACTGATTTACTGGGGGTATAGTTCATATAGAAAAAGCCTGCACATATTTAATTCATACAGTTTGATAGGTTTAAACATATGCATACAGCTGTGAAACCATCACCACAATCAAAGTCATAAACATATCCATCACCTCGAAAAGTTTCCTCCTATCACCCCCTTTTTTGTGGTAAGAACACTTGATATGTACCCTCTTCACAAAGGTTTTGGTGTATAATATAGTATTAAACCACCATTCTATTCTCTGCTTCTATGAATTTGACTGTTTTAGATACTTTTTGTGAGTAAGATAGTCAGTATTTGTTCTTCTGGGACTAGCTTGTTTCACCTAGGGTAGTGTCCTCAAGGTTCATCCATTTTGTTGGAAATGGCAGGGTTTCCTTTTTGAAGGCTGAATAATATTCTATTGTATGTATATGTCACATTTTCTTAATGTATCCTTCAATGGGTATTTAGATTATTTCCATATCTTGGCTACTGTGAATAATGCTGTAATGAACGTGGGAGGGCAGATAACTTTAATTGCAGTGATTTTATTTCCTCTGGCTACATACCTAGAAGTGGGATTGCTGGATGACCCAGTAGTTCTACTTTTTAATTTTTTGGGGAACCTTTATACTGTTTTCTATAGAGGCTGTACTGTTTTCTGTAGAGGCTGGAGCATTTTACATTGCTACCAACATGTGCAGGGATTCCAATTTCTCCACATCTTTACCAAAACTTGTTACCTAAAAAAATCTAAAAATTTTTGTAATAATCATCCTAACAGGTGTGGTTTTGATTTGCATTTCCCTGATGATTAGTGATTTTTGAGCACCTTTTTACATAAAGAGTGGGCCATTTGTTTGTCTTCTTTGGAGAAATGTCTGTTGAAGTCCTTGGTTCATTTTTTAAATTAGGTTCTTTGTTGTTTGTATTAGTCCATTTTCACACTATGATGAAGATACTACCTGAGACTGGGTAATTTATAAACAAAGGAGGTTTAACTGACTCACAGTTCCACATGGCTGGGGAGGCCTCAGTCATGGCAGAAGATGAACAGGAAGCAGGCACCTTCTCCACAAGATGGTAGGAGACAGAAGAGAAAGTGAAGGGGGAGGAACCCTTGATAAAACTGTCAGATCTCCAGAGAACAAACTCACTGTCATGAGAACAGCATGGGGGCAACTGCCCCCGTGATCCAATCACCTCCCACCAGTTCCCTCCCTTGACACGTGGGGATTACGGATCGAGATGAGATTTGAGTGGGGAACAGAGCCAAACCATATTATTGTTGGTGGTGGGTTTGTTTGTTTGTTTGTTTGTTGTTGTTGTTGTTTTTGAGACGGGGTCTCACTCTATTACCCAGGTTGGAGTGCAGTGGCACAATCATGGCTTATTGCAGCCTCAACCTTCTAGGCTGAAATGACCCCCCACCTCAGCCTCCCTAGTAGCTGCAAACACAGGTGCACACCATCACGCACCACCATTTTTATTTTATTTTATTTTTTGTAATGACACACTGTTTTGCACAGGCTGGTCTCAGACTCCTGGATTCAAGTGATCCTCCTGCCTTGCCCTCCCAAAGTGCTGAAATCACAGGCATGAGCCACTGTGCCTGGGAGTTTATTTTATTTTGTTATTGTTGTTGTTGTTGATGCTTTTTTTTTTTTTACTATTGGGTTATGGGAGTTCCTTTTGTATGTAATTTTGAAGTTTGGAGATCAACTCTTTATCTTATACATGGTCTGCAAATATTTTTCCCATTTTGTAGGGTGCCTTTTCACTTTGTTGATTGTTTCTTTTGTCATATAGCTTTTTAGTTAAATGTAGCCACACTTGTCAATTTTTGCTTTTATTGCCTTTGTTTTTGGTGTCACCCAAAAAATCATTGTCATTGTCAAGACCAAAGTCAAGAAGCTTCTTCTCTGTTTTCTTCTATGGGTTTTACAGTGTCGGGTCTTGTTTATGTCTTTAATTCATTTTGAGTTGATTTTTGTGTTTGTTTTAAGATAAGGGTCAATTTCTTTCTTTTGCGTATGGATATCAAGTTTTCCCAAGCCATTTGTTGTTTTTTTGTTTTGTTTTTTGTTTTGTTTTGTTTTCAGACAGAGTCTCGCTGGAATGCAGTGGCACGATCTCGGCTCACCGCAACCACCACCTCCCAGGTTCAAATGATTCTCCTGCCTCACCTTCCTGAGTAGCTGGGACTACAGGCACACGCCACCATGCCCAGCTAATTTTTGTATTTTTAGTAGAGACAGGGTTTCGCTACGTTGGCCAGGATGATCTCCATCTCTTGACTTCATGATCTGCCCACCTCGGCCTCCCAAAGTGCTAGGATTACAGGTGTGAGCCACTGTGCCTGGCCACCATTTGTTGAAGAGACTGTCCTTTCCCCTTCGTGTATGCTTGGCACCTGAGTCAAAGATCAGTGGACTATATTTCTTGGGTTTATTTTTGAGCTATCTATTTCAGCGGTCTCTGTCTGTCTTAATTCCTGTGTCATACTGTTTTAATTACTGTAGCTTTGTGATATATTTGGAAATCAGGAACTATTATACCTCTAGCTTTGTTCTTCTTTCTCAAAATGCAGGGTCTTTTGTAGTTCTGTATGAATTTTAGGATTATGTGTTCTATTTCTTTAAAAAGTACCATTGGGATTTTGGTGGGTGTAGCATTGAATTTGTAGATTACTTCGGATAGTATGGACATTTTAACAATATTAAGTTCTTCCAATCCATGAACACAGGATGTCTTTCCATTTATTTTTGTCTTGAAAGAAGGCTATTTGTAATTGACAAATCAGGATTAGGACTCTACTGCCATTTCCTTATTTTTTATTTTATTTTCTATAACTTCCCTATTACCAAATGTTTTAGCTAGTAACATTTACCAAATATTTACTTCATTTTTGGGATCACAGGCTACACATTTGTTTCAATTAGAAATTCTGCTATTTTATTATAAGGATAACTAAATAAATTTGTGTGGATCAATGCTAATTCATTATGCTTAGAAAAAAACTGAAAACATACGGTGAAATATCTTCTGTGCAAAGGACATTATTATGTGTGGTCCTCTATTTTCCTCTTTGTCATTTATTATCATCATTTTTATATAGCCCAGAATGTTTTCAGCTGAATGTATTTGCCATAAAAATGTCTGTTGAGATAACATATTACAGCAAAAACTTGGTTCTTGGGCATTCGGCCAAATGGAAATTGTGGTCAGAAGTTGAAGGCAGCTTTATATCTTTGAGAAAACATGAAGTTCAAAAAAAGTTTTTGTGAAAAACTGTTATTGACAACACAAACGGGAAACTCCAAGTTGAAGTTAGTGCTCAATAGCAAATTATGGCCAGGCATGGTGGCTCATGCCTGTTTTCCCAGTGCTTTGGGAGGCCGAGGAGGGTGGATTGCCTGAGGTCAGGAGTTCAAGACCAGCCTGGCCAATATGGTGAAACCTCATCTCTGCTAAAAATACAAAAATTAGCTGGGCATCATGGCGCATGCCTGTAATCCCAACTACTCAAGAGGGTGAGGCAGGAGAATCACTTGAACCTGGGAGGCAGAGGTTGCAGTGAGCCGAGTTCACACCATTGTGCTCCAGCCTGGGCGACAAGAGTGAAACTCTGTCTCAAAAAAAAAAAAGAAAAGAAATAGCAAATTATAATTAAAATCTACACTTCACATGCTTAGAGGGAAAAAAGTGCAACACATTAGGTGCAATGCACATGTTATTTACTCTGTGCATAAGAATTGTGCATGGGCATCTGAAAAAGCCTCATCCCATTTCCTACATTCTGCAGGTGCTCTGTGTATATTTTTAGCATTCATACTCAATATATTAGATTTATGTAATGTATATATATGCAAGTGTATGTTTATATTATGTTATAGAAGTAATGTAACTTATGCAAGATAGTTTTTTTAATAAAGAGAAATGAAAATCAGCCATAATTTCATCTCGATAAACCACCACTGATAATATGCTTTTCTGGGATTTCCTATGTGGTTTTTTTTTCTTTTGTATTTTTATGGATGGGGGAAGAAACTTACCTACATACGCACACAAATTTGGCGTGATATTTTTCTATACCTATTTCTCAGGCACTTTGCTATGATTGTTAATGAGATGGCCACAGTCCCTACCCTCAATGAAACTTACTGTCTAGTATGGACCAGTGTGAACAGGTAACTCAAAATTATTACCAGTGTGCTGAGCTTTATGGAAGGGAAAACAATGGTACCGGAGAGTAAATACAGGGTTGGGGGATCACTTAGTCTAGGAGGTTTAGGAGGGACCCCTCTGACAAAGTGTATCATTTAGGATGCTTTCAGCTTCAAGTTATAGACTTGAAGTAGCAGTGAAAACTGCCTTCACAGTAAGCACACTGGTTAGCTTTAATCATAAGAAGCATAGAAGAAGGTTGGTCATTGCAGCAGGTGAAAGAAGTCATGCTTGACCCAGCTTCTCTGGGATTCTCTTGGCTTTCTCTCTGTGGTCACAGATACTTATAGCAGTTCCAAAGACATGATGATGTCCAGAGGCTGAAAAGGGAGAGCTTTTTGCTGAGTATCTTTTTTTTTTTTTTTTTGAAACAGAGTCTCACTCTGTCGCCAGGCTGGAGTGTAGTGGCACGATCTCAACTCACTGCAACCTCTGCCTCCTGGATTCAAACGATTCCCCTGCCTCAGCGTCCCGAGTAGCTGGGACTACAGGTGCATGCCACCACACTTGGCTAATTTTTTGTAGTTTTAGTAGAGACAGGGTTTCACTGTGTTAGCCAGGATGGTCTCGATCTCCTGACCTCATGATCCGTCTGCCTCGGCCTCCCAAAGTGCTAGGATTACAGGCGTGAGCCACCGCGCCCAGCCTTTGCTGAGTATCCCTTTAAAAAAGTAAAAAACCTTTTTCCAGAAGACCCTCCAGAAGACTTTGGATCTTTTTCTCTTGGGCCAGAATTGTGTAATGTGCATATTTCCTACCCCATTGTTGGTGAGGAAAATGGTGTTACCCTAAGGCTTAAAGGAATCAAAATTCAGCCCCTGGGAGAGAGGAGTTGCTGTCTATCCCTGACATACATAGTCACCCAATATTTGAATAAAATTATAATTCTTTTAGCTAGGAAGAAGGCAGGACACCCCATCAGTGGAGCAGTAAGTAAATTATGATACATTCATACAACGAAATCCTAATCTGCTGTTTAAAAAGAGGCAGGTTTATATGTTGTTATAGATAATTCATTTCAGATTATATTAAATGAAGCAAGAAAAATGCAGAACAAGGCCAGGCATGGTGGCTCATGCTTGTAATCCCACTACTTTGGGAGGCCGAGGCGGGTGGATCACCTGAGGCCAGGAGTTCAAAACCAGTCTGGCCAACATGGTGAAACCCCATGTCTACTAAAAATGCAAAATTAGCCAGGCATGGTGGTGGGTGCCTCTAATTACAGCTACTTGGGAGGCTGGGGCAGGAGAATCACTTGAGTCTGGGAGGCAGAGGTTGCAGTGAGCCGATATTGTGCTACTGCACTCCAGCCTGGGCAATAGAGTGAGACTCCATTTCAAAAAAAAAAAAAAAGGTGTGGGGGAGGAGCCAAGATGGCCGAATAGGAACAGCTCCGGTCTACAGCTCCCAGCGTGAGC
This sequence comes from Gorilla gorilla gorilla, assembly GCF_029281585.2. Taxonomy (NCBI): domain Eukaryota; kingdom Metazoa; phylum Chordata; class Mammalia; order Primates; family Hominidae; genus Gorilla; species Gorilla gorilla. The sequence goes on along the minus strand of NC_073240.2, from coordinate 56,727,949 downwards.
GACGCAGAAGACGGGTGATTTCTGCATTTCCATCTGAGGTACCGGGTTCATCTCACTAGGGAGTGCCAGACAGTGGGCGCAGGCCAGTGGGTGCGCGCACCGTGCACGAGCCAAAGCAGGGCGAGGCATTGCCTCACCTGGGAAGCGCAAGGGGTCAGGGAGTTCCCTTTCCGAGTCAAAGAAAGGGGTGACGGACGCACCTGGAAAATCGGGTCACTCCCACCCGAATATTGCACGTTTCAGACCTGCTTAAAAAACGGCGCACCACGAGACTATATCCCACATCTGGCTCGGAGGGCCCTACGCCCACGGAATCTCGCTGATTGCTAGCACGGCAGTCTGAGATCAAACTGCAAGGCGGCAGCGAGGCTGGGGGAGGGGCACCCGCCATTGCCCAGGCTTGCTTAGGTAAACAGAGCAGCCGGGAAGCTCGAACTGGGTGGAGCCCACCACAGCTCAAGGAGGCCTGCCTGCCTCTGTAGGCTCCACCTCTGGGGGCAGGGCACAGACAAACAAAAAGACAGCAGTAACCTCTGCAGACTTAAATGTCCCTGTCTGACAGCTTTGAAGAGAGCAGTGGTTCTCCCAGCACGCAGCTGGAGATCTGAGAACCGGCAGACTGCCTCCTCAAGTGGGTCCCTGACCCGTGACCCCCGAGCAGCCTAACTGGGAGGCACCCCCCCAGCAGGGGCACACTGACACCTCACACGGCAGGGTATTCCAACAGACCTGCAGCTGAGGGTCCTGTCTGTTAGAAGGAAAACTAACAAACAGAAAGGACATCCACACCGAAAACCCATCTGTACATCACCATCATCAAAGACCAAAACCACAAAGATGGGGAAAAAAACAGAACAGAAAAACTGGAAACCCTAAAACGCAGAGCACCTCTCCTCCTCCAAAGGAACGCAGTTCCTCACCAGCAACGGAACAAAGCTGGATGGAGAATGACTTTGACAAGCTGAGAGAAGAAGGCTTCAGACGATCAAATTACTCAGAGCTACGGGAGGACATTCAAACCAAAGGCAAAGAAGTTGAAAACTTTGAAAAAAATTTAGAAGAATGTATAACTAGAATAACCAATACAGAGAAGTGCTTAAAGGAGCTGATGGAGCTGAAAACCAAGGCTCGAGAACTACGTGAAGAATGCAGAAGCCTCAGGAGCCGATGCGATCAACTGGAAGAAAGGGTATCAGCAATGGAAGATGAAATGAATGAAATGAAGCGAGAAGGGAAGTTTAGAGAAAAAAGAATAAAAAGAAATGAGCAAAGCCTCCAAGAAATATGGGACTATGTGAAAAGACCAAATCTACGTCTGATTGGTGTACCTGAAAGTGATGGGGAGAATGGAACCAAGTTGGAAAACACTCTGCAGGATATTATCCAGGAGAACTTCCCCAATCTAGCAAGGCAGGCCAACGTTCAGATTCAGGAAATACAGAGAACGCCACAAAGATACTCCTCGAGAAGAGCAACTCCAAGACACATAATTGTCAGATTCACCAAAGTTGAAATGAAGGAAAAAATGTTAAGGGCAGCCAGAGAGAAAGGTCGGGTTACCCTCAAAGGGAAGCCCATCAGACTAACAGCGGATCTCTCGGCAGAAACCCTACAAGCCAGAAGAGAGTGGGGGCCAATATTCAACATTCTTAAGGAAAAGAATTTTCAGCCCAGAATTTCATATCCAGCCAAACTAAGCTTCATAAGTGAAGGAGAAATAAAATACTTTACAGACAAGCAAATGCTGAGAGATTTTGTCACCACCAGGCCTGCCCTAAAAGAGCTCCTGAAGGAAGCGCTAAACATGGAAAGGAACAACCGGTACCAGCCGCTGCAAAATCATGCCAAAATGTAAAGACCATCGAGACTAGGAAGAAACTGCATCAACTAACGAGCAAAATCACCAGCTAACATCATAATGACAGGATCAAATTCACACATAACAATATTAACTTTAAATGTAAATGGACAAAATGCTCCAATTAAAAGACACAGACTGGCAAATTGGATAAAGAGTCAAGACCCATCAGTGTGCTGTATTCAGGAAACCCATCTCACATGCAGAGACACACATAGGCTCAAAATAAAAGGATGGAGGAAGATCTACCAAGCAAATGGAAAACAAAAAAAGGCAGGGGTTGCAATCCTAGTCTCTGATAAAACAGACTTTAAACCAACAAAGATCAAAAGAGACAAAGAAGGCCATTACATAATGGTAAAGGGATCAATTCAACAAGAAGAGCTAACTATCCTAAATATATATGCACCCAATACAGGAGCACCCAGATTCATAAAGCAAGTCCTGAGTGACCTATAAAGAGACTTAGACTCCCACACATTAATAATGGGAGACTTTAACACCCCACTGTCAACATTGGACAGATCAACGAGACAGAAAGTCAACAAGGATACTCAGGAATTGAACTCAGCTCTGCACCAAGCGGACCTAATAGACATCTACAGAACTCTCCACCCCAAATCAACAGAATATACATTTTTTTCAGCACCACACCACACCTATTCCAAAATTGACCACATAGTTGGAAGTAAAGCTCTCCTCAGCAAATGTAAAAGAACAGAAATTATAACAAACTATCTCTCAGACCACAGTGCAATCAAACTAGAACTCAGGATTAAGAATCTCACTCAAAGCCGCTCAACTACATGGAAACTGAACAACCTGCTCGTGAATGACTACTGGGTACATAACGAAATGAAGGCAGAAATAAAGATGTTCTTTGAAACCAACGAGAACAAAGACACAACATACCAGAATCTCTGGGACGCATTCAAAGCAGTGTGTAGAGGGAAATTTATAGCACTAAATGCCCACAAGAGAAAGCAGGAAAGATCCAAAATTGACACCCTAACATCACAATTAAAAGAACTAGAAAAGCAAGAGCAAACACATTTAAAAGCTAGCAGAAGGCAAGAAATAACTAAAATCAGAGCAGAACTGAAGGAAATAGAGACACAAAAAACCCTTCAAAAAATCAGTGAATCCAGGAGCTGGTTTTTTGAAAGGATCAACAAAATTGATAGACCGCTAGCAAGACTAATAAAGAAAGAGAGAAGAATCAAATAGACGCAATAAAAAATGATAAAGGGGATATCACCACTGATCCCATAGAAATACAAACTACCATCAGAGAATACTACAAACACCTCTACGCAAATAAACTAGAAAATCTAGAAGAAATGGATACATTCCTCGACACATACACTCTCCCAAGACTAAACCAGGAAGAAGTTGAATCTCTGAATAGACCAATAACAGGAGCTGAAATTGTGGCAATAATCAATAGTTTACCAACCAAAAAGAGTCCAGGACCAGGTGGATTCACAGCCGAATTCTACCAGAGGTACAAGGAGGAACTGGTACCATTCCTTCTGAAACTATTCCAATCAATAGAAAAAGAGGGAATCCTCCCTAACTCATTTTATGAGGCCAGCATCATTCTGATACCAAAGCCAGGCAGAGACACAACCAAAAAAGAGAATTTTAGACCAATATCCTTGATGAACATTGATGCAAAAATCCTCAATAAAATACTGGCAAACCGAATCCAGCAGCACATCAAAAAGCTTATCCACCATGATCAAGTGGGCTTCATCCCTGGGATGCAAGGCTGGTTCAATATACGCAAATCAATAAATGTAATCCAGCATATAAACAGAGCCAAAGACAAAAACCACATGATTATCTCAATAGATGCAGAAAAAGCCTTTGACAAAATTCAACAACCCTTCATGCTAAAAACTCTCAATAAATTAGGTATTGATGAGACGTATTTCAAAATAATAAGAGCTATCTATGACAAACCCACAGCCAATATCATACTGAATGGGCAAAAACTGGAAGCATTCCCTTTGAAAACTGGCACAAGACAGGGATGCCCTCTCTCACCGCTCCTATTCAACATAGTGTTGGAAGTTCTGGCCAGGGCAATTAGGCAGGAGAAGGAAATAAAGGGTATTCAATTAGGAAAAGAGGAAGTCAAATTCTCCCTGTTTGCAGATGACATGATTGTATATCTAGAAAACCCCATTGTCTCAGCCCAAAATCTCCTTAAGCTGATAAGCAACTTCAGCAAAGTCTCAGGATACAAAATCAATGTACAAAAATCACAAGCATTCTTATACACCAACAACAGACAAACAGAGAGCCAAATCATGAGTGAACTCCCATTCACAATTGCTTCAAAGAGAATAAAATACCTAGGAATCCAACTTACAAGGGATGTGAAGGACCTCTTCAAGGAGAACTACAAACCACTGCTCAAGGAAATAAAAGAGGATACAAACAAATGGAAGAACATTCCATGCTCATGGGTAGGAAGAATCAATATCATGAAAATGGCCATACTGCCCAAGGTAATTTACAGATTCAATGCCATCCCCATCAAGCTACCAATATCTTTCTTCACAGAATTGGAAAAAACTACTTTAAAGTTCATATGGAACCAAAAAAGAGCCCGCATCGCCAAGTCAATCCTAAGCCAAAAGAACAAAGCTGGAGGCATCACACTACCTGACTTCAAACTATACTACAAGGCTACAGTAACCAAAACAGCATGGTACTGGTATCAAAACAGAGATATAGATCAATGGAACAGAACAGAGCCCTCAGAAATAATGCCGCATACCTACAAGTATCTGATCTTTGACAAGCCTGAGAAAAACAAGCAATGGGGAAAGGATTCCCTATTTCATAAATGGTGCTGGGAAAACTGGCTAGCCATATGTAGAAAGCTGAAACTGGATCCCTTCCTTACACCTTATACAAAAATCAATTCAAGATGGATTAAAGATTTAAACGTTAGACCTAAAACCATAAAAACCCTAGAAGAAAACCTAAGCATTACCATTCAGGACATAGGCATGGGCAAGGACTTCATGTCTAAAACACCAAAAGCAATGGCAACAAAAGACAAAATTGACAAATGGGATCTAATTAAAGAGCTTCTGCACAGCAAAAGAAACTACCATCAGAGTGAACAGGCAACCTACAAAATGGGAGAAAATTTTTGCAACCTACTCATCTGACAAAGGGCTAATATCCAGAATCTACAATGAACTCAAACAAATTTACAAGAAAAAAACAAACAACCCCATCAAAAAGTGGGCGAAGGACATGAACAGACACTTCTCAAAAGAAGACATTTATGCAGCCAAAAAACACATGAAAAAATGCTCATCATGACTAGCCATCAGAGAAATGCAAATCAAAACCACTATGAGATACCATCTCACACCAGTTAGAATGGCAATCATTAAAAAGTCAGGAAATAACAGGTGCTGGAGAGGATGTGGAGAAATAGGAACACTTTTACACTGTTGGTGGGACTGTAAACTAGTTCAACCATTGTGGAAGTCAGTGTGGCGATTCCTCAAGGATCTAGACCTAGAAATACCATTTGACCCAGCCATCCCATTACTGGGTATATACCCAAAGGACTATAAATCATGCTGCTATAAAGACACATGCACACGTATGTTTATTGCGGCATTATTCACTATAGCAAAGACTTGGAACCAACCCAAATGTCCAACAATGATAGACTGGATTAAGAAAATGTGGCACATATACACCATGGAATACTATGCAGCCATAAAAAATGATGAGTTCATGTCCTTTGTAGGGACATGGATGAAATTGGAAATCATCATTCTCAGTAAACTATCGCAAGAACAAAAAACCAAACACCGCATATTCTCACTCATAGGTGGGAATTGAACAATGAGATCACATGGACACAGGAAGGGGAATATCACACTCTGGGGACTGTGGTGGGGTGGGGGGAGGGGGGAGGGATAGCATTGGGAGATATACCTAATGCTAGATGACGAGTTAGTGGGTGCAGCGCACCAGCATGGCACATGTATACATATGTAACTAACCTGCACAATGTGCACATGTACCCTAAAACTTAAAGTGTAATAAAAAAAAAGCAAAAAAGCAGAACATTGTATATAAGAATATATTATTTGTGTAAAACCAGAAAAATTTTTAATAAAATAAAATTTCTTATATGCTGGTATTTTTAGAAAATAATTCTGGAAGGACCTAAGAAACTGTTTACTGTATTTGCTCTGGGGGTGGGACAAAGGTAAGACAGAGATTTATAATTTACTATATATCCTTTTTTACTGTTTGGGTTTTTTCTCCATGGCCATATATCTACAGTTTATTTTTATATTTATTGATTAAACTATTTGCATAAAGAAATAAAGTGGAAAGACATAAAACATTTAAATTAAAATGCCAGAATACTTTATATTCATATATTGTTTTATGCTTATGAAAATACTCATCTAATTCACTTAACTTTTTACACTTTTTACAGTGTTCTTAAAATATATGCACAGAAAACTTGCGCACCAATGTTCGTAGCAGCATTATTCATAATAGTCAAAAATTAGAAACAGCACAAATGTCCATCAACTGATAACAAAATGAGATATACACATATAATGAAATATCATTCATCAATAAGAAGGAATGAAGTATTGATACAAGTTACAACTTGGATGAACCTTGAAATCATTATACTAAGTGAAAGAAGCTGTGTTAGTCCATTCTCACACTGCTCATAAGATATGCCTGAGACTGGGTAATTTTTTTAAATTATCATTATTATTATTTTGAGACAGAGTTTCACTCTTGTTGCCCAGGCTGGAGTGCAGTGGCGCAATTTCGGCTCACTGCAACCTCCGCCTCCTGGGTTCAAGCTGTTCTCCTGTCTCAGCCTCCCAAGTAGCTGGGATTACAGGCGTGTGCCACCACACCCAGCTAATTTTGTATTTTTAGTAGAGACGGGGTTTCACCCTGTTGGCCAGAATGGTCTCGAACTCCTGACCTCAGGTGATCTGCCTGCCTCGGCCTCCCAAAGTGCTGGGATTACAGGTGTGACCCACTGCCTCCAGCCAAGACTGTGTAATTTATAAAGGAAAAAGTTTTAATTGACTCACAGTTTAGCATGGCTGAGAAGGCCTCAGAAAACTTACAATCATGGTAGAAGGGGAAGCAAACACATCTCTCTTCACATGGCAGCAGCAAGTAGAAGTGTCAAGAAAAAGGTGGAAAACCCCTTATAAAGCCATCAGATTTTTTTTTTATATACTTTTAAGTTCTAGGGTACATGTACACAACGTGCAGGTTTGTTACATATGTATACATGTGCCATGTTGGTGTGCTGCACCCATTAACTCGTCATTTACATTAGGTACATCTAATGCTATCCGTCCCCCCTCCCCCTCCCCCCACCCCATGACAGGCCCCAGTGTGTGATGTTCCCCTTCCCGTGTCCAAGTGTTCTCATTATTCAATTCCCACCTGTGAGTGAGAACATGCGGTGTTTGGTTTTCTGTCCCTGCGATAGTTTGCTCAGAATGATGGTTTCTAGCTTCATCCATGTCCCTACAAGGACATTAACTCATCCTTTTTTATGGATGTGTAGTATTCCATGGTGTATATCTGCCACATTTTCTTAATCCAGTCTATCACTGATGGACATTTGGGTTCGTTCCAAGTCTTTACTATCGTGAATAGTGCTGCAATAAACATACGTGTGCATGTGTCTTTATAGCAGCATGATTTATAATCCTTTGGGTATATAGCCAGTAATGGGATGGCTGGGTCAAATGGTATTTCTAGTTCTAGATCCTTGAGGAATCGCCACACTGTCTTCCACAATGGTTGAACTAGTTTACAGTCCCACCAATAGTGTAAAAGTGTTCCTATTTCTCCATATCCTCTCCAGCACCTGTTGTTTCCTGACTTTTTAATGATCGCCATTCTAACTGGTGTGAGATGGTATCTCATTGTGGTTTTGATTTGCATTTATGCAAATTCTCTGATGGCCAGTGATGATGAGCATTTTTTCATGTGTCTTTTGGCTGCATATGTCTTCTTTTGAGAAGTGTCTGTGCATATCCTTTGCCCACTTTTTGATGGAGTTGTTTGATTTTTTTTTCTTGTAAATTTGTTTAAGTTCTTTGTAGATTTTGGATATTAGCCCTTTGTCAGATGGGTAGATTGTTAAAATTTTCTCCCATTCTGTAGGTTGCCTGTTCACTCTGATGGTATTTTCTTTTGCTATACAGAAGCTCTTTAGTTTAATTAGCTCCCATTTGTCAATTTTGGCTTTTGTTGCCACTGCTTTTGGTGTTTTAGTCATGAAGTCCTTGCCCATGCCTATGGCCTGAATGGTATTGCCTAGGTTTTCTTCTAGGGTTTTTATGGTTTTAGGTCTAACATTTAAGTCTTTAATCCATCTTGAATTAATTTTCGTATAAGGTGTAAGGAAGGGATCCAGTTTCAGCTTTCTGCCTATGGCTAGCCAGTTTTCCCAGCACCATTTATTAAATAGGGAATCCTTTCCCCGTTTCTTGTTTTTGTCAGGTTTGTCAAAGATCACATGGTTGCAGATGTGTGGTAATATTTCCGAGGGCTCTATTCTGTTCCATTGGTCTACATCTCTGTTTTGGTACCAGTACCATGCTGTTTTGGTTACTGTATACTTGTAGTATAGTTTGAAGTCAGGTAGCATGATGCCTCCAGCTTTGTTCTTTTGGCTTAGGATTGTCTTGGCAATGCAGGTAAAGCCATCAGATCTGATTACAACTCACTCACTATCACGAAAACATCATGCAGGTAACCGCCCCCATGATTCAATTACCTCCCACTAGGTCCCTCCCACTACACATAGGGATTATGCGAACTACAATTCAAGGTGAGATTTGGGTGGGGACACAGTCAAACCATATCAGAAGCCAATTACAAAAGACCATATATTTTATGATTCCACTTACATGAAATGTCCAGAATAGGCAAATCTATGGAGACAGAAAGTAGATTAGTGGTTTCCTGGGAAGGTTGAGGGAAAATGGGGAGTATCTGTTAAAAGACATAAGGTTTCATTTTGTAATGGTAAAAATGTTCTAAAATTGTGGTGATGGTTGCACATTCTCTGAATATATTAAAAACCGTTGAATTGTATACTTCAAAGGGATGAATGTATGCTATGTGAATTATAGCTAGTAAAGCTATTTTAAAGATGTATCTGTATTGTTTGTTCCCACAACCACTGGCAGAATTTTCAAGAATATTGCTTCAGTTTCTTTATGAACACAATAGAATCATATACTTACCAACACCTTTGTTCTTTTTGGAAAACTGGATTTTTTTTGGCAACGTTTTTCCTCTGTTGTTTTATGCATTTATAGACTAATATAGTCTTTTTTCAATAAGTCTGTCACTGATATTTTTATTTTTTTCTGCTTTTGCCTTTCCTTAAAATATCATCTTATAAACTCTATTTTTTGTGAGCATAGTTTTACTTCTGTCTTCAATAAATTTAAAAAATCTTGTGAAAGAATTTGCACATAGTTTTAAAATGAGATAGTATAAAAGGGCTTATAATGAAAAACAACAAATTTTGGTGTTCTGTCCTCCCTCCTATTCCTGCTACCCACTTTTTAACTGTTTCTGTTTGTTACTCTGATCATATTTCCCATATTATTAAAAAGCTCATGCATGCATGTTCCAAGTTGATTTCCAACTGTGATAGATGAATAAATAGCCAACTTATGTTTGGCTGTTCATAGGATTCTTGGGTGAACATAAATTTGAAGACATTGCTTTATCATCTTTTACAATTGTATTTTGTATTCCTGTTGAAAGATATACTTGTTCCTTTTTTCTCCCTCTTTCCTTCTCTTTCTCTGAAAAATTTTAATAATTATCTTTATGCCAGTGTTTTAAAATTTCACAGTGATATGCCTTGTATGTACAGTTTTTAAAATCCATTGTGTTTGGCCTTTGGTAAGTGAATTAGTCCATTCTGATGCTGCTAGTAAAGATGTACCCAAGACTGGATAATTTATAAAGGAAAGAGGTTTAATGGACTCACAGTTCCACATGGCTGGGGAGGCCTAACAATCATGGCGGAAGGCAAAGGAGAAGCAAAGGCATATCATACATGGTAGCAGGCAAGAGAGTGTGTGCAGGGAAACTCCCATTTTTAAAACCATCAGATCTCCTGAGACTTATTCATTACCAGGAGAACAGTATGGGGGAAACTACCCCCATGATTCAATTATCTCCACCTGGCCCTGCCGTTGATACATTCGGATTATTACAATGCAGGTGAAATTTGGGTAGGGACACAGTCAAACCATATCAGTAAGCATTTCAGTCTAATGAATACTGTTTCTCTTCAACTCTGGAAATTGTGTGAATAATTTCTTTAATAATTTTCTTGCCTCTGTTTGTATTATCATTTGGGGATTCCAACTAGTTGAATGGAAGGTCACCTAGAGTGATTTTCTGTTCTTCTCAATCAGAATTCCTCATGTGAACCACAGACTCAGAAAATGGTTTGAGTAACTTTTCTCACATCTTCCAAGGCTAGTCTTAACCAGTACCATTCTAGATACATGAGAGAAATTAATAGATAACATACAGTGATTGTCTAGGACGAGGGTCAGTGAACTTTTTCTTAAAGGGACAGATAGTAAATATTTTCGGTGTTGTAGGTTGGGAGGCAAAATCAAGGCTATGGTGTAGGTATTTATATACCTATCTGAAATGTAACCATTTAAAAATATAAAAAGTATTCTTATCTTGTGAGCCATTAAATTAAAAAGTAGATGGCTGGCTGGATTTAGCACACAAGGCATAATTTGCCCAGCCTCTTTTTTTAGGGCATTAGGGGTTAATTCTTTCACTGAATCTGTTCAGAAAATCCCCCTTTTTATTTTCACTCATTTCTCTTCAACTTAGTTTTTTATTTTACCTTTGGGGAGATTTCCACAATTTTTTCTTAAAGTACTTCTATTTTAATTCAACAGTCATTTTTCATTCCAGCACTTCTTTTTTGTTTTCCAGTTCCCTTTTTTAGTATCTTGTTTTTGTTTTATGGATGCAAGACATTCCTAAATGTTTCTAAGGATACTCCTTATGGTTTTTAAAACTCTTTTCTTTTGTTTCCTAAATTATCTTTTTCCTTTGAGGACAGTTTTTCTAATTTGTACGTTCGTGATCTCTGGTAATCTATCATACTTAACAGTGATAAAATGAAAAATCATCTGTTGTTTCTCTAGGTAAAATGCATAAACATTTAACAATTATATGTTACATTTTTAATTACCATTTATATTTTATATATTAAAACTGATGCTTACAGGAACAGAAAACCAACCACCACATGTTCTCACTTATAAGTGGAAGTTAAACGTGAGTACACATGGATACAAAGACGGGAACAATAGACACCGTGGCCTGCTTGAGGGTAGAGGAGAGGAGGAGGGTGAGGATAGAAAAGCTGCCTGTTGGGTACTATGCTTATTACCTGGGATGAAATAATATGTACAAAAAAAACCCCATAACACACAGTTTATCTATAGAACCAACTTGTACATGTACTCCCAAAACTAAAATAAATTTTTTTAAAAAAGGAAAAAAATCTGATGCTTATATTTTCATTAAATCTCCTCCTGAAATCAGACATAAAGAGAGAATCTCTAATAAGAGGGTGTGTGTGCGTGCGTGCTTGTGCGTGTGTGTACATGTACCATCTGGAGGCTAAGGTGGTATTTGAGACATTCTGTCATTAGGGCAGTTGCCCCTGTTGCTTTGACACTCTGTTCTTTCGGTGGTTTTCAGCTTCCTCTGCCCTCCATCATCACTTCCATCCCTGCTTCATCTGTCTGCTAGGTAACTGTTGAAATTGCTCAGCTGCTGATGGCCCTCTCATCTTCTTTGCTGTAATGGTTTTATATCTTTTACAAACTATTACCTATGATTTAAATAGAATCTCCCAAGAGAGAAGATAGCTGTTTATGTTCATGTTTTAATTAGTATTTTTAATTTTTAATTAGTATTCTCACTACACATTTTAAAATATATTTTTGCATTTATTATATGCTTCTGAAATACAAAAAGCAACATGAATAAGTCATTTGTGATGTTTATAACTCAGTAGGGAGATATCACACATATGCCAAATTAACTTTAATAAAAGGAAAAAATGTAGTAAATCTGATCAACTACTTTGAAAATAGAGGAGTAGTAGTGAATGGGGAGGTCAGGCTCTAGGGAGAGGTTGGCATTTGAGCTGGGCTTGAATGATGAGCACAGTGTAGACATGTAGAGTGGAGAAGGTGTTGCAAGTGGATAGACCTTAACATGCTCAGAAGTACAAATCAGAAAATGCAAGAAGCAGTTAGTAGTGAGTTTCCAGTGTGATTACAGTATAGGGTAGATGCATATTTGGTTGGGCAGGGGGACATTTGTAGGACACAAGGCCAGAAAGTGAAATTGGACTCAGATCATGAAGGATCATTCCATACTCAGGCTTTTGCATTTTGTTATTTAGACCACTGGGGACAACTTTTAAGTAGGGTGTAAAGATGGCTTAAGTGTCTTCTAGGTAAGTCACTCCGATTACAGTAGGAAAGATAGATTAAAAAGATAAGATAGGCCAGGCGTGATGGCTCACGCCTGTAATTCCAGCACTTTGGGAGGCCGAGGTGGGTGGATCACCTGAGGTCAGGGGTTCGAGACCAGCCTGGCCAACATGGTGAAACCCTGTCTCTACTAAAAAAATGCAAAAATTAGCCAGGCCTGGTGGCACGCCCCTGTAGTCCCAGCTACTTGGGAGGTCGAGGCAGGAGAATTGCTTGAACCCAGGAGACGGAGGTTGCAGTGAGTTGGGATTGAACCACTGTACTCCAGCCAGGGTGACAGAGTGAGAAGGGAAAAAAAAAAGATAGTTGAGGTAGTGAATCCTGTTACAAGCTATTAATTACAGTCCGAACCAGGACAGCAGATTAGTTTCTTAGCAATATTCATTAAACATCTGCAGTGTCTGCTAGATATTTTGATAGACATTGCTACTTTGGAGGTTTTTCCTCAAAATGGTTTCTATAGCCCTGTCTCCCTCCCTACGCCCACTGGGGCCATCCTAAGCAAAGCTCTGCTGACGCCCTGCCTGAGTTACTAGGGCTCCAGCTCCTGTAGACACCAGGGTCTGTCTCCAGTCCAATTCATTTTGTGCACCACTGACAAAATAATCTTCAGATGTCACCTAAATTATGTCATTTCTGCTTTTAAAACTGCTTTGGTCCCCCTACCAATCAAGTCTTAACTCTTCTTCTGGATGTCAGTGTCCCCATCCTGGCTCTACCCTAACTAACCAAACTTTTCTTGCCAGTGTCTAATGCAAAAATATTCTTGTGAGGCCATGACGGGAGGAACACTTGAGCCCAGGAGTTCAAGATCAGCCTAGGCAACACAGTGAGACCTTGTCTCTGCAAAAATTTTTTAAAAATTAGCCGAGCATGGTAATGCATGCCTGTAGACCCTCAGGAGGCTGAGGTAGGAGGATTGCTTGAGCCTGGTTGCACTGAGCTGTGATCACACCACTGCATTCCAGCCTGGGTGACAGAGTGAGACTCTATCTCAAAAAAAAAAGGATCTTGTCTTCTTTGTCTGTCTCATTTCCTTAGAGCACGCTCATTCTGCCCCCATGCCTTCTTTTCTCATGTGACCTTGCTGTGCATGTTCTCTATACCTTCTCATTTAAATTCTTCCCAACTTTCAAGTCTTAGCTCAGTTACATCTCCTCAAAAGTTCTTCTACATCTTCTTTGAAAAAAAATCGTCTTACACTGTTTTTCTTTTTCTTTTTCTTTCTTTTTTTTTTTTTTTTTTTTTGAGACGTAGTCTCACTCTGTTGCCCAGGCTGGACAGTGCGGCGGCACGATCTTGGTTCACTGCAACCTCTGTCCCCCGGGTTCAAGCGATTCTCCTGCCTCAGCCTCCCAACTAGCTGGGATTACAGGTGCCTGCTGCCACACCCAGCTAACTTTTGTATTTTTAGTAGAGACAGGGTTTCACCCTGTTGGCCAGGCTGGTTTCAGACTCCTGAACTCAAGTGATCTGCCTGCCTTGACCTCCTTAAGTGCTGGGATTACAGGCGTGAGCCACCATGCCCACCCTTTTTTTGGGGGGTGTGGTGGAGGGGAGGGGACAGGTTTGCACTCTGTTATCTAGGCTGGAGTGCAGTGGCACGATCTCGGCTCACTGCAACCTCCGCCTCCCAGGTTCAAACGATTCTCGTGCCTCAGTCTCCTGAGTAGCTGGGACTATAGGCATGTGCCATGACGCCCAGCTAATTTTTGTTATTTTTGTAGAGATGGTCTCCCTATGATGCCCAGGCTGGTCTCCAACTCCTGGGCTCAAGTGATCCTACCGCCTCAGCCTAGGAGTGCTGGGATGACAGGTGTGAACCAGCACATCCGGCTGTCTTAACACTATTTTTCCATCCCCATGTTGTCTAGCCTTATGTTTGGCATGTCTATCCTCAGTTACTCCATGGTCACAATATGGCTGCAGGAGTGCCAGCTATCCTAAGCACATTTCAGAAAGGAAAGATAAATGCAAGGGGCAAAAGGGACATCTCTCCCAGCTGAGTCAGCCACCTCTGAAAAGCTCTCCTGAGGAGTGACTGGCACTAGGTTGGCTTCATTAGTTGCCCGTAGGTACAAGGGATACATTTCTAGATAGACATATTCAGGATCTCCATGTTAAACAATTCCATAGGACACCATTCACAAAAAAACAATATATAGAATAGAACAGAGTATTCAATATCTTTATCTGGGTTTGATACGTATACATATGTATCATATACATGTACAGTATGTATATGTATTTTTACATACTGTATATGTATTTTTACATACTGTATATGTATTTTTACATACTGTATATGTATATGATACATATGTATATGTATTTTTACATATACATACTGTATGATACAGTATGTATATGTTAAAAGTTATCAAGCTGTATAGTTAAGATTAGTATACTTTTTTCTTCCTCATCCCAACATTAGTATACTTTATACTTCATTGAATATGTGTTGTACTTCAGTTTTCAAAAATTAATGGTTTCCTCAAGAGGTGTGCAGTGTGATGAGCCTGGGAACGTGGCTGTAGGTAAAACTAGGATTATGTTCTCAGAGGGAAAAGTAGACACTGAGTTAGGTATCTAGATATCTTTGTCACAAGCATAGGACTTTTTTCTATTAATAGTTTTGACATGTACACCAATGTTTTAAGATATCACAGTGTTCAATATAATATATATATTGTAGGCGATTTTTATTTTGATATCGAAACATTCCCACCAGAATGAAAGCATTGGCTTTGAAAAACAAAATATTGCTCGTAATTTTTATTCATGTGCTACAAAGCTTAAACCTTAAGTGAAAACGCAGTGTATACTTTTGACTGCTATGTACTTTATTTAGTAAAAGCAACATGTAATTTTATTAAGTCAATAATAAAAGGATTCACAACACTAGTTTCTGAAAAATAAATGTCCACTTTGGGTGGCTCTAAACTGATAAATAAAACTGATCATAAGATGTCAAAATCTAGTCTGTATTTATAAGCGTTTGCAAACATTTAAGTAATCTTTTGAAATTTTCTTTTACTTCCTTTCGTTCTGTTAGAAAAATCTGAAAAATAAACAACCAGATTCACTTTGTTGTTGTTGTGAAACTACTAGAAAATGAGTGACACATGACTAGTCTGCTCTTATTTCATGTAATTTTAAAATGCATTCCAAATAATCGGAATTAGCAAATGGCAACATCTTTTTGTTTGTTTGTTTTGTTTTGTTTTTCTTGAGATGGAGTCTCTGTATGTCGCCCAGGCTGGAGTGCAATGGCACAGTCTTGGCTCACTGCAATCACCACCTCCCAGGTTGAAGAGATTTTCCTGCCTCAGCATCCCAAGTAGCTGGGACTACAGGCACATGCCACCATACCTGGCTCATTTTTGTATTTTTAGTAGAGACGAGGTTTCACCATGTTGGCCAGGCTGGTCTCGAACTCCTGACGTCAGGCGATCCACCCACCTCGGCCTCCCAAAGTGCTGGGATTACAGGCATGAGCCACCACGCCTGACCAAATGGCAGCATCTTTAAGCATTTATTTCTGAGTATCTGTGGGTTGATGTTTACTTGTTTTTAAATAAAGATTGTGTTTTTCTTACTTAGGTTCATCCTCAGCAGCACCGGCTTCTTTTTGAAGTGTTTGACGAAAACCGATTGGTAAGTTATATTGTGCTTATATGAAATATGAAGTAAGGGTACGTTTCAGTAGAGCAGCCAGGGGAAGTGGGTAAGCAGTCTGGGATTTGAGAGATGGCTTGGGGGTGGTTATGGAGACTCTGGGCAAAATGGTGAGGGAGATAGAATTTGTTTTCTTCCTCCTGGTCCTACTCGCTCCCTTTCCATTCTCCTCCCAAGCACCTCTTCTGATTGCCAACATATTATAAGGTCTTACTCAAGACCTCCTGTGGCAGGAGAGGACAGAAAACCAACCTCTTTGTCCTGCCTTCCCTCTCACTCGCCCGTGACCCCTGGTTCCTACTCCATGGCTCTGGGAATCTTCCCAGGGTATCCTTCAGTTGCGCCTCCTCACTACAGTGGCCTTTCTTAGGGTTACCTGTATCCAATGGACATCCTATCCACTCTCTCATCCCCACTCTTCTACAGAGGAAATCTGTCCTTTTTACACTGATAAGGAATGAGCAAATAAAGTCTTCTCAAAGATGACCAGCTCTTACAGAAGCAAAAAGCAAAGTTAAACCTGATGTTCTTTTTATAAAATGATTGTTCTGATTTCTGAATTCCTAAAGACTCTCTTAAAGTCCTATCCTTTTCCTAATTTTGTCTCTGAGGATCCAATCTCAAACCCTCTTCTTAGCATCTTACATCTATATTTTAAACCTGTAAGATTTGAACAGGTAAGTATAGAAACAGTGTTATGTGTGCAAAGCTTATCAGTTACAAGCACCAGAAAAATTAAACAGTTTTGTTCATTTTTTAGCTAACAGAGAAACTAGCTTTTTTTAAAAAAAAAGTCTGTTTTTAGTGTTAAACTACATTCATGTTTTTTTTGCCCTCAAGAAATGGTAATTATACTATCAACTAAAGATATTGCCACTGAAATCTTTAATAAACATCATACTAAGCAAAAGTACATTATTGCTGCCAAAGAAGACTATCACTGACTGGCAATATATACATACATATATATATATATATATATATATATATATATATATATATATATATTTTTTTTTTTTTTTTTTTTTTTTTGAGATGGAGTCTCACTTTGTCGCCAGGTGGGAGCACAGTGGCGCAGTCTCAACTCACTGCAACCTCCGCCTCCAGGGTTCAAGCAGTTCCCCTGCCTCAGCCTCCCTAGTAGCTGGGACCACAGGCGCTCACCACCACACCTGGCTAATTTTTGTGAATTTTAGTAGAGATGGGGTTTCACCATGTTGGCCAGGATGGTCCTGATCTCCTGATCTTGTGATCTGCCTGCCTCTGACTCCCAGAGTGCTGGGATTACAGGCATGAGCTGCCATGCCCAGCCTGGCCATCTAATTTTTAAGGCTAAGTGACAGATGTTGCTGATTTGATTATCAGATATGGTTAGTTACAGAGCTATTTGTTTTCTGTCTGTGTTTTTGCTTTTTTAAAAGAATATAAAGTGTTTTCCTTTTTTTCCCCTCTGAATCTATAGACCTGTTTTCCTTTATTTATTATTATTATTTTTTGGCAGAATCTCACTCTGTTGCCTAGGCTGGAGTGCAGTGGCGCAGTCTCAGCTCACTGCAACCTCTGCCTCCCAGGTTCAAGCTATTCTCCTGCCTCAGCCTTCCAAGTAGCTGGGATTACAGGCACCCGCCTCCTTGCCCAGCTTATTTTTGTATTTTTAGTAGAGGCAGGGTTTCACCATGTTGGCCAGGCTGGTCCCTTCTAGATGGAAACAAATTAAACTTTGTATTGGTGGAGTTTTTGTGTGTGTTTTGTTTTTAACTCATGAAATATACATACAAAAAAGCCCACATAATATAAATATTTTAAATAATAAGACAAATATGTATACACGTTACTCAGCTTAAGAACTAGAACATTATCAAAATCTTTGAAACCCTCCCTAGATCCCTCCTTAGTAGCATCTTCTTTTCTTCCTCCACAAGTAGTAGCCACTGTCCTCAATTTTGTATTTATCATTCTTTGCTTTTTAAAATACTTTTATCACATGTATATATATCCCCAAAAAACACATTGTTGGCCAGGCATGGTTGCTTATGCCTGTAATCCCAGCACTTTGGGAGGCCGAGGCAGGTGGATCACCTGAGGTCAGGAGTTCAAGACCAGGCTGGCCAACATGGTGAAACTCTGTCTGTAATAAAAATACAAAAATTAGTTAGGCGTGATGCTGGGCACCTGTAGTCCCAGCTACTTGGGAGGCTGAGGTGGGAGACTTGCTCGAACCCAGGAGGTGGAGGTTGCAGTGAGCCAAGATTACACCATTGCACTTCAGCCTAGGTGACAAGAGCGAAACTCTGTCTCCAAAAAACAAAAACCCACATTGTTTATTTTGCATATTTTTTAATTTGTAAAAATAGTATATCTCTATAGACATTCCTCTGTTATGCTTTTTTGCTTAACATATTTGTGAGATCTGTGATACACATTTCAATGATGCATAATTTTCTATATTCTGAAAAATCATAATGCTATAATTTATGTATTTAACTTCCTTAATAGATATTAGTGTTATTTCCAGTATTTTGCTCTTACAAATTGATAAACATTTTTGTGTCTACCTATATACGTGTCTGAGTCTATCTCTAAGAGATATGTTTTAGAGTTGAATTGCTAGATCATGGTATTACTGTTATTTTTCCTGTTGCCACTGATACTGATGTGAATTTTGCCTGATCATTGAGTGTATTA
Organism: Gorilla gorilla gorilla; assembly: GCF_029281585.2. Lineage (NCBI taxonomy): Eukaryota > Metazoa > Chordata > Mammalia > Primates > Hominidae > Gorilla > Gorilla gorilla. The sequence goes on along the minus strand of NC_073240.2, from coordinate 56,709,115 downwards.
TTGGTGAACTATTTTATTTGCGTTATTTGCATGTTGTCCACAAAGAGGGACAGCTCACGTTTGTGCTTTCCACCATGCTTAATTGTCTGGTCCATTTTGCCAGCAACTTTAGTATTGGCGTGACTCTTTCTTAATGGCTAGAATGGCTGTTTGTCAAACACTAATCAGTGAATTAACATTCCTTAAGCATTTACTGTGTATATAATACTATAAAGTGTGTTATGATAGGTTGGAAGAAAAAAGTATTGCCTTTGATATTAACAGTTGGATATTTATAGATGGATAAATATGACAAAATTTTTAAAACTTTTAACCATATGAAAAAACAAATAACACATTAATCAAGATATTGTAACGCCTGTAATCCCAGCACTTTGGGAGGCTGAGGCGGGTGAATCAGGAGGTGTTCCTGAGGTTAGATGAACACCTGAGGTCAGGAGTTCGACACCAGCCTGGCCAGCATGGTGAAACTGCGTCTCTACTAAAAATACAAAAATTAGCCAGGCCTGATGGTGCGCACCTGTAGTCCCGGCTACTCTAGAGACTGAGGCATGAGAATTGCTTGAGCCAGGAGGTGGAGGTTGCAGTGAGCTGAGATCACACCATTGCATTCCAGCCTAGGCAACAGAGTGAGACTCCATCTCGGGGAGTGAGACTCCATCTCGGGGGAAAAAAAAAGTTATTATAGATCCCCACACTAAGGACTAAGAAATTCTATTATAATCCTGCCTTTCTTTTGGGGCATTAGCTTGTAACCCTAAACAAATTATTCAATCCTTCTAAAAATACCTTCTCACATTTAAAAAATGAGGACAACAATATTTGCCCTGCCTGTCTCAAGCATATTGTGAGGATAAAATGAGACAATGACGATGAAAATACTTGGAAAATTCTTTATCATGATACAAATATAAAGTGTCATTTAACATTCATAGACTTAATGCGTTTGTAGCTCTCTGATATGATATATCTTGTGTTAGCTAAGATATACCATTTAGTATATCTACTGTGTTAGATGCTCTTCTATGCGTGGGAAATACAGCTTTTCTTGAGAAACTCGGTTTACCAGCAAAACAAAGAGCCAAAGATAATTAGAACATGGTGGTGTGTGTCATTCTAGTCCTCTGATTTGTTGCTAGTCTTTGCAGGTAAGGGAGGTATAGAGATGACCTGAGATGTTATAGAAACTATAGCCATTGGTGGAGTAACGGACCTGATTGTATAGCAACAAGTGACCTGTGTCATTATAAATGTCATTCCGTCTTTATTCTGCTGAGGCACTCACAAGTAAATTTAAAATGTACCATTTTCCTAGCAAATTCTCTTGGAAAATGGAGGGTGAAGAACACAAGTATAATATTAAGCAGAAACAACTTTAGTCATCTGGAAAACGTTTGTAATATAAGTGATACTTGCTTTCAAGAAAGAGTAGGCTTATATCACTTTTTTCCAGCCAATTTTAAGACTTGAGGGTTATAAAATATTGTCGTTTCATTATGGTGATGGTGGTGGTAGTGGTGGCAATAATGACAGAACATTTCAGAATGATGTGTCTTAAAAAAACTCTACCCACCAATGCAAAAGTTAGCACTGTGTCACCAGTCTAAGACGTACACCTGTACGCATTCAGCCACCAGTTTTAGGAGCCACCTATATTCTGGGTGGAGACCCTGTGCTTCTCACGTTTAGCAGTTGTATTAGTGAAGGTTCTCCAGAGAAACAGAAACAATAGATTGTGTATATATTTTATGTATTATTTATTTTTCATATATTTTATATATGAAATTATGTATAATATATGAATATATATATTTCCATACAATATATATATAGTGAAGACTTCAATCTGAAATCTGCAGGGCAGGCCAGGAAGCTGAGAACTTAGGCAGGGATTCTACATTGTAGTCTTGAGGCAGAATTGCTGCTTCTTACACAACCTGTGTTTGCTTTCAAAGCCCTCAACTGATTGGATGAGACCCACACACATTGTGGAGGGTAATGTGCTCTACTCAGAGACTACTGATTTAAATGCTAATCATGTCTAAATGTCTTCATAGCAATGTCTATACTGATGTTTGACCAAACAAGTGGGTACCATAACCCATCGAAGTTGATACATACAATTAACCACCACAGCGGACTTTGGCCTTCAAAGTTCAGTCAATGATTAAGATTACCCAGAGCCTATCCATACCATGTAGATAATCGCATTATTTTCCATGTAGATGATCAGTAACCAACAGCTCTGAATGTGAGGTTCTTAGCTTCAATCCTAAGACATTATCTGTTTCATTCCAGAATATGAAATTCTATGTAGGACTTGCATGGATTCTTTCCAGATGAGGGCTGCCATGTCCCTCCAGTTCTTCTACACTTAAGGTTAGGATTAACACTCCTGTTTTGGTATTTGCTGGACTGAGGGACTACATTTTATAGCAAGTTCCCCGATTTCCCATGTAACTGCTGTAATAGCAGTATAGATCCTATGCAATTTCAGACCTCAGCCAGCAATGCAAATTGTTCAGCCTCCCTAGAATTTAAACTCAGACTAGAGTGCTAGGAAGTGCATGTGATTCTCTTACCTTACTTTTCCTTGGCTGAAACCCTCTCTGTAAATTTTTCGAACGTCATTCTTTCTTGTCCACCCGCAGTGCTTTTTGATATTTCTTTAAAAGTGGCAGCTGGATCAACTTCAACAACAACAAGAAAAATCCTGAAAGAAGGCATTAGGCATTCAGAGTGACTGTGATGACACCATCCATCTATCCATCCAGGCTTCTGTCTGGTGTCTTTTGGTACTTACTTTGTGCCCAGGACGAGCTCAGGAGCATCAGAAGAAATGTGTAGTTATGGCCCATGCTCTCTGGAAAGTTAAAATCTAGTTAGGGGATATGGAACTGATGCTTATAGTGAAGCTTACCAAAGAGAAGACATTTATCTGACCAAACACTTGGAGTTCATTATTTTATATGTTAATAATCAGAGGAGCTTTTCTTATTTCCTGGAAGTTTTAGGCCACAGGCATGAACAATTAGATCTCATTGATTAGCCTATTAGAAGGGATTCATTCTTTGAGTTATTAGACCCCACACTTAATCCCAGAAAGAACGCTGAAGTCATTTGAAGGCAGAGTAAAACAGGACTCCTCCTTATTTAAAAGAAAAAGATGTTAAGAGAATATTGACTGAAGTCTGTAAAATCATAAAGGAGGTAGTTTATACAAAAGCAAAAATAACATAATAATTGTATTACTAAGTTTCCAACTATTGTATGCATTCAAAAACAGGGCTGTTTCATTCTAGTCAAATGAAATGCAATAAATTCCCATAATTCTGTTTTGTGTCTTAATTGATTAAAAATCTGTTTAGAAAATTCTGATCAAAAACAGATCTATCTTAAGCAGTTTTTTTTTAACAAAGTATGAGTATATGTTTTACATATTTGCTTTTACTTAGGAAAAAAAACTTACTTAGAAAAATACAACTTGGGTGTAGTAGCATGTGGTATAAACAACGGAACTATTTTACCTTTTACTTTCCTATGAATGAGCCAGTATATATTTATTACTGGAGTTCCAGCTATAAAATTTAGGTAAGGGATTTAAATATACCCTAGAGTATTATTTAAAAATAAATTTGTTTCTTTCAAATAGAATACCAACCTTGGTCTATGGCATTTGAGAGAGAAATTAAAATATTAAATTTTTATTGCCTAGTAAACTGAAAATAAAGGTTAAATAAATACAACGCAGAAAAAATATATATACAAAATCACAACCTCTAAAAGGACAAACAGTCCACTGTTCTCTACTGTGGGAGCTTTATCAGCACTGGTGAGTAATTCCACCTCTAGGGTAGGGCTAGCTCTCAAAAATGTAAACAAGTATGTACTTTGTTTATATAAAGAAATGTGCAGCTTGGTTTGTATTTCTTTATAGATATCAAACAGCTAAATGGATTGTTTCAAAGTACCAGCAGGGGCCAGCAAAGAGCTCTTAGAGTTTTTCAGAACAGAATTGGCATTGAGATATGTTTATTTGATGTGTTAAATCCTTTTTAGACTTCTTTACTTACCACAACACTCTCTTAAGTGAATGAATTGCAGAGACAGTGGAATAAAATATCCTGTGTGTTCAAATTATCTTGGGGTATAGTTTTTTTTTCTAATCTGCATATATTTTTATTGGAATGTTTGCTTAGGCTATTTCTTGGCAGTTTTAATAGTCAAAATATAAATGGCATCATTTAAAGACTGTTCTACTTGGCTGGAAAAGGCCTTAAAATTACAGGAGAAAATGCTTAGTGACAGCTTCTCTTAAACTTTTTTTCTTGAACCTATGCTTCAGTTTTGCAATGGTATTACTAGGTTAATTTTGTAGTTCTGTCCTTAAGCTTTCACTTTTTATGTAACTAGCACTTTGGAAGCTAAAATATGTATCTATTTGATGCAGTGCTAAAGTTTTAATTCATTGTAAAGTTTTGGTATTTCCAAATTTACCTAACTGTTTGAATTCACACATTAAAAAAAAAATTAACAGTCCCTATATTAACTAACTTGACTAGATTCCTAGTATGGCTACTATTTGGAAATTCAATCTTTGATTTGATGCTTAATTACATGGGGTTTTGTTCCTACCAACTTCCTGTAATTCTATACCTATGGGTAAAAATATTAGTGGGCAAAGTCGGCTGGAGAAAGTATAGGCACTGCGATTCACATAGTTAAATGTTCATTTAGTAGAGCTGGGGTGAAAAAATACTGTTTCAACTTGAAATGTTAGAAGATTGTTGTTCTTGTGTTACTCATTCATGCAAATTGGAGAAGGTATAATTGAAACAAGGTTGGCTGTGTTTGAGTCAGTGTGCTGCAGCTGAGCTCAGCTTAAAGGTCGCTGGAAATCAAGTGCTTTGTAAGTGAAGGCATTTTGACTACAAGCGATTCAAGACATTTTGGAAACGTCAGTCTCTGGAATGGGTCGTCTTTTTCTTTCTATGATATCTGGTATCTAATGTTTTACTTAGGATAAAGACTACTACTTAATAGCTCTTTTAGGCACCACAAATGATTTTTTCTTTTGATGCAGTGCAGCTGCTTCTAGCCTGTCTACGGACAGAGATCTTTGTTATGACTTTCAGCCCTTAACATGTTTGGAAATGAGAACAAATGGCACAAAGCTTACGATTGCACTTTGCAGCCAGAAGAAGCAATACTTACCCTTTGTCAGAAACTTCCGGAGATGACTTGGATAGCCATGTTCACATGTGCTTCAAAAGACCAACACGGATTTCAACGTCTAACGTTGTTCAAATGAAGCTGACTCCCAGACAGACTGCACTAGCTCCGTTAATAAAGGAAAACATTCAGTCTCAAGAAAGATCATCTGTTCCCTCATCTGAAAATGTTAATAAAAAGAGCAGCTGTCTACAGATTTCACTACAGCCAACAAGGTACAGTGGATATCTTCAGCCTAGCAATGTCTTAGCTGATAGTGATGATGCTTCATTTACTTGTATCTTGAAGGATGGTATTTACAGCAGTGCTGTGGTCGATAATGAATTGAATGCTGTGAATGATGGTCACCTTGTAAGCAGTCCAGCCATTTGTAGTGGTAGCCTTAGTAACTTTTCAACCAGTGATAATGGGTCTTACAGCAGCAACGGTAGTGATTTTGGGTCATGTGCAAGTATCACAAGTGGAGGTTCATATACTAACAGTGTCATCAGTGACAGTAGTAGTTATACTTTTCCACCAAGTGATGATACTTTTTTGGGTGGAAATTTACCTTCTGACAGCACCTCCAATAGAAGTGTGCCAAACAGGAATACTACTCCTTGTGAAATTTTTTCAAGAAGTACAAGTACAGATCCTTTTGTCCAGGATGACTTAGAACATGGATTAGAGATTATGAAATTGCCAGTGAGTAGGAACACAAAAATTCCACTAAAACGTTGCTCCTCCTTAGTCATTTTTCCTAGGAGTCCTTCAGCTACCCCACCGACTTCTCCAACAAGTCCATGTACTCTTCTGAGCAAAGGATCCTATCAAACTTCACACCAGTTTATTATTTCTCCTAGTGAAATTGCACATAATGAGGATGGCACTAGTGCTAAAGGATTTCTTTCAACAGCTGTCAATGGACTTCGGTTATCTAAAACAATTTGTACCCCCGGAGAAGTAAGAGACATACAGCCGCTTCACAGGAAGGGCTCGTTACAGAAGAAAATTGTTCTTTCGAATAATACTCCCAGACAGACTGTCTGTGAAAAGTCATCTGAAGGATATTCTTGTGTTTCAGTGCATTTCACCCAACGAAAAGCAACTACATTAGATTGTGAAACAACAAATGGTGATTGTAAACCAGAAATGTCAGAAATTAAGCTTAATTCTGATTCAGAGTATATTAAGCTCATGCATAGGACATCTGCATGTTTGCCATCCTCCCAAAATGTAGATTGTCAAATAAATATCAATGGAGAATTGCAAAGACCACATCCACAGATGAACAAAAACCATGGTATTTTACAAAGAAGTATTTCATTGGGAGGAGCTTATCCAAATATTTCCTGTCTATCCAGCCTTAAGCACAATTGTTCTAAAGGGGGACCATCTCAGTTACTCATAAAGTTTGCATCTGGAAATGAAGGTAAAGTGGATAATTTATCAAGAGACAGCAACAGAGATTGCACAAATGAACTGTCTAATTCTTGCAAGGTAAGTTTCCTTTGGTCTTGGTAAATGTTAATTTATATGAGAATAACTTAATGAAATATTTGGAGAACATTTATTATAACCAAGCAGTTTTATATATTTTCCTGGTCCTTAGCTAGCAGTATTTTGTAGTCATAAATTTTATATTTGTAATTCTGAAGAACTCTACGTATAGTTTTTTACTCTATTTGTTATTTTACCAGTGTACAAAATGTATATTTTTAAAAATCTTCCTAAGTGATTTAAGCTATAAAACTTTTCTGCAACATAAAAAACTTTCTACAGCAAAAAAAACTTTGAATAGCAGTCTATTTCATAACATTTTATCTTGGTATATTTTTCCTTTAAATGATATAGTATTCTATTGTGTAGCTCAGTACTTTATTCCTATTTTCAAATGATCATTTTGTTTTCTCCCCTTCTTAATCATTATGAAATAGAGTAAAATTTAGAATGCTTATTTAAAATATTAAACAAAAACCCATATCAAAGTGTGAAGATCTTGTTATAAATTATCATAGAGAAACTATATCTCAAATACATGTGTTTATAAGATCATTCATAAAAACTATTATGCTGCATGTTTAAAGCAGAGGAAAAATAAATGGCATTTGTATTTGTATATACCCTTAACCACAGGAATTTTGTTTCCACCCTATTTTTCTTTAGCCACGAGTTAATACTGCCTTCTAAAATGTAACTCACTCTTTCAACAATATTGAATTCTAAGTTTTAATATTTTTGAATTTGGTTTAAATTGCTAGGCATTTCCCACAATTTTCTATTTACCTTTTCATTTTTTTGACAATTCAGCTTTATTATATTAGTAATTTAACTCTTATGAATCTTAGCCAAAAGTTCTTTATGTAATTTGGCCGTTCCAAAGTATTTAAAATGGTTTGAACTGAAATAGATTTTTAAAATTTCTGTATTTGGAATGTTTTACCAGATTCCAGGAAATTTAAAAAATTTTCTAACTAAAGCAATTTTACATGACAGTACATCATAGTTTTGGGGGGAAAAAACCTTATCTGTGTTTTTGTAACATCCAATATGTTTATTAAAGATTGTTTTTAAAAAAAAAAACTTCTGGATAAGTAACTTTAGGTGAATAAAATAGTATTTGCTAGTTTATTTTCTCTCTTCTGAAATCTGGTAAATATAATAATTGTTACCAATGCCCAGATGTTAATATAAGCCACTACTTTACTAAGGATAAAAAAAGATCAGATTTCAAATTCTGATCTATAATTTAGAATTTTAAATTCCATTTAGGAAACTTTTCTAAAACCAGCTTTTAGGAGATTATAATCTAATCAACTGTTTTTCTTCCTGAAAGAAAGAAATGAAGTGGCACTGAGAAGAAACATTAATAGTATGCTAATTGAATTAATGTTACTTATAAATTTATTTTACACTTAATGAAATAATCTGAAAGGAATAATTCATGTAGAAATATTTGTAGAAACACCTTAAAATAGTTTATTTTGTGGTAATAATTATAGTTTGTTGTGGATGCTTTTGAGAAGAGTATTTTAAATGTGTTTTTTAATGAAATGTGGATCAAATGCCTTTTGCATTGTTAAAAATATCCATTGTTACTGGTTTTATTTATGCTTAGGTAAGCTAACTTAAATATTTTTTGTGACAATCAAATTTATAACTTTGTGCAGATTCTATCTTTTGGTAGATTATTGGGTTATAAAATAATTCAGAAGTGTGCAGTTTGCTGGAGACTTAAATTGTCCCCCCTTTTAATGTTTATTAGACTTCTCTTTATAAAAGCATTGTAAACCATATAGTGACAGTTAAATTTAATTTATGCTATATCTAAATAGATCTAATTGATAAATCAAAGGCCTGTTTTATGGGGAAGATTCTAGTGTTGTTTTTTCTAAATATAGCAGTGGCAACAATAATGGGTTTTAGAAATAATCTTGTGTTTATCAATAATTATATATTAATCTAATTATAGTGGTATATTGTAACTTACTTATAAATAAACAGCTCCCAAAATATTTCCCATGACTCCAGTTAGTCTGGGTTAGTATTCTGATATGCTGAGTCTGGATTCACATTTAACAAGTTGATATTAGAGTAGCATTTAGTAATGTCAGCTATCTGTACTGAGCAGCCATGAAATTAAATCACTGCTTTGGTCAGAGAACCTGGTTTCTAAAGCACTGAGAGTCTACAACTTCTTTTCTTATATGTTTAGCTACCAGTCTCTAGCAGTATAAAATTGAGTTTCTAGCTTTCTGTAATCAACAGCTTATTCATGACTGATTTTTTAAATCTAATGAGAACTTTTACCTGTATCTGGGACACTGTCTGTGTTCTGTGTTTACAACTTAAGAGTGAAGATGAGACTTTGTAGTCTGTCTGCATAGTAATGTTGATTTCAGGCATAGCAAACAACATAACAGTGACTGGCATATGTTTATTACATATGCCTTTTGAAATACAGTATTACTTTTGTAAAGGCTATATAATGACTTTTGATCTGAAAATAAATACTTGATATTTTAACAGTATGTGTAATATTTTGTCAGTTCAATCGAGAAGCAGGTTAAGGAGCTAAGGTACTATGTATACAGTTACAACAATGATTGCTATTCAGATTTCTAAATCTGTATAGTAGTTAGTTTTCTCTACTGTTATTTTATTTCCCCCATCTGTTGTTTTCTAAATCTCCTATGTTATGTTGTTAGGATGCTTAGAGATTTCAGTACCCTATTATTTAATGTGCATTAGCATTTTTCCCAAGCTTGAATGTCTTCCATTCTTTACTTATATTCATATTTTTATTAGAATTATTTTTTACATTTTTTCTTTTTGTTATAAAAGTTTTTGTTCATTATATGTAACTTAATCCTAAATAGGTAAATTGCTTAAGCCTAGTATAGTAGAACTGTAATAAACTTATGTCTTAATTATTTCAAAGCCTTTAACACTAATCTCAAGATTTTACATTTCAATATTTTCTTATTTTATTGTTCTTCCTAAAATAGATGTTTTAAATATATACTTACTTTAATGTTCCATTATTTTCCAGTCCCTATTTTACTAAATTTAGCAGAATATTTAGAGAGATTTGGTTAAATTTATTTTGAGCAGCACTTATATAAACCAATGTAATTTATAAATATTCTAAAATGTGATGCCACAATGTTAATGACTAGTTTTAGAAAGTTGGTGAAAAATGTATATTTGTACATGTATATTTCTTAGAACTGAGGAATCGTTAATTTCAGACAGATTTAGAGTGCTGAATTGTTTGCTTGAAAATATTTTGTATTCTCTGTAGATGTGTCTTGTTTAATTCATCCAGTACACATTTGAGTGCCAGGCACTGTCCCAAGCACTGAGAATAAAAGATGAGTAAAATACAGTCTCTATTTAGGGGAGCTCCCATTCTAGTATGCTTGTAAACATAAAAATTTTCAGTCTAATATGTGATGTGCTAAATAGAGGTGTGTATGAAAAAGTAGAAAGATGTGACATTATTTATCTGGAGAGAGGACCTGGTTGGTAGAGGAAGGTTTCCCAGAGGAGGTGACATTTGAACCGAGTCTTGATAGGTAAACTGGAGTTCATCAGGCAGAGAAATCAAAGAGATTCTAGGGCAGGGATTCCCCATCTCAGCATTATTATATAGGGCTGGACACTTTTGTAGTGGGGGCTATCCTGTGCACTGTAGGATATTTAACAGCATCCCTGGCCTCCACCCACTAAATGCTAGTAACACCCCTTTCTCCCAGTGTGACAATCAAAAAGTGTCCCCAGACATTGCCAGATGTCCCCTAGGGGCAAAATTGTCCCCTGTTGAGAGTCACTGCTGTAGGTGGCAGCAGCAGCATATGCAAGGCTAGAAATGTGAAAGAATCTCACACTGTAAATAGTCCAGTGGGGCTCAAGCATAGGGTAGCCTGGGGATGTGGGAGGAGGTGATCTGCCAGAAGTGGGTCAGAGTCCGATTAGGCCTGGTGCTTCATGCTGAAGACAAAGAAGGGGGTCTTCTGCTGATAGTCAGTAGTTGGGCAATGGAGGTCTTTATTTGAGAGTGTGAAGTGCTCTCTTTAAGGTTTTAGGAGATAATTTTTCATGGTTTCATGGATTATAAATGAATTAAAGTTTTCCTAACTTGGATGACTGGGTTAACAGTGATGTTATGAACTAAGATGGAGAATTCAGGAGAGGGGCCAGATTGGGAGGGTGAAGAAGAAATCATGTATGAAGTTTATGTGCATCAGGGGCTGCCCTGGTAGTGCTGCTTTCAAGTAGGGCAGCTGGACATACAGGATCAAGGCTCAGGAGAGAAGTGAGAGTTGGAAATGTAGATTGGGAGTCAGGAGTATAGTCAAAGCCTCAGATAAGGATGAACACGTTAGGGAAGGTATACAGTGAGATGGGAAGGGAAGATAAATTATAATTCTGGGGACCACCAACTTTGGTGAGGTGGTAGAAGAGGGGATAAAGAAGAGACTAAGGAGGAACCACACAGAGGCCAAGAGAGCATGGAGGCGTGGAGAGCATGGAGGCGTGGAGGCATAGAGGCATGGGTGAAAGGTGACGGAAGGAGGAAAGCAGACAGTACCACAGAGAACATAAGTATCCACTGGATGTGTCAGTTAGGAGGTCCGTTAGCAAGAGTAGGCTCAGGAGAATGCGAGGTTAAAAGCCAGACTGAAGAAAGAATCAAACAGGTAAGGAAGCAGAAACAGCCAGCATAGGTTGCTTGCTCGATGTCATAAAATAAGCATGAGATAGCATAGGCAAGGTATATATGTAGTGATTGTTATACAGAAGGCATATGTGAAGTGGATATAAGATGTATAAGACAAACTCCCTCTCTACAGGGAGAGTACAGTCTGTTTTTCCTGGAGAAAAAAATAAAGGTTACAGTCTTACGTTCTTTCACCTTGGAACTATAGAATAAGCAAGTATGATCAGTGAAAACTGAAATGGAAATTCAGCAATATCAAATGAAGGAAACAGAAAATTACAAGGGAAAACTTGAAATCGCTTATGAATATTCACACCTCATTTTGGACAGCGTTAGTCTAACTTTCTCAGTCCCCTCTCTACCACCAAAAATAAGACGAAACAAAATAGAGCTTCCATGTAGAAAACAAGTCAAGGTTTTAAGGCCTATTCCCAGAAACTACTTGGATAATAGGCAATTCTGTCTATGTTGCCAGCTTCTTACAGGCTATGGAGCCTACCATGTGCTAGCTCTTGTGAGGCCTCACCTGTTTGTATCCACTCTCCCTTTACATCACAGGTGACAGGGAAACAAGACAGACCAGGAGAAGCCAGGACAAGAGCCTTTGTAGGCTGAAGGGGCTTGGCAGAGTCTCTGGGTGAGGCCAGGCGATGTGTTGAGGTCAGGAAGGTGGTTAGCAGAAGGAGCAAATGAATGCTGAGAAAGGGAACCAGTTGTCTTGTCAGCATACCCTGGAAATAATCCAAAGTATTGCTCACACGTCTGGTTCGGTATCCTCTGTTCCTTGTGTAAAATTGGAAGACCATGGTCAGATGAAGACAGATACTTAGAGATACAATAATTTCAAAACAAGAGATGAGCAGATCTGTCCCAGTTCAATGAGATGTTTTGGGAAGGACTCAACATGGGAGCAATTGTTGAAAAGCAATTTTACCCACACTAAGATTGAAGCGAACTGTTGGGATAGAACAAGAGCAGCAGACCTGAGGGCTTAGACGAGCAACCAGCTAGTGTGTATGTGCACCTTGTAGCTCGATTCATGGGTGAGTCACAACAAAGAACACCTTGAACAAGTGAGTAAATTCATGGCATTTCTAGTTAGGCTCGAGGATGTCTGTTGGTGAAGAAAGAGCGTAGGCCTTCTCTTGACTTAGAGGTATTATAAAACCATAACACTAGGAAACATTTTGATTACCTTAGTAGAAAAATACATTACCCAAGCAAGATATTGATGATATAGTAGACAATGTCTTTAAATTCAGTTATAACTAAACTTAGTTAAGTATAGTTATACCTGAAGTTAAGTACAGATATACCTAAAATAATATTATCCAGGATTGCTTCCTTTTATTTACTTTTTATCTCAATTGTTTTTTTATGATGAGGTCTCATTATGTTACACAAGCTGGATTTGAACTCCTGGGCTAAAGCAATCCTCTTGCCTCAGCTTCCTGTGTAGCTGGGACTACAGGTGCACTGCTGTGTCCGACTCACAGGCTACCCTCTAATGCTTTATTAAGGAATTAGAGAATGGCTTATTAAGATGTCAGCCGGGCCAGTGATTTTTAAATTCTCATGTGCATGTAAATAACATGGCGATCTTATTAAAATGCAGATTCTGGTTCTGGTTCAGTAGGTCTCAGAATGGGGGCCTGAGATTTCTGTATTTATAACAGATCGTACCAATGCTGGTAATTCCCCAGACACACTTTGAGAAGTAAGTCTTAAGGCCATTCTTTGATGAGAACAGTAATACAGTTCAAAGTCGAAGTATCCATTGAGTCCCTGCAATGCCATTATTGTGGCCATTATCACGAGTAATTCATTAAAAACATATCAATAATACTTCAGATACTAAGTGTACATGCAGCAGAAAAAAAGTTAAAGATGGAGATATGGCAATAGGTAGGCAAATGTAAATTCACTAGAATTGATTAGAGAAGTATTCTGGAGAATGGATTAAGCAAATCTTTTCTGGGCTCAGATTTGCTAGAATACAGTTCCCTACTATAGAGAACAATGACTAGCTCAAAATAGACACTTAATAGATATTTATTAAATTAATGAATAAAGCCAGGGACCCTTTGGAATGGGGTAGAGATGACTGCAGAATCCTGATAGGTGAGGATGACTACACACAGCCTTGCAGAAACAGATAACCAAACTAGGATATTTGAGTGATGACTGTGATGATGAGTGGGAGCTACGTGATGCTTCATCCTTTGCGTGGAAGAGTGGCACTCTTAAATGAATACCTTGTCCCTGGGGTGAATGCCAATGGAATATTATGATCGTGACTCGAGGATTAGTTTCCACAGTGGAGTCTGATTCATAGCCTACATATTCCACTAACTGGTACCGTATAACTGGGTGTCTGGATAGAGGCTCAGATCAAGTTTTCTGAAAAGAAGATTGAATGGACAAAGATCTTTAAGGGTATTCAGACAAAGGCCATTTGACTAGCTCTCTTTCAGTTTATCGTTGTTTTATAAAATGACTTCCCTCTAGACTTTATGTAAGAGCTGGGATTCTCAGACTAGTTCCTGGAGTTTTAAGTAACTGTTTCAGCTAAGAATGACCTTTACTTTTGTAACAAGGCTGAAAGACTGAACCCTCTTAAACAGTCACAGAGCTTACTGGAAACTCAAGTCGTCTTCAAAGCAAATGAGTTTAACAAGTATTTATCAGAAATAGAATATGTGCCTGCCATAAGTGGCAAATATTCTTCCTGGATTTGAAGAGGTTATAATTGAAATGAGACAATGGCATAATCCATAGAAAACAACCAGAGAACAATATAGTATAATATATAATAATGTTTATATACCTACTTCATGCAGGTAAACACCTAAACATTGAGATATATGATTGCCCATATGATTTAATTACTTTTATCAAGGTAACACATGTGCCCATTTTAAAAGTCAGATATTATTTCTTTGAAGATTTTCTGTCTTTTTCTCCATGTTTTCTCTTCCTAGAATTCCTGTTAGCCAAAGTTTGCACTTCCTGGATTGACCTTAAAATTTTCTTTTCTCTCCTGTTTTCTGTTTCTTTGCCTCGTTAATCTACTTCTTGGAAGATTTCTTCCAAGTTTCCCCCTTTCTTTAATTTTAAAATTTTGTTTATTTTTTATTTTTTTATTTTTGAGACAGTCTGGCTCTGTCGCCCAGGCTGGAGTGCAGTGCCGTGATCTTGGCTCACTGCAACCTCTGCCTCCCAGGTTGAAGCAATTCTGGTGCCTTGGCCTCCCGAGCAGCTGGGATTACAGGTACGTGCCACCTGTCTGGCTAATTTTTTTATTTTTAGTAGAGATGGGGTTTCACCATGTTGGCCAGGCTGGTCTTGAACCTCTGACCTCAAGTGATCCACCTGCCTCAGCCTCCCAAAGCATTGGGATTATGGGCGTGAGCCACTGCGCCCAGCCTAAAATTTTATTTTTTATTTATTTATTTTTTAATTATACTTCAAGTTATAGGGTACATGTGCACAATGTGCAGATTTGTTACATATGTATACATGTGCCATGTTGGTATGCTGCACCCATTAACTCGTCATTTACATTAAGTATATCACCTAATGCTATCCCTCCCCCAGCCCCCCACCCCACAACAGGCCCCGGTGTGTGATGTTCCCCTTCCTGTGTCCAAGTGTTCTCATTGTTCAGTTCCCACCTATGAGTGAGAACATGCGGTGTTTGGTTTTTTCTCCCTGCAATAGTTTGCTGAGAATGATGGTTTCCAGCTTCATCCATGTCCCTACAAAGGACATAAACTCATCATTTTTTATGGCTGCATAGTATTCCATGGTGTATATGTGCCACACTTTCTTAATCCAGTCTATCATTGATGGACATTTGGGTTGGTTCCAAGTCTTTGCTATTGTGAATAGTGCTGCAATAAACATACGTGTGCATGTGTCTTTATAGCAGCATGATTTATAATCCTTTGGGTATATACCCAGTAATGGGATGGCTGGGTCAAATGGTATTTCTAGTTCTAGATCCTTGAGGAATTGCCACACTGTCTTCCACAATGGTTGAACTAGTTTACAGTCCCACCAACAGTGTAAAAGTGTTCCTATTTCTCCACATCCTCTCCAGCACCTGTTGTTTCCTGACTTTTTAATGATCGCCATTCTAACTGGTGTGAGATGGTATCTCATTGTGGTTTTAATTTGCATTTCTCTGATGGCCAGTGATGGTGAGCATTTTTTCATGTGTCTGTTGGCTGCATAAATGTCTTCTTTTGAGAAGTGTCTGTTCATATCCTTTGCTCACTTGTTGATGGCATGGGCAAGGACTTCATGTCTAAAACACCAAAAGCAATGGCAACAAAAGCCAAAATTGACAAATGGGATCTAATTAAACTAAAGAGCTTCTGCACAGCAAAAGAAGCTACCATCAGAGTGAACAGGCAACCTACAGAATGGGAGAAAATTTTTGCAATCTACTTATCTGACAAAGAGCTAATATCCAGAATCTACAAAGAACTCAAACAAATTTACAAGAAAAAAACAACCCCATCAACAAGTGGGCGAAGGATATAAAATTTTATTTTTAAAGTTCTTTCTTGTTTCTGATGATTTCCTAATCCTAATGTCCTACTTGTTTTTATGAATACAATCTCTTATTTCTCTGAGAATATTTTACTTCGGGTTTGGTCTATTTTCTTTCTTAAGTTTTGTTTCAGGTCCTATGTTGTCTCTGGTTGCCTTTGGTCCCTTTACTGTTGTTATTGTTATTTCTCTTTAATACTGGACATTTTCCTCCAGATATCTGCTGTTGATATTTGAGAGTAAGTCGCTATGAAGTTGCCTGGAGGTTCTATAATTATGTTGGGCTTTTCAACTGGTGGGTTTCACTGTTGGGAAACCCCCCAATTGTTAGTGTCTTATCTCTGAGGTCAATTTGTTTCTCCAGAGAAGAAACTTCTAATGATTGCCAGTTATGTTTTACAGCCATGGTTAGTGACAAATCAGGAGTGAAGGTGATTCCTTTATATAAGTTCTGCAACTGAGTGAATTCCAGGTAAAATATGTCTTAAAAGTGATATTTACTTACAGAATTCTTAACGTGCTGATGATAATTTAATTCATTTGCAGTAAATGAAATGCCTGATTTTCTTTTATTTTATTTTCTTTTTTTTTTTTTTGAGATGGAATTTCGCTCTCGTTGCCCAGGCTGGAGTGCAATGGCACGATCTTGGCTCACTGCAGCCTCTGCCTCCTGGGTTCAAGCAATTCTCCTTCCTCAGCCTCCTGAGTAGCTGGGATTACAGGCATGTGCCACCACGCCCAGCTAATTTTGTATTTTTAGTAGAGATGGGGTTTCTCCATGTTGGTCAGGCTGGTCTCAAACTCCCAACTTCAGGTGATCCACCCACCTCGGCCTCCCAAAGTGCTGGGATTACATGCCTGGCCGAAATGCCTCATTTTCATACCTCTGGTCTGACATACCTTGTGTATATTCTAGAAGCATATACACTCCTAGAAAGACTGAAGTAAACACTCTCAAGTAGAAAATGTGGTTTCCTTAACGTATTTCTCAACTTTTTGCATTCTTGGTAATACACTGAAGTGCAAATATGCATACCTGTCACTCAGAAGAAGAGAATCAACCTGTTTAAAATGTGTATGGAAATACGCCGAGTGTGGTGGCTCACACCTGTAATCCCAGCACTTTGGGAGCCTGAAGTGGGCAGATCACTTGAGGTCAGGACTTTGAGACAGGCTTGGCCAGCATGGTAAAACCTCGTCTCTACTGAAAACAGAAAAATTAGCCAGGCGTGGTGGTGCATGCCTGTAATCCCAGCTACTCAGGAGGCTATGACAGGAGAATCTCTTTAACCTGGGAGGCGGAGGTTGCAGTGAGCCGAGATCGAGCCACTGCACTCCAGTCTGGGTGACAGAGTGAGACTCTGTCTCAAAAAAATGAAATAAAATAAAAGGTGTATGGAAATAGAACAAGGAGGAAGAGACACTAACAGCCTTCTAGTAGAGTTTAATATTGGATGTTCACTGTCACTAGGACTTGAAGCCTCAAGTATGATTTTTAACTTGGAGAAAACCTTGATATATTCTTTTCTTTTGAGATGCAGTCTTGCTCTTGTCCCTGGAGTGCAGTTGTGCAATCTCGGCTCTCTGTGACCTCCGCCTCCAGAGTTCAAACGATTCTCCTGCCCCAGCCTCCGAAGTAGCTGGGATTACTGGTGCCCGCCACCACATCTGACTAATTTTTTTGTGTTTTTAGTAGAGATGGGGTTTCACCATGTTGGCCAGGCTGGTCTCAAACTCCTGACCTCAGGTGATCCTCCCACCTCGCCCTCCCAAAGTGCTGGGATTCACAGGCATGAGCCACTGTGCCCAGCCAATGTGTATGTATATATATATATGTATATATATGTATATGTGTGTGTATATATATATATATGTGTGTATATATATATATATGTATATATATATATATGTATTTTTTTCTTTTTTTTGAGATGGAGTCTCACTCTGTCGCCCAGGCTGGAGTGCAGTGGCGCGATCTCGGCTCATTGCAACCTCCGCCTCCCGGGTTCACGCCATTCTCCTGCCTCAGCCTCCCGAGTAGCTGGGACTACAGGCACCTGCCACCACGCCCAGCTAATTTTTTGTATTTTTAGTAGAGCTGAGGTTTCACCGTGTTTAGCTAGGATGGTCTCGATCTCCTGACCTCGTGATCCGCCCGCCTCGGCCTCCCAAAGTGCTGGGATTACAGGCGTGAGCCACCTCGCCCGGCCCCAGTATATTCTTTTTTAAACCCTTAGCCTTATATTTGTAAAAGTTTAAAACAGCATACTTCATGTGCCACATTTTAGGAAACTGTCTGAGATAGTGATTATATCTCCATATTAGAAATAAGTAGAAAGGCCCAGAAATTTTTAAATGACTTGCTGAAAATCACAAATCTGGCAAATGTCATACTTCAACCAAAACTCAACTCCATTATGTATTTTAAAGCACCTTTCTACTACCACTAGCCAAGAGGACTCTCATCGGGCACTGGGAGAATCCTACAGGATAAAGCTGCTTGGAAAAGATTACTTTGGTAAAAATAGCATCAGAAAGAAAAAAAAGAGTTGTCTAAAGGAAAAATTCCATTTGGGCTGACTACAATCTAATGAATAATGTTTACACTCTGAAAAATGTATAGTCCAGATCAAGTGCTTTCTTATGGCCATTGTTGAGCGAAAAAAAAGTTTAGGGATTATTATTAAACATTACCAGAGAACCAGTTTCTCTCGCAAATATTTCTTTTTATTTATTTATTTATTTTTTATTTGAGATGGAGTCTCGCTCTGTCACCCAGGCTGGAATGCAATGGCACGATCTCAGCTCACTGCATCCTCCACCTCCTGGGTTCAAGTGATTCTGCTGCCTCAGCCTCCTGACTAGCTGGGATTACAGGCACCTGCCACCATGCTGACCTAATTTCTCTCAAATATTTCCTTCCTTGTCTTCCAACTTGTGATTTATAATTACTTTGTTTTTTTCTGATTACTTTTATTGATTAACACATACTTTGTTTTCTGCCTCCTATAACATTGTTTATGAATTTCATCCTTAAGTTCTTTTTATTTAATAAATGTTATAAACTACCTATATTATTATAAGATAGTTTTTTCCCAAATATTTTAAAACTTTTCGTTAGGAAAAATTTCAAACATACACAAAAGTAGAAAGAATATGCAGTGAACCCCTACGTATGCCTCATCCAGTTCTAAAATATATCAACATTTTGTTGATTATATCATCCATCTCCTCCTCGCTTCTTTTTTCTAGATCTTTTTTAAAAAATACATATTGTACCCATGAACACGTTGAAATGCATCTGTGATGGTTAGGAGCCTTTTACATATATAAAGCCACCATGCAGTCGTGACAAAATTAATGGTAAAAGCAACATTAATTCTAAACTGTTTTGGCTAGATAAATCTCTAAGTCACTATGTCATTTTAGTATTGACAAAATTCAAGATGGATACATCTCTTTTGACTTGTGTCTGTCTAATTCATCTGTTTTCTGATATTCACATCTCTTTGGGATGGAGCATGTCAGTTATTTACCACAGGATTTTCTCTTTCTTTAATCAGAAAACTTTTGATAATACATGGGTTACCAATATAATTGAGGCCTTCCTTTGGAACCTAAAACCAAGAGATTAGAGTTCAGATTTGGAATTTATCATCTAACCACATCTTATCTAAGCCTTAATTGCCGCACTGTATTTAGGGTTCAAACATCTGGGATAGCTACCTTACTCATTCCTAGGCAGAGGTGAAAATGTATTCTATGTTGAAGTAACTCTATTAGTTCCTATTATAGCTTTTCCAAATCCTGGTTTTTATATTTATATAATATAAAATTTATGAAACATCGCAACGGTGTTTCAAGTACTGGAAATTTTATATGTTTGGCAAATACTTGATGCTCAATAAAGAGTAGCTCTCATTATCTACCTTATATTGTTGTGAGAGTGTCTGAAGGCACTGTAAACTGTAAAGTGCCATGATATATAACACGTAATAATTGTTTTTTATATGTACAAACGGAATCATGTATGTAATTATGAATCCAGATGAACAGTTAAGTAATGGGAAATGCATGAAAAGAACACATTAAAAAGTCAAGTAAAAATACACAGACCACGAATCTGGGGAAGCACTTCTTCATAAGAAACCAAAGCAAAGATCAAAGTCTGTTTTCAAAGGAATACAGGATTTCTAAAGCCTTATTAACAATTAAGCCACAATTCTTTTTACATATACTCACGAATTTTGAATGGATGTATTCTTAGGGACAGTGTCAACGCTGGATGTAGTGAAGGAGAACAAAAATAAGAATTATACAGCAAATTAACAGGAGTAAATAATTAGCAGCCAGAAAGTCCTATATGTGGGCCACAAGCCCCACGTTGAATATCCAATAATTGGTAGTTCTAATGCGAACTCTTGTTTCTTTGATCCCCCATTGAAAATTTTGACTTATGGAGACGATTTCATAAATGTAAAACATAAAATTGTAGACTTTTTTCTCTTCAGTTTTTAAACTAAAGAATTCCCAGAGCTCTCAATAGTTAAGATATCACAAAGGATAAATGCTTGAGGGGATAGGTACTCCATCATCCATGATGTGATTATTATGCATTTCATAGCGTATCAAAACATCTCATGTACCCCATAAATGCATACACCTACCATGTACCCACAAAAATTAAAAATTAAAAAAAGTTTAGATACCAGTTTTCGCTAATAGCATTCTTTTTATTTAAATGAGTTTATTATATGTGAAAACATTAAAATAAACATCTTATTTTGTAACAACCACTATTATAACTTGGTTTTTATCTTACTCTTGATCTTTAAGAATCAGTTCATCTTCTAGCTGTCATCAATGTTTTTGCCTCATATTTTTAACAAAATATTATTAATACATTTGCAATGGGAAATATATCCTAGTGTGCCAATTTATCTTCATATTAAAATGTTTAGTTGGCAGTTGTTGACAGGGTAAAAGCAAAGTAATTCAGCTATTATAATTTTACATTTATATAGTTACTCTTTGAGACATACATAAAAGCTCAATTTTGTATGATTCATATAAGCAACTCAATTTTGTCAGTCTGATAGGGCTTTTGTAAAGCCCTCTTATAGCTATCTCTCCCTTTACTGAAAGTAATTATGTATTTGGCTCTTAGGATATTTTTTAACCTTCTAAAGTTAATTTGGGTATGACCCTGGCATGTTATTTATAAATATTAGCAACAGGTGGTAAAACTGCCGAAATATATTATACTGATACCATAATTTTGGAGCAAGCTAGTCAAATCTGTTTACTCCATTTAATCTAAGTTTCCTAAGCTTCACCAGCCTGCAGGGACCAGTAGATACAAAATAACAATTATAACCCAAATTTCACTGACTTAGCTCTTCTCTTCTACTCATAAAAGATCCGAAGCAGCTATAAAGTGCTCGTCAGTATTTCTGGGATTCCCAGGCATGGCTCCCATGCGCTCTAAAACGAATCCAGTCCTGTGGAGCAGTATTTCCAGGCATATGCAGCACACCTGTTGTCACCTTGGAGTCATGCTGTGTCCCACTGGGCTCTGGTTCCTCCTCCTTTCCTTACGATGAGTTCTTGTCCAGAAGCATCCTTAAAAAGCTTATCTCAACCTTTTCTTAGGTATGATGAGCCAAACTAGTTTAAAAAAAAAAAAGTGGAGTCATGATTCTGAACACAGTGTGGTGTGGGGCATCATTCAGCTTTGAGGACATGTCTGAATCTCAGAGACAGCAAGAACTAAAACTAAGATCTTAAAACCAGAAAGTACTGTTTTACTAAAAAAAATTTCCTA
Source organism: Gorilla gorilla gorilla (assembly GCF_029281585.2). NCBI lineage: Eukaryota > Metazoa > Chordata > Mammalia > Primates > Hominidae > Gorilla > Gorilla gorilla. The sequence continues at coordinate 56,687,300 of NC_073240.2, read as the reverse complement.
CAGCACCACTGTCCAGTTTAGTAGCCAGTAGCCACATGTGGCTATTGAGATTTAAATTAGCTTACATTAAATTGGATTTAAAATTCAGAACCTCATTTGCACTAGACACATTTCCTGTGCTCCATAGCTACATGTGATCACTGGCTTCTGCATTGGACAGCAGTAGTACAGAACATTTCCATCAGTACAGAAAGTTCTGTTGGACAGGGTTCCCCTAGAACATTAGGTCTCAAGCTGCAAGACATTGATACCCCTGTGCTTTCACAATGTTCCAGTGTATTGAGGAAAACGCCTAAAGCTGCTGTACTAGGTGGTTATGGCTGAAGGAGTGGAGCCCCATCCCAATGGCTTTATTTTTCTCTACTGGTACCTGCCCTAATGTTTAAGCAAGAAAATACTGGTTTTAAAGGGGTTCGTTGAGTTATTTTCTTAAGCAACAGTAACCCACATCCCCGTTTTTCCTGTTTTCATTGATATGTTATAGTCTTCAGTAAAAATCATATGAGTTTTCAACCCTGGAAAAAATCTTAAAAACTGTTTATAGATCAGCTAAACTTACATTTGATCAGATAACCAGGTTATCAAATTGTAAGAATAATCAGTTTCTACTTCTGAAATACATTTTTAAAAACTAATAAAAGACTATTCATTTCAAAAAGTAAAACTTTTTATAGAAAACATTTTATTCTGCCACTACATAATGTAGTCTTGTGCCAAGGTTTGAAAAAGAGAGAGAGAGAATTAAAAAGAAGAAGAAAAACTACTTTGGGAATTATTTGATAATTATTTTGTTTGTTGTTTAGAAATATTCTCTGGCCATATGTGCAATCTTTACACATACTTCTTGCAGTGTGTTTATTGTACTGAGAAGAAATCTTTGTTTTCACTGATCACTGTGCATCATTTGTGCTTACTACTATTTGTTAATGAATTGGAAAAAGACTACTAAAAATCTAACAAACAGATTTTGCTTTTTAAAGGTCTTTTCTTGGCCAGGTACAGTGGCTCACGCCTGTAAGCCCAGCACTTAGGAGACCAAGATTGGAGGATCACTTTAGCCCGGGAGTTCAAGACCAGCCTGGGCAACAGAGTGAGACCCCTGTCTCTATTTTAAAAAAAATTGTTTTTAATTAGCCAGGTGTGGTGGCGCTTGCCTATAGTCCCAGCTACTCAGGGACTGAAGCAGGAGAATCACTTGAGCCCAGGAGTCCGAGCTGCATTGAGCTACGATTGTGCCACTGTATTTAGCCTGGGCAACAAAGTAAGACCTTGTCTCAAAAAAAAAAAAAAAAAAAAAAAAAGTTCTTTTTGTGAAATACAAAAGAGCAGAAGATATTATCCCAACTTCTGATAGGGCAGTCTAGGCAAGGAAGACAAAGAACATATATCAGATGTTTTGAAATTATTAAAGAAGGATCAGAGTGTTGAAATTATTGTAAGCATCAAGGCTGCTTGCCCGTGAATTAAGGAAGTTTGCAGGAGGATAATCTCAGTAAAGTCTATAGACTGAAAACTTTCATAAATCCTGAGTTGTTAACAGTGTTTTCAGGCCCACTAATGCTAGTGTTGTTTAATACATAGAAAAAATTGAATATGAAGTTCAGTAGTTTATAACTTTTAGATTCATTTACCTTTGAAAATGATTAAAACTGGAATCTGGAGCAATAAATCTAACAACCAAATGATGAGCTAAATAGTGACTTCCAACTATGTGCAGTGTGTTGGTAGGCCTTACACTATATGGAAAAACTTAGGAATTATTTTTAACCTTCCTTTTGGAACATTGTGTAAACATTCTTAGATTATACTTAAACTATTAAGTGGGGTAGTTTTATCTGAATCTAAGTCCACTTGAGTTGTGGATTTCACCTCTCATGGATGTGTGTTTTAATTGTGGGGTAATGTCAATGGAAGATCAGGGTTATAATATCATGGCATTTGAATAATAGAAATTCACGTAAAATATTCTAATCTGTCAAACTTTACCAACTGTGTGTAGATTCCACAGCCAAGGATGGGAGTGTGGCTCAGGGCCACTAGAGGGCAGGAAAGGTCAGGAACCAGATGTGGAAGCCTGGGGAAAAGTATAGGGGAAAGCTTGGATCACCCCTTCGTAAGGAAGACAACTTCCCACAACTTGAAGCAAACACAATTCAGTCCCTGAGGCAGGAAAGACAGTAAACGATGCAGGAACATAAGCCACAGTCAAAGCCAGGAGGACACATGGGCAGGGAATTAATAAACTGGGCAGGGAATTAATAAACCAGTCTGGAGCCCAAACCTTACCAGGCTGTCAAACTGCTGGCAGAAAGCTAAATGTAAGGCCAGGTTGAAGAAGGCAGTCAGATTGCAGGGAGTTGAGTAGGTCATTCGACCCTCACGATTATTGCTCCAAGTTGAACATACCCTTTTGAAATGGGCAAAGTGGGACTTTAAGAATCTAGTGATTGAAAAGTCAAAGGAAATCTGATACCATCTTCTTTTGATATTGCAGCATTTCCTGTCACAACTCCTGATTTAGTTTTGTAATGCTAGAACTATTCCTATTTCTTTCTTGGAAAATTCCCTCCACGTCCTAGAGTACTTCCTCAGGTCTAAATAGCTAATGTTTACAAAGGAAGGATTAAGTAAGACGAAGATGACACAGCACAGTTTTCCATTAAGACATGCCATATTGGCCGGGCGCAGTGGCTCACGCCTGTAATCCCAGCACTTTGGGAGGCCGAGGCGGGCGGATCACGAGGTCAGGAGATCGAGACCATCCTGGGTAACACAGTGAAACCCCATCTCTACAAAAATACAAAAAAATTAGCCAGGCATGGTGGTGGGCACCTGTAGTCCCAGCTACTCGGGAGGCTGAGGCAGGAGAATGGCGTGAACCTGGGAGGTGGAGCTTGCAGTGAGCCAAGATTGTGCCACTGCACTCCGGTCTGGGCAACAGAGTGAGACTCCATCTCAAAAAAAAAAAGCCATATCAATAATCATATTTAATATTTTATAAATTGTATATTCATAAATATATACAAATATATCTATAAATTATCATGTTTAATAATTTAGAATTTATCTTTAGGTCTTAAATAGATAAATTATGTTAAAACTATAAAGGCAAGGCACATTGGGCTATAACAAAGAATAAAAGTTTTCCTTAACATTTCTATATACATGAATAGAATTTTATCCTTTTCCTTTGCAGTTTTTACACAGATTTTAATTATATATGCATGTTTGTCAACCATGCATGACTGGAGGCTCCATGATACCAGAAATACCCTCCTGAACTTAACCTGGAGCCTGACTCTAGAAGCTAGTCACTAGTATTTGTTGACCTCAAGGAATTTACCGTCTGGTTGGAGTGCAAGAGAACTATAATACAGATACTAAAAACAGATACAAAGTGAAGTAGAATTACAGAGGAGGAAATTAGCAATTTAGTATCATCAGGTAAATTTTTATTAAAATGGCGTTGTGGCCAGGTATGGTGCCTCACCCTGTAATCCCAGCATTTTGGGAGGCCAAGGCAGGTGCATCCCTTGAGGCCAGGAGTTCGAGACCAGCCTAACCAACGTGGCAAAACCCCATTTCTACAAAAAAATACAAAAATTAGCCAGGCATACTGGTGCACGTCTCTAATCCCAGGTACTTGGGGAGGCTGAGGCAGGAGAATTGCATGAACCCAGGAGGTGGAGGTTGCAGTGAGCCAAAATCGTGCCATTGCACTCCAGCCTGGGCAACAGAGTGAGACTCTGTCTCAAAATAAATAAAGACAAAAGTAAATAAAATGGCATTGAGCTGGGTCTTATAAGTAGTTAAGGATTTACACAGGTAGAGATGAAAAAGAAACTTTCCAGCAAGAGGGTGTGCTGAGTGAGCTTGAGAGGGCAAAATATAGGATCATTGCAGCTATTGGGGGGCTTTTGTTAATAGAAGGCTGCAAGGTAGATTGGAAAAAACAAACTAGAATCCCATGCCAAGGAATTTAGTTTTTCCTCTGGACCAGTATTTTTGAAATGTGGTCCTCACCAGTCTGTAAGATGCCTCGTATAAAACCTACCCCATTGACAGATAAGTTTGTATAATGCCACATGCTGTATCTTGGAATACCGCAGTGCACATTAGTAAATCTAAGTTCCTAAAGTTCTGTAGGAAATAAACTTTTGAGCTTGGTTTAACCAAATGTATCCCAATTATATGACCAGCGTTAGATGGCCTGCTCATTTATCTTCAGCTGTTAACAGTCATTGCTCACTCCTCCTGGTTTCTCCAAACATTGAATAGAGACATGTTTCTCAAGGTGTATTGCTGGCCAGATGCATTAGTATCACCCAAGAACTGCAAATTCTCACACATCATCCCAGATCAGCAGAATCAGAAATTCTGGGGGTAGAGCCCAGCAATCTGTCTTTAAATAGCCTATCAGGTGATTTTAACACACACTGAATTTCAGCCTGAATCTTGAAACTCTAGATTAGGTTGGGCACAGAGCCTCCAGCTTTCCTCAGCTACCACAGCTTCCTTTTATCCATTTTAAAGTAGTTTCCTGTTTATCTGTTTTAAAGTTCACCTTCTCACACTTACTTGTTTTTAAATTGAACATCCAAGATTTTACACAGTTCAGCTCCTTGGTTTCTTAGAATTGAAGGCACTCTATATTTGCAACAGTAGCAGTCGTCTGCTGATTTCATTTCTCATTTCAACTGCAGAAAGTTTAATGAGACCTCTTCGAAAGTTATCTTTTCCTTTCCCTAGTAGCTTGGCAGACATTTCTAAAAAGAAAAAAATTAATATCATAATTAGTGCTCAGAAGTGTGAATCTCTATTTTCAGTCGAGAGTGAATACTTTTCTTTTGGAAAGGAAGAGCTTTATCCATTTTAGCAGTTACGTAGCTGTGAGTATTTCCTGGCTAAATTATAACTTTATACACTTAGTTCTCTTGTTATTTTCCTTTGTTCAGAAATATAAGTTTGAAACAATGGGATGAGCCCCTCCCTTTTTTAGAGGTGGAAAGAAAGTTGAAACAAATGCAAAACCTTTTTCTCATATTTAGTAGTCATCTAGTTTAGGAGCATACAATATAAATTGCTCCTAAAAATGTTGGATATATTAAATTTTGACTTTGGAAATAATTATAAAATCCTATTTATATTTGATACGGACACAACCTCTGATTCCTGTTATGTCTTGCCTGCTTCAGATTCCTTCTTTCCTGTAGCATATTAAAAAATGGTTTGTATTTTTAAATCCTCACAATAAATCATGAATGAAACTTTAGAGCATGTAAAGATAAACTTGACAAGGTAAATCATCTGTTTTCACAAGTCTGTGATAATTAGAAAGTAAGAACTCCAAAGAAATTGAAATTCAAAGGACAATAACTCAAACCGAAACTGATTTAGAAAGTGGTTTCTCCTGATTTCCACCTCACCCCAATCTGTGAGGTAAAAGCCCCTTTAAAGATGTGAGGGTTTCTAAGGGCCATAGAATTTCAAGTAGTGTGAAGCTACTATCAAAGAACCAAGTACAGGTGTCTCTTGGTATTTGCAGGGGGATTGGTTCCAGGACCCCACAGACACCAAAATGAGCAGATACTCAAGTTCCTTAAATAAAGTGGTATAAAATTTGCATGTAACCTACACACATCCTCCCATAAATTTTGTCATCTCTAGATTACTTATAATACCTAATACAGTGTAAACACTATGTAAATACTTGTGCTGTATTGTTTTTTAATTTGTATTTTTTTATTGTTGTGTTATTTTTTCTTTTCAAATATTTTTGATCCCAGATTGATTGAATCCACAGATACAGAGAGCTGACTATACAGTTTATGTCTTATAGTCAGATCTACCAGAAAGGCTAGAGGCCGAGCAAATCACCAACTTAAGACATGGAATGCTTGCTTTATGCAAAGATATCCAGTTTCCAAAGCACTATGATTTTATAGCACAGATTAAATTGTTTAACTCCATTTCCTCATTGACATATTAAAAAGATTGACTCAGTAAATTTTGAACTTCTAGGAAAATGTTTTAAATAAGCCCATTATAGTATAAAGCACAGTCAGTAAGGAAGTAGGAAAGAAGCAGCTATACAAATGCAATTTTGTTTATTAATAAGATTGGTTTACCTTAGAAAACAGTTAAGTTAAATTTACAGTGATTTTTATGAGCCTTTTTTCTACCTATATCTAGTATGTAGTATGAATCCATATAGTATGGATTTTGAGAGGAAGGATGTTCATTTAAAATAATAGTTTTTATTATATTCAGCAAGCAGAAAAATATGGTTTCTTATTTTTAAAATACTATAAAAGGTCTATTCATATAAGTTCTGCTTATTTTTCTGAGACACGCATGTGCGAATATCATCTGTGTCCAAATACCCACTTTTCATGTGTTCAAATAAAAAAAATTAAATGTCTTATAAATAGAATGGAAATTTAAACTCCACTTTAAGCAAAGAGGTTCTTAGATAATTTCAATTCAAGTTTTTAATTGTAAAACTTACAATTAAAGTTTTAATTAAAAACTTTAAGTTTTTAATTGTATTCTGGTCTTTTGTGATCTCTGAAGTATTTCTTGATCTGTTAGCTTAATTTAAATAATATGATTAATAACGGCTTGAACATTTTTATGGCTGTAAATTCTTTCAATTTCTTTTTTTTACTGCCTGCCCCAATTCTTGTTTTTAGAATTATATGATCTATACAGAGGAATCATGACATTTGCACATGGAGGATTTTAATACAGCTCTGTGAAGACAGTTGTTATTAGCAATGATTAAGATATTAATACAAATGTAAGCCTCTTGATCTTGAATCTTTGATCTTGATCTTACCTTTGAAGAAAGGTATTTAAACTTATCTGCGCTTCTTGGCTCACTCAGAAAAGTATTTCCTTCTGTAGCATCCAATTAATCACTAAGATCTGTTTCTATTTCAGGTTAGTTTACTGTAATCTTTATTGTTACACAAAATAAAACTTATTTTAGATATATATGCAAAATGATAAATACCAGCTTGGTTGAGGCATTGTTTGTGATAGCAGAAGATTTGAAACCATTTAGATTGTCAGTCTGAATTTAGATTGACAATCTAATTGTCTGTCAATAGGGAACTAGTTAAGGAAATTTTGCTGTACCATATAATAGCATACCATACAACCACCAAAAAGGTAAAGCATCTCTATATATATTGATATGTGAACAAAGTATGAAAGATAATGTTGAAGGGGGGAAAGCAAGCTGCATAACACTATGTCAGAGAAAACTCTAAAGGGATGGATAGGCACAAAAATAAAACAGCTATCACCTTTTCCAAGGACAGAGGGTAAAAATGGATAGCTGGAGGGTAGAAACTGTTTCATTTTCTTTTTGATTTTGTACTCGGTGTATGTGTTACTTATATTTTTAAATTACTTTTTAAAAAATGTTCTTGAAAGAAAAGTGCTGATAGCCAAATCTGAAAACTGAAAAAACAAATTATACTACATCTAATATTCAGGTATAAAATTTATTTTTACTCTTTAAAAAGCATGATTGAAACAAAAAGTTTGATATTACAGCAGAAAACCTTGGCTATCTTGTTGGCCTCTGGCTGTGAAGAAATTATGCTTTCTATAATCCTTTGCCTTTTACAGTAGATTTGCCCTGGAAAATTATTTATAATTCTTATTTACTTATGTATTTATTTATTTATTTATTGAGTTGGAGTTTTGCTCTTTTGCCTAGGCTGGAGTGAAGTGGTGCGATCTCAGCTCACTGCAGCCTCTGCCCCTCCAGGTTCAAGTGATTCTCCTGCCTCTGCCTCACGAGTAGCTGGGATTCTAGGTGGCCACCACCACGCCTGGCTAATTTTTGTATTTTTAGTAGAGACGGGGTTTGGCCGTTTTGACCAGGCTGGTCTCAAACTCCTGACCTCAGGTGATCCACCTGCCTCGGCCTCCCAGAGTGTTAGGATTACAGGCATGAGCCACCGTGCCCAGCCTATAATTCATATTTAATATAAACTCTTTTTAAGGCAAAGTATTCTTCAAAGTTGTGACACTTTAACTTAACTGTTTTTTAAATTCTGATTTTTTATTACTTTGGATTCTCTTAAAGCATAACATTTAGCTACTATTCATTCTTATTAAAGTTAACAACATTTGACCTCCTAAAATTAGAGCATCTTTAGTTCTAATTAAAGTTTTTACAAAAACAGCAATTTGGATTTTCTTTTTATGTTCTAAAAATTGTTTTAAGAAACTGAAATTCATGTCATTATAATACTAGAAAAGGTATTATTTACTGACTAAACTGTGCCCATTGCAGATAGTCCTGTTTAAAATCACCTGGTGTTCTAAATTCTTTTTCAGACTTTCAGTCATTCTTAAATTACTTATATTATACCAAATGCAAATTTGTTTTATGAAGTAGGCTGCATGCAGTTCATATATAGGAAATAACTCTTGCAAAGAAATGCTTGATACTCAGAATTTGGAACAATTGGTTGGCTAGGGAAATATTAATGAACATCACAGACTGACTTGCCTTCATAGGAATGAATTTAAAACGATTACTTTTCCTTTGTAAATGGAAAAAGAACCTCTAATTGTCCTGTATTTATAGCAACCATATGTTTTCCCAGACTTTCCAGGATAGTTCCCAATTTCATATTCTCCATCTTCTTCGGAGACTATGCATATTGACTTTTAGTTTGGAAAATTTTTTCATTTTTCAAATACTGGAAATACAGCTATTTGGGATCATTTCGTTTTATGTAGAAGTGAAACTCATTTCAGATCATTGGCTTTAAATAAGACACTGTTGCAAGAAATATTTAAAACGTAGCTACTTGAGACAAGAAAATTCTCACCATGTGGGATTTTTGTTCTTTTGTTCCCAAAGACAACCAATGAACAACAAATATAGAGCAATAAAAACAGGTGATTTTTTTAGGGCGATGGGATGGGATGAGTTTTCTTTCTGTCCCTCAGTGACCAGGCACTGCCTCTCCAATGGAGATGAAAGCTGTAGGGAAGATTGTAAGAGATTTTAGGAAATAAGCACAATAAGCACATGAAAAGATGCTCAACCTCATTGGCTGCCAGGGAAATGCAAAAAGCCACGATGGTATACTACTTCACACCCACTAAGAAGGGTATTGTCATAAAGACAGGTCATTGTTGGTAAGAAAGGGGAGGAATTGAAATCTTCTTACAGTGCTGATAGAAATGTAAAATGATGCAGCAACTTTGGAAAATAGTCTGGCAGATTTTTAGCAAATTGTGTTCCTGAGTATATACCCAAGAGAAATGAAAACATATGTTCGTACAAAAGCTTTTACTCAAATATTCATAGTGGCATTATTTATAATAGCCAAACAGTTGAAACAACCCAAATGTCAATCAACTAAAAAATGGATAAATGTGGTATATCCATATAATGTAATAACAATAAAAATGGAATGCTACAGTATGGATGAATCTTGGAAACATACTAAGTAAAATAAGTCAGTCATAAAGGACCTCGTATTATATAATTCCACTTATATGAAATATCCAGAATAGGCAAATCCATACAGACAGAAAGTGGTTGGTGGTTGCCTAGGACTGAAGGAGGGGTGGGGAAATGGGGAGTGAATGCTGATTGGTAAGGGTGTTCTTTTTGGGTGATGAAAATGTTCTAAAATTGATTGTCTAATGGTTGAACAACTCTGTGAAAATACTAAAAAACATTGAATTGTACACTCTAAGTGGGTTAATTGTATGGTATGTGAATTATATCTTAATAAAGCTTTTTTTATTTTTAATTTTTGTGGGTACATAGTAGGTATATATATTTATGAGGTACATGAGATATTTTGAAACAGGCATACAGTGCATAATAATTGCATCAGAGTAAATGGGGTATCCATCCCCTCAAGCTTTATCCTTTCTGTTACAAACAGTAGAATTATGCTCTTTTAGTTATTTTTAAATGTACAGTTAGTCTTGGTGTGGTGGCTCATGCCTGTAATCCTAGCGCTTTGGGAGGCCGATGTCGGCAGATTGCCTGAGCTCAGGAGTTTGAGACCAGCCTGGGCAACACAGTGAAACCCCATCTCTACTAAAAAATACAAGAAATTAGCTGGGCATGGTGGCACATGCCTGTAATTCTAGCTACTCAAGAGGCTGAGGCACAAGAATTGCTTGAACCTGGAAGGTGGAGGTTTCGGTGAGCCAAGATCACACCACTGTACTCCAGCCTGGGTGACAAAGCAAGACTCTGTCTCCAAAAAAAAAAAAAAACAAACAAACAAACACTAAATTAAATTATTTTTGACTAAAGTTACCCTATTCTGCTATCAAATACTAGATCTTATTTATTCTTTTTTGTGTAGCCATTACTTATCTCTACTTCCCCCTACCCCACTACCCTTGTTAGCCTCTGGTAACCGTCATTGTACTCTCTATCTCAGTTCAATTGTTTTAATTTTTAGCTCCCACAAATAAGTGAGAACATGTGAAGTTTGTCTTTCTGTGCCTGGCTTATTTCACTTAACATAATGACCTTCAGTTTTATCCAGTTGTTGCAAATGACCGGATCTCATTCCTTTTATGGCTGGATAGTACTCCATTGTGTATATGTACCATATTTTCTTTATATGTCTGTTGATGGATACTTTGGTTGTTTTCAAATCTTGGCTATTGTGAACAGTGCTGAAATATCTCTTCAGCACTGAAGTGCACATATCCCTTCAATACACTTATTTCCTTTCTTTTGGGCATATACCTAGTAGTGAGATTGCTGGATTATATGGTCGTTCTATTTTCTTCCAATCTATGGGCTGTCTCCCCACTTTGTTGATTGTTTATTGTGGGCTGTGCAAAAGCTTTCTACCTTGATGTGATCCCATTTGTCCATTTTGATTTGGTTGTCTGTGCTTATGGAGTATTACTGAAGAAATCTTTGCCTTCTCCAATGTCTGCAGAGTTTCTTCAGTTTTCTTTTATTACTTTCATAGTTCAAGGTCTTAGATGTAAGTGTTTAATCCATTTTTATTTGATTTTTGTATAAGGTGAGAAATAGGAGTCTAGTTTGTTTCTTTTGCATGTGGATATCCAGTTTTCTCAGCACCAGTTATTAAAGAAACTGTCCTTTCCCCAGCGTATGTTCTCGGCACCTTTACCCAATGTGAATTCACTGTAGATGTATGGATTTGTTTCTGGGTTCTCTATTCTGTTCCGTTGGTCTGTCTGTTTTTATGCCAGTACCATGCCATTTTGGTTACAATAGCTTTGTAATGTAATTTGATGTCAGGTAATGTGATTTCTCCAGTTTTGTTCCTTTTGCTTAGGATGCCTCTGGCTATTCTGGGTATTTTGTGGTTCCACATAAATTTCAGGATTCTGTTTTCTATTTCTGTGAAGAATGTCATTGGCATTTTTATAGGGATTGCATCAAATCTGTAGATTGCTTTGGGTAGTATGGGCATTTTAACAATATTGATTCTTCTGATCCATGAACATACCTTTCCATTTTTTGTGTCCTCTTTGATTTCTTTCATCAGTGTTTGATAGAGATATTTCACATGTTTGGTTAATTCCTAGGTAATTTATTTGTAGTTATTGTAAATAGGATTGCCTTCTTGATTTCTTTTACAAATTGTTTACTCTTGGCATTGAGAAATGCTACTGATATTTGTATGTTAATTATGTATCATGCAACTTTACTGAATGTATCAGTTCTAATGGTTTTTTGGTGCAGTCTTTAGGTTTTTTCAAATATAAGATCATATCATCTACAAACAAGGATAATGTGACTTCTTCCTTTCCAATTTGGATGCCCCTTATTTCTTTTTCTTGCCTGATTGCTCTAGCTAGGACTTCCCTTACTACATTGAATAACAGTGGTGAAAGTGGCGTTCCTGTCATGTTCCAGATGTTAGAGAAAAGGCTTTTAGTTTTTCCCCATTCAGTATGATATTCACTATGGGTCTGTCATGTATGACTTTTGTTATGTTGAGCTATATTTCTTCAATACCATTTTTTGTAGGGTTTTATCATGAAATGATGTTGAAATTTATCAAATACTTTTTCAGGAACAATTGAAATGATCATTCTGTTTATAATCAATACTTCATTCTGTTGATGTGTTGTATCACATTCGTTAATTTGCATATCTTGAACCATCCTTGCATCCCTGTAATGAATCCCCCTTGGTCATGATGAATGATCTTTTTAATAGGTTGTTGAATTCGGTTTGCTAGTATTTTGTTAAGGATTTTTGTATCAATGCTTGTCAGAAATTTGGCCCTGTAGTTTTCTTTTTTGGTTGCATCTGTTTGGTTTTGGTCTCAGAGTAATACTGGCTTCATATGATAAGTTTGGAAGTATTCCCTCCTCCTCTGTTTTTCAGAATTGTTTGAGTAGGATTGGTATTAGTTCTTTAAATATTTGGTAAAATTCATCAGTGAAGCCATTGGATGCTGGGCTTTTCCTTGGTGATAGACATTTTATTACAGCTTCAATCTCATTACTTGTTATTGGTCTGTTCCTGTTTTGGATTTCTTCATGGCTCAATCTTAATAGGTTGTATGTGTCTAGGAATTTATCCACTTCTAGATTTTCCAATTTATTGCATATACTTGGTCATAATCTCTAATGATCCTTTGATTTCTGTGCTATCAGTTGTAATGTCTCCATTTTCATCTCTGATTTTATTTATTTGGGTTTTCTCTCTTTTTTTCTTAGTCTGGCTAAAGGTTTGTTAATTTTGTTTATCTTTTTTTAAAAACCAACTTCTTTTTGTTGGTCTTTTGTGTCATTTTCTTCATTTCAATTTCATTTATTTTTGCTCTGATCATTATTATCTCTTTTATTCTACTAATTTTGGGTTTGGTTTGCTCTTGCTTTTCTAGTTCTTTAAGATGCACTTTTTACGCTGTTTATTTGAAGTTTTTTTTTTTCTTTTTTGATGTAGGCACTGTTAGCTATAAACTTCCCCCTGAGTACTGCTTTTGCTGTATCCCAGAGGTTTTGGTATGTTATGCTTCCATTATTTGTTTCAAGAAAATTTTCAATATCCTTCTTAATTTCTTCATTAACCCACTGTTCATTCATTCAGGAGCATACTATTTAATTTCGATGTTTTTGTATCATTTCCAAAATTCCTTTTGTTATTTATTTCTAGTTTTATTCCTTTGTGGTCAGAGAAGATACTTGATATTATTTCAATTTTTTTTTTTTTTTTTTTGAGACGGAGTCTTGCTCTGTTGCCCAGGCTGGAGTGCAGTGGTGTGACCTTGGCACACTGCAACCTCTGCCTCCTGGGTTCAAGCAGTTCTCCTGCCTCAGCCTCCCGAGTAGCTGGGACTACAGACCAGCACACTCTGCTAATTTTTTGTATTTTTAGTAGAGATGGGGTTTCACCATGTTGGCAGGATGGTCTCGATCTCTGACCTCGTGATCCACCCACCTCGGCCTCCCAAAGTGTTGGGATTAGAGGCGTGAGCAACCACGCCTGGCCCATTTCAATTTTTTAAAATGTTTTAAGGCTTATTTTGTGGCCTAATAAATGGTCTATCCTTGAGAAGGATCCATGCACTGAGAATAATGTGTAATCTGAAGCAGTTGAATGAAGTGTTCTCTAAATATTTATTAGGTCCATTTGGTCTGTAGTGCAGATTAAGTCTGATGTTTCTTTGTTGATTTTCTGTCTGGATATCTGTCCAATGCTGAAAGTGTGATGTTGAATTCTCAAGCTATTATTGTATTGGGGTCTGTCTCTCTCTTTATCACTAATAATATTTTCTTTTTATATCTGAGTGCTCCAGTGTTGGGTGCATATAGACTTATAATTGTTATATCCTGTTATTGAATTGACCCATTTGTTATTATATAATGACCTTCTTTGTCTTTTTTTATAGTTTTTGTCTTGAAGTCTATTTTATCTGATACAGCTACTCATGCCCTTTTTTGATTTCCGTTTTAATGAAGTACCTTTTTTCATCCCTTTGTTTTTAGTCTTTATGTCTTTATAGGTGAAATGTGTTTCTTGTAGACAACAGATTGTTGGGTCTTGTTTTTTTTTTTAAATCTATTCAGCCACTGTATGTCTTTTGATTGGAGAGTTTAGTCTGTTTATATTCAGTGTTATTATTGTTCAGTAAAGACTTACTCCTGCCATTTTGTTATTTGTTTTCTGGTTGTTTTATAGTCTTTTCTTCCTTCCTGTCTTCCTTTTAGTGAAGGTGATTTTATCTGGTGGTATGTTTTAATTTCTGTCTTTTACTTTTTTGTGTATCCTTTGTATGTCTTTTTATCTAAGGTTACCAAGAGGCTTGCAAATATTTTATAAGTTATTGTTTTAAACTGATGACAACTTAACACTGATTGCATAAACAAAGTAACAAGCCAAGAGAAAACCAATAAAAACTCTAACTTTGTCCTCTTGCTTTTTTTTTATTTCTATTTATATCTTCTTGTACTATGTCTTAAAAAGTTGTTATAGGTACTATTTTTGATCAGTTCATCTTTTAGTCTTTCTACTTAACATATGAGTAGTTAACACACCACAATTACAGTATTATCATATTCTGTGCTTTTCTGTGTTCTTACTGTTACCAGTGAAATTTGTACCTTCAGATGATTTCCTATTGCTCATTAATATCCTTTTCTTTCAGATTGAAGAACTCCCTTTAGCATTTCTTGTAGGACAGGTCTGGTATTGATGAAATCCCTCAGCTTTTGTTTGTCTGTGAAAGTCTTTATTTCTCCTTCATGTTTGAAGGACATTTTCGCCAGATATACTATTGTAGGGTAAAACTTTTTTTCCTTCAGCACTTGTAAAACGTCATGCCACTATCTCCAAGGTAATAAGGTTTCCACTGAAAAGTCTGCTTCCTGATGTATTGGAACTCCATTGTGTGTTATTTGTTTCTTTTGCTGCTTTTAGGATCCGTTCTTTACCCCTGACCTGTGGGAGTTTTGTTAATAAATATCTTGAGGAGTCTTATTTAGGTAATATGTGCTTGGTGTTCTATAACCTTCTTGTACTTGAATATTGATCTCTTTCTCTAGGTTTGGACAGTTCTCTGTTATTATCCCTTTGAGTAAACTTTCTACTTCAATCTCTGTCTCTACTTCTTTAAGGACAATACCTCTTCGATTTGCCCATTTGAGGCTATTTTCTAGATCTTGTAGGTGTGCTTCATTGTTTTTTATTCTTTTTATTTTGTCTCCTCTTACTGTGTATTTTAAAATAGCCTGTCTTAAAATTCACTATTCTTTCTTCTGCTTGATAAATTCTGATATTAACAGACTCTGATGCATTACTCAATATATCAGTTGCTTTTTTCAGCTCCAGAATTTCTGCTTGATTCTTTTTAATTATTTTAATCTCTTTTGTTAAATTTATCTGACAGGATTCTGAATTCTTTTTCTGTGTATCTTGAATTTCATTGAGTTTCCTCAAAACAGCTCTTTTGAATTCTCTGTCTGAAAGGTCACATATATCTCTGTTTCTGGGATAGGTCCCTGGTGCTTTATTTAGCACATTCTGTGAGGTCATATTTTCCTGGATGGTCTAGATGCTTGTGGATGTTTGCCAATGTCTGGACATTGAAAAGTTAGGTATTTATTATAGTCTTCACAGTCTATGCTTATTTTTACCCATCCTTCTTGGGGAGGCTTTCCAGGTATTCAAAGGGACCTGGGTGTTGTGACCTGAGTTTTGGTTGCTGCAGCCATATGTGTGTTAGGGGACATTCCAAGCCCAGTAATGCTGTGGCTCTTGCACTTGTAGAAGTACCACCTTGGGACCAGGCATGGTGGCTCATGCCTGTAATCCCAGCACTTTGGGAGGCCAAGGTTGGTGGATCACTTGAGGTCAGGAGTTCAAGACCAGCCTGGCCAACATGGTGAAACCCAATATCTGCTGAAAATACAAACATTAGCCAGACATGGTGGCAGGTGCCTGCAATCCCAGCTACTTGGGAGGCTGAGGCAGGAGAATTGCTTGAACCTGGGAGGTGGAGATTGCAGTGAGCCAAGATCATGCCACTGTACTCCAGCCTGGGCAACAGGGTGAGACTCCGTCTCAAAAAAAAAAGGAAAAAGTACCACTTTGGTGGTCTTGGATAACATCTGGAAGAATTCTTTGGATTACCAGGCAGAGACTCTTGTTCTTCTCCCTTACTTTCTCCCAGACAAATAGAGTGTCTCTCTCTCTCACACACAAATAGAGTCTCTCTCTCTCTCTCTTTCTCTCTCTCTCTCTCTTTCTCTCTCTCTCTCTCTCTCTGTGTGTGTGTTTGTGTGTGTGTGTGTGTATTGAGCTGCCTGGAACTAGGGGAGGGATGACACAAGCATCCCTGTGGCCACCACCACTGGGAATGCACTGGGTCAAACCTAAAGCCAGCACAGCACTGAGTCTCGCCCAAGGCCTGCTGTAACCACTCGCTAGCTGCCGCCTCTGTTTGCTCCAAGGCCCTAGGGCTCTACAATCAGCAGATAAAGTCAGCCAGGCTTCTGACCTTCTCTTCAGGGCAGCAAGTTACCCTGGGCCCAGAGTGCATTCAGAGATGCCGTCTAGAAGTCAGGGCCTGGAGTCAGAAAGCTTAGGAATCTACCTTGTACACTATTTTGCTGCAGCTGAGTGGACACACAAACCATAAGACAAAGTTCTTCCCACTCTTCCCTTCTCTTTCCACAGGCAGAGTCTCCCCGTGGCCACTCCTGCCACAGGGCTGTGGGGAGTACTGCCAGACTACCACCAGTGTTCACTCAAGGCCCCAGGGCTCTTCAGTCTGCTGGTGGTGAATGCTGCCAGGCCTGGAATTCACTCTACTGGGAAGTGGGCTCCCCTGTGTCCCAGGGAAGGTCCAGAAATGCCATCCAAGAACTGAGCCTTGGCATCAAGGACCCCAAGAGGCTTGGTGCTCTACCCCACTGTGGCCAAGCTGGTACCTAAACTGTAATACAAAGTCCTCTTTACTCTTCCTTCTACTCTTCCCACGCAGGAGTCTCTATAGCCAACACAGCTGAGAATGTGCTGGATTTCACCTGAAACCTGTATGTCTGAGTCTCACCTAAGGCCCATGATGTATACTATCTGGTTACTGCTGCTGATTATTCAGGACCTAAGGCTCTTTAGTCAGCAAGTGTCCTAGCCTACTATGGCTGAGCTGGTATCCAGGTTGTAAGACGAAGTCCTCTTTACTCTTCTCAAGCAAAAGGAAGGAGTTTCTTTCAGAGCTGCATGCTGCACTGCCTGGGGTTGGTGTAGGGCTGGCACACGCACTGCCTTGGCCACTCAAACTGGTGTCTCACTAGATCACCTGCCCCCCAAGTCCACTGGTTCCAATCCAAGCCCAGCACAAAGTAGGACTTAACTAGGAATTGCAGTCTTTGTGGCCTAAACTGCCTTTCAAGTTTATTTAGAACCCCAGAGTGCTTTAGCCCACAGTGGTGAGGCTTGCCAGAACTCAAGCTCCAACCACTAGGATGGACAATTCTCCGCCGGCTCTGGCTGATCTAAATGCCACCTTCATGGACCATGGCTGAGTTCTGCCTGGTGTTGCTTTCCACTGTGACAATGCAGCACTGAGTTCCAATGCAAAGTCCCACTGTCACTGAGCTCTCCCAACCCTAAGTGCACGGATTC
The DNA here is from genome assembly GCF_029281585.2 of Gorilla gorilla gorilla. Lineage (NCBI taxonomy): Eukaryota > Metazoa > Chordata > Mammalia > Primates > Hominidae > Gorilla > Gorilla gorilla. The sequence goes on along the minus strand of NC_073240.2, from coordinate 56,669,674 downwards.
TCCATGCCATACAGCCACTGCCAGGGGATGGAGGGGGTGGGTGTCAGCAACTGAAGACTGTCTTTCCTACCCTCTTCAGTGCCTCTTTCAGTGATGTGAAGTTAAAACTAGATACTGTGATTGCTCACCTGATTTTTGGTTCTTATCAAGGTGCTTTTTGTGTGATTTTTAAATTTTGTGTTTCTGCAGGTAGGATGATCACTGGAGGCTTCTATTTGGTTTTCTTGCTCCACTTCCTGCCTAAAAGCTGTTACTTTTAAAAACCAAAATTAGGAAGAGACTTCTGCACGTTTGTTGGAACATTTGGTCTTATACCTTCTGTAGCAGTGGTTCTTAATAAGGAATGATCTTGCCACCCAGGGGATATTTGACAAAGCCAGAAAATGTTTTTGGTTGTTATAACTGGAGGGCGGGTACTACTGACACAAGTGGGTAGAGGCCAGGAATGTTGGTAAATATCCTTCAATGCACAAGACAGCCCCCACAACAACAACAAAAAATTATCTGGCTCGAATTGTCAGTAGTGCCCAAGCTGAGAAACCCTGTTCTGTGCCTGTATTACTCTAGTGACAGTTGATCACAGCTATGTTTTTTAAGCACTGCAGGGTCACAAATCATCAAACATACAGATGTTCAGTGTATTCTGTTTACTCAGGACAAGGCTATTTAATAAGACTAAACCAAAAAAAAAAGGTGTTTTTTTTAATCTGGTTAAGCCTAAACCTAAGTTAACTAGATAATTCAGTTACCCAAAATATTTTATTCCTCAGTCATCCTGGTTGAGATTTTACTATTTTTTGTTATATTTTACTTATTCACGTAGAGCTTCTTAAAGATCAGACTTAATGAAGCATAATATCTACTTGTGATAAAAACAGGAATAAAGAAACATACTGGCTGGGCACTGTGGCTCATGCCTGTAATCCCAGCACTTTGGAAGGCCGAGGTGGGTAGATTACTGGAGGTCAGGAGTTCAAGACCAGCCTGGCTAACATGGTGAAACGCTGTCTCTACTAAAAATACAAAATTAGGCGGGAGTGGTGGCGTGTGCCTGTAATCCCAGCTACTCAGGAGGCTGAGGCAGGAGAATCGCTGGAACCCGGGAGGTGGAGGTTGCAGTGAGCCGAGATCATGCCATTGCACTCCAGCCTGGGCAAAAAGAGTAAAACTCCATCTCAAAAGGAAAAGAAAAGAAAAGAAACTTACTACAATATAGCCTTGAAAACATCATTAAAAGCTAACTTACCCATTTCAAAAATTATCATCAACTCATGTTCTAGAATAGGAATATGGCGTTAAACTAAGCTAATTTGTTAGGCCTAGACTCCAACTGTACTCCTTTTCTTGGATATACCTGTTTGAAATGTCCACACACTGGTCCAGGGAAAGGGGAGCAGGGGTTTCATTATATACGCCAGTATTTTAAATATATATTAGCTAACATGTTTTGAATACTTACTGTGTGCTGGGTATTATGCAGGGCACTTTGTATTCTCTTATTTAATTTTCACCAAACCCTACTAGTCGATACGATTATCCCTACTCTTCTAGGAAACATCTCTCTCATAGCTGTCTTCCTGCTCCAGTATGCACTGGTTGCTCTCTAGGTGTTACATAACTGTTACTCTGAGACTTCCTTTCCCTGTCTTTCTGAGATTCCTCTATGCTCTCCTATCTTGAATCCCCTGCATCTTCCATATCACGGCACACTCCCTCATTTTGTTGAAGTATATCCTCCATTACCTCCCTGAAAATATCAGTATCTGAAAATGTCTTTATTCTACCATCATAATTGAAAAAGATAGTTTTTCTGAATGTAGAATTCTACATAAGAAATATCTTTCTCTATTTTGCAGGAAGTACTCTCTTATCTTTCAGGTTTGTGTATTAGCTACTTTGTTACTCTCCAAGCTTTTAGAATTTCTTTATCTCTGGTGCTCTGAAATGTCACGGTGATGTGCCTTGCAGCAAGTCTTTTTCCCCTTTCATGCACTTTGCCTAATATTCAGTGGGCCTTTTTATTCTTTTTTTTTTTTTGGAGACGGGGTCTTACTCCGTCACCCAGACTAGCGTGCAATGGTGCGATCTTGGCTCACTGCAACCTCCACTTCCTGGGTTCAAGCAATTCTCCTGCCTCAGCCTCCTGAGTAGCTGGGATTAAAGGCATGTACCACCATGCCCTGCTGATTTTTGTATTTTTAGTAGAGATGGGGTTTCACCATGTAGGTCAGGCTGGTCTCGAACTCCTGACCTCATGATCCGCCATCCTCGGCCTCCCAAAGTGCTGGGATTGATTATAGGCATGAGCCACCGTGCCCAGCCAGCCCTTTTATTTTTAATATTCTCTTCCTTGAGTTCAAGCAAAGTTACTTAAAATGCTTTTTTGATAATGTCCTCCCTTTCCTCTTTTCTTACTGGAATGCCTATTATTTCGATGTTGACTTTTGAATTTCTCCTGTAATTTCCTTATTTGAAGAATCCTATAGTCTATTGTCTTTTAGTTCTACTTTCTGAGAATTTTTTTAACTCTTATCTTCTAACTCTATCTTGAAGTTTTTGAGTTATATTTTTTATTTCTGAGAGATATTTCTTGTCCTCTAATTGCTTCTTTTTTGCAGCCTCCTATCTTGTTTGACAGGTGGTTCATCTCCTCTTATCTCTGGGAATATTACGGTTTTTCTGAGGTATTTTTCTTGCAATTTGACTTGATTCTTATTCATCAGACTCCCGTCTTTCATTTAGGTCTGTGTGTTTCATGTTATAAACTTTCCCCAAATATTTAGTAGTCCTTAACTGCCCATAATGTATAATATTCCAATATTTATTGGAAGGGTTTTGTTCATGGGCATCTACTGACTAGTGGACTTCACTTTGGGGTGAGCAGAGAGAATTAGTCATTTTATTGGAAGACTTGCTGGATTTAATATCTATAAGTCTGTCTCATTGGGCTGCTTAGTTGTTCCAGAGAGGAATTTTCTTTCCTGGGAAGTATATATTTGTCTGCCAGTATTCTAGAAGCCAAGTGAAACAAAGGAGTTGGAGAGGTCCTTACTGTTTGGTATTAGGGCTTTCACTCATTCTCTCACTTCTCTCTCTGCTGTCATCTACTCTTCCAGTTTCCCTTTTTTCTTTCTTTTACTGTTCATGTAAATTAAATCGGACAGCATGTACTCTTTTGTATCTTCTTTTTATAATTAAACTTTTCTGGCCAGGCGCTGTGGCTCATGCCTATAATCCCAGCACTTTGGGAGGCCAAGGCAGGTGGATCACCTGGGGTCAGTAGTTCAAGACTAGCCTGGCCAACATGGTAAAACTTGTCTTTACTAATAATACAAAAAAAATTAGCTGGTTGTGGTGGCACATGCCTGTAATCTCAGCTACTTGCGAGGCTGAGGCAGAAGAATCGCTTGAACCAGGGAGGCGGAGGTTGCAGTGAGCCGAGATCGCGCCATTGCACTCCAGCCTGGGCGACAAGAGCGAAACTCCGTCTCAAAAAAACAAAACAAACAAACAAAATAACCACTTTTCTTTGAGATTTATATACGTTATTTTGTATATCCGTTCATTTCATTTCATTGCTGAGTAATTCTACTAATTGTATATCCCACAGTTTGATTTTTCAAAGGACATTTATTTCCAGTTTAGGCTATTATGAATGAAATTCTGTGAACATTCTTGAAGAAGTATTTTAGAGGATATTTGTTTTTATTCTCTTAAGAAAATACAAAGAGCAGAATTTCTTGGTCATATACTGGTATATGTTTAACTTTATAAGAGAGTTTTGATTGCACCACACCCTGACCAATATTTGTTTTTGTCAGACTTTTTTTATTTTAGCTATTCCAGGGGATTTGAAGTGGTACTGCATTGTGATTTTAATTTGCATTTCCCTGATGATTAATAGTGATAAGCATATTTTCATATAATATTTACCATTTATTTATCTTCTTGTTTGAAATATCTGTTCAAGTCTTATGCCCATTTTAATTGGATAGTTTTTCTGTTTATTATTGATTCATATTATTGACTTATAGTAATATTTTATGAATTGATCTCTTTATTATTCTGAAATGTTTCTTTTTATTTGTGGCAATACTCATCATCATGAAATCTAATTTGTCTGATATTATTATAGCCACTTATACTTACTGTATACCTGATTATTTTTTCCATACCTTTATCTTCAGTTTATCTGTATATTTGAATTCAAAGTTCATCTCTTGAGTCTGAAAGTAATAAGCACCTTGAACCCAGATCTTTATATCTAAATATGATTCTCCAGTAAAATTTATCAGGGTTCTCTGGAGAAGTGGCTGATTGATTGTAGAGCAGGGATAAGAAGAGTATATGCTGAACCTGAAGCATTTTTTGGTGCCAAAAAGTAAGGAAGTACACAAAAAAATTGAGAAGATATCAGAAATGCACAAAAACTAACCTGAAGTGACTCTCAATGACCATATCTGGGACAATTTGAGTAAAAAAATAAGTAACAATAATGGATTATATCTTATAAGATAATATAAAATAAATATCAATGAGTCTATGATGATATAAATCAGAATGTATAAATGGGAGGAAGGGGAAAATTCTTTACTTAAGCAGAATAATAATTAATTAACATAAAAAGAATAATGGAAATGGTAGAAATAGAAAGTCAACATTTGGCAAGCACCACAGTAATAATTGTTGCAGGCAAGAATCATCAATGGATGCTAAAGTTCGTGAGAAAAAGTTTGATGAGAAATGGGCTATTTACATAACCTCAAAGGCTTTTCCCACAAGATACTGTTAATTACAAAGGGGAAAATATTGAGAAACATGGAAGACAGCACCTTAACCAAATGATTGAAGTTAATACCATTAGTAATGCAACAAATCAGTATCATGTGCCTCCTGATATGATGCACTGAGAAGGGCACAAGCATCACCTTTATGGTATTCTTGCAAAAAATGCATAATCTAAATTCAACCATGAAGAAATATTAGAAGGATGTTCTATAACTAGTCAGTACTGCTCAAAAATGTCAAGATTATGAAAGACAAAGAAAGACTAAGGTACTTTTCAAATTTAAAGAAATTAAATAGACAGGACTGCTAAATGCAATATATGAGTCTGAATTGGACCCTGGACTAAAATTAGACAGACAGTTGGTGAATTTTGAGTCAAGTCTGTAGAGTAGTTAATAATATTTCTGGTTTTGATCATCATAATATGGTTATTTAAGATGTTAACATTTGGTGGATCTGGGTGAAAAGTATATGAGGATTCTCTCGCAGTATTTTTGCAATTTTTTAAAATCTGAAATTCTTTTAAAATGAGAAGTTGACTGGGCACAGTGGCTCACACCTGTAATCCCAGCACTTTGAAACACCAAGGCAGGAGACTCGCTCGAGCCCAGGAGTTTGAGACCATCCTGCATAAGATGGCAAGACTCCATCTCTTTAAAAAAAAAGAAAAAAAAAAGTGAAAAAAAAGAAAAACATTTAATAAAATATTTTTAAACAATAATGATAGATGTCTTTTATAGGCAACATATGGTTAGATTTTGCATTTTTATTCAGCTTGACAATCTCTGTCTTTAATTGGACTAGTTTGTCATAATTTATATGGCTGGATTTTGCTCTCAGAATGTGCAGTTTATTTCTGTTCCTCTCATCTGTTTCTTTGTTTCTCTTTTCCTGCCTTATTTTGGGTTAGTCAGATATTTCCAATATTCCATTTTAACTCTTCTCTGTGCTTTTTAGGTCTGCAGGCAATTAATGATTAACTTATATCAATCATACCACTTTATATAAAATATAAGTCTTGCAACAATATAGATTTGATTATTCCACCTATCTTGTGCACAATGTTGTCATTTTTTTTTTAATTTATTTTTTTATTATACTTTAAGTTTTAGGGTACATGTGCACATTGTGCAGGTTAGTTACATATGTATACCATGGACACAGGAAGGGGAATGTTGTCATTTTTATTACATCTACATATATTTTAAACCCATAGCATAGCGATACAATTTTTTTTTTTGTATACAACAATTTGTTCTTTAAAAGATTGAGAAGGTACCTAAAAAAAAAAAAACTTTACCCACATATTTACCATTTTCTGGTGCTCTTTATTACTCTCTTTAGATCTGAATTTCTATCTGGTGCCACTTATCCTCAGCCTGAAGAACTTCCTATAGCATATTCTGTAGTGCCAACAGTTTGTCTGCTGATGACAAGTTATCTCTACTTTATCCGAAAGTATCTTTATTTTCCTTCCCTTTTTTATGGATAGTTTTTGCTAGATACAGAATTCTTGGTACATTTTCCATTTCAGCACTTATAGATATCATTCAGTTGTCTTCTGGCTTCCATTGTTTTTGACGAGAAGTCAACCATTATTTGTATTCTTATTCTCCTGTGTGTAATGTATTATTTTTATTAGGCTGCTTTCAAGATTTTCTGTTTATCTTTTGTTTTCAGCGTTTAATAATGGTGTGCCTACCCATGTTTTCTTTATATTTATCCTGCTTCAGTTCACTGACTTTATTGACTGTCTCAGCTTGTGTTTTTCTAAATGTGTGAATATTTTGGCTGTTTTTTTCCCCAAATATTTTTCTGCCCTATTACCTATCCCCTTTTATGGAACTCCAGTTACACATATGTCAGACTGCTTGAAATTTTTCCACAAGTTCCCTTTATTTTTCATATTAGATAAATTCTGTCTCTATATCTTCAAGTTCATGATACTTTTCTCCAGTCATCTTCAATTGTCTTTTAAACCCATCTATTGAATTTTTTTATTTCACGTATTATATTTTTCAGTTCTAAAATGTACATCTGGCCGGGCGTGGTGGCTAACACCTGTAATCCCAGCACTTTGGGAGGCTGAGGCAGGCGGATCACCTGAGGTCAGGAGTTTGAGACCAGACTGGTCAACATGGTGAAACCCTGTCTCTACTAAAAATACAAAAATCAGCCAGGCATGGCGGTGCATGGTGCATGCCTGTAATCCCAGCTACCTGTGTGGCTAAGACAAGAGAATCACTTGAACCCAGGAGGTAGAGGTTGCAGTTAGCTGTGATTGCACCACTGCACTCCAGCTAGGGTGACAGAGCAAGACTCTGTCTCAAAAATAAAATTAAATAAAATAAAATGTGCATTTGATTCATTTTTAGTTTCCCCTTCGCTGCTGAGGTTCCCCATCTTTTCATTCATTATGACCTTATTTTTCTTTTAAGTCCTTTGAACATCTTTATAATAGCTGCTTTATTTTCCTTGTCTGCTTATTCCATGATCTGCGTCATCTTGTGGCTGGTTTTTGTTAATTACTTTTTCTCTTCATACTGGGGTTTTTTTTTATTTCTTTGCATGTCTAGTAATTTTTTTATTGTGGGCTGGACAATGAATATAGTAACTAATAGAGACAGTGAATTTTATTATATTTCCCTGAGGAGTGTTGATTTTCTTTTTTTTTTTCTTTTTGAGATGGAGTCTTACTCTGTCACCCAAGCTGGAGTGCAGTGGCATGGTCCTGGCTCACTGCAACCTCTGCCTCCTGGATTTAAGCCACTCTCCTGCCTCAGCCTCCCAAGTAGCTGGGATTACAGGCATGTGCCACCACACCTGGCTAATTTTTGTATTTTTCATAGAGATGAGGTTTCACCATGTTGGTCAGGCTGGTCTCTAACTCCTGACCTCAGGTGATCTGCCCACCTCGGCCTCCCAAAGTGCTGGGATTACAGGTGTAAGCCTCCATGCCCAGTGTTGATTTTTGTTCTAGCAAGTTAACATAGCTGAACTCCAAATTCTGCTTCCCTTTTGGTGAACATCAGCTGAAATCAGTGCTGAGCCCTCTCAGTCTTACATCTGTTGACTTTCACTTGTTCAGTTCAGAGTAAAACTAGGGATTTAGGTAAGAGTTTATATATAGATTTGGAAGAACTCTGGTGGCTTCTTTTTTTCTGGGATTTTTCTCCTCTTTTTCTAGATATGCTGTCAACCCCAAACTAGGCCTTCTGACTCCTCAAGCCAGTAATAGTGCAGATTTCAGCTTAAGTTCTAGGCTCTCTGCATTATGTGGACTGTAGAATACTACTAGAGGAAAAGCCATATAAATACTGAATCTTACCTAGTGTAGTTCCTTCTTTGAAGGATTGACGTCCCTCCAGTTTCTGCTTGTTTGGGGTCATTCTGTTGTACTTTCAAATAGCTCTTTTAGTATTTTGTCACAGAATATAATTGTTATCTGCAGAAGGATTAATCTAATATATGCTACTCTGCCATTACCAGACGTTGTACCACATTACTTTTTATTTTCCATTGATGCTGTATATGACTGAATAAAAAAAAATTCTACATTTTCTGTGAATGGTGGCACTATCTCATCAAACTCTTCTAAAGGAATTGAGCGTATTACTAATTATGTTTTTTCTTCTTTCTCTTATAGACAAGAGATGATTTCCTAGGTCAAGTGGATGTTCCACTTTATCCATTACCGGTTGGTATAGGTGTCCATGATTTTCCTTTTGTGCTTATTTTTTTAATTTAATAAATACTTACATATATAATATAGCTAATGTAAATAATTGATTTATCAAATGTATACTACTTTTATTTATTGAGCATACTGTTTTCTAAAAACTCATTTCAATTTTCCGTTTCCATTTTCTCTTTAAGATTTCCATACATGAACCCCAGTGAGAAATAGAGAATTTCTGATGTTTGTTGGCATTGTGAAAACATTGTGTAAAAAAGATTAGTTTGAAAATATTCTGCTGAATAACTAGAATGAGGAGTGCCTAAGCTCACAGAAGAAAACTAAGATAGTTTACAACAATGGAAACATAAAACACCGAGAATCAGGACTAAGAATATAGCAAGGAGAAAAACAGATTCAGGAAACATTGCAAAATAGAACATTATTGAATCACATGTCTGACATGGAGGCTTAAGAAAATAAGCAAGAAGTAAAGATAATACAAGTTGAACTTGGAAGATAAGAGTGGCATCTCACGTAGAAAAGTGAGGAAGAAAAGCCATTTTGTTTTGAAAAGCAAAAAATTTATTTTTGGACAAACAGAGTTTTGATAGGAAACAAAGAAAATGAAAGTTTAAAGTAGACTGCTGACAGAGAGATAAAAATCAGCTAGGCAGGGAAAAGGGACTGGAAGGATTGAGTGTTATCACTGTCCAGATAACAGCAGAATCTCTGAGAATAATGGGCTCTCCTGATGAAAGAGATAAGAACGGAGGGCCAGCCATTGACCCTCAGTCAACGTGAGTGGATCAGAAAAGAAAGAGAAGACAGACAAGGGGAAACAGGAAAAGAACCAAGTAAAATAATGTCATGAGAATTTAAGAAAAGAGTTTCAAGGCAGACTGGGTAGTTAACAATGCAAAACATCAGAGAAGGATAATAAAAACTAACAACTGCTGAATTTTAAAGTAAGAGAAAAAATACTTCTTTTTCAGTCTTGTGAGTTATATTAATTGGCTTTCCACAGTCTTTCCAGAGCATAATTTTTTTTTTTTTAAACAGGGTGCAGGACCATAAGCTTTCAGTAATATATTTAATTCAGTCTTACTTTCCAGGCTGTTGACTTTTTTGATCTCCTAGAATTATCTCTATGCTCTAACCAAGCCAGCCTGCAGACATGTGCATAGTCCATGTTCTTTTGGGATGTCAACATACTAACCACTCTGTACTGTTTTTCTGCTTATTCTCTTCTGCCCTCCCTTTGGCTCCACAACCCACCTGCTCAGCTAGTTTTCATTTGAGTTGTGATGTCGGCTGCAATTCCTCTTGGGCAGGAAAGTGAAAGCACTGTCAAGTTAGCATTTGATAAACTAAAGCTACTTTTTTTTCTCACTTCCAACTTAAATTATGCCTTAGGTGATAGTTCATGAGTATTCTTGAAAAGTACATGCTTTTGGTGTTATAGATATATTTTGAAAACCCACTATTTTATTCTAGACAGAAAATCCAAGATTGGAGAGACCATATACATTTAAGGATTTTGTTCTTCATCCAAGAAGGTCAGTAAATATAAAATAATAGCATATTAAATTTTTTATCTCTTCATTACACCTTACAGTAGCCTTATTAGAAATTCAGGGTTTAAACCTCTGTAAATAAGCTACTTCTAAATATTATTATTATTATTATTTTAAAAGCTTCATTGCTATTTCTGATTAAAAGTACTGTATGCACATTGCAAAACATTCTGAAAATACAGAAAGTGATCACAGCCCTTTGGGAAAGATTCGTTCTCCTAATACTTATCAGACTAGAAGGCTATTTATGTCATATTGTCATACTGTGCTTAAAAAATCACAAACATGAATTCATCTAAAATCATTACCTAACTCGACGTGCACAAAGCCAATTTCAGAAAAACCTAACTATATTTTGCATACTTAGTATTTCAGAAGACTCAAATATTTAGAGAAAATAACATAAGACTGGAATTTAAAACCCAAATAGCATGCTTATAATTCCATTTTCCCAAAGTTACTTGATGTTTATCAAAAAAATTTAAATTTAAGCTGTAACTAAAACTCCTTTTGATCTTCTATACCTCATTGACAAGTAAAATCTAGTGAAAACATATGTGTGGATTTACTGTCAAAAAGGTCAAACTAAAGCAGAGAAAGGACATCTGTGAAAGCAACAGTATTTGTCTTGTTTCTTAAACTATAAAATGCATTTGAAAATATACTATTGGAACTTAGTAAAATTTTTCACTTAAAAATGATTTTTTAAATTACTGTTTGTAATATAAATATTAAAAAAATGAAAAGGAGTGCTCACTGACTGTTAATATTTACTCTCTATAAAGGAAGTCACATTTAATTTCTGTAGATGTCTGGAATGTAAATCTCTTTTAGTCTTTTAATTTTAGACTGATTGTGACATCTGCATATCAAGAATAACTAAATTGTTTTTTCTTATTTGATTGTCCTAGCAGCCTGCTTTTCAATTTGTCACATGCTTTCTAGCGTCTTTATCTTTAAAAAATACAATTTGCTTCTTCTGTCTGCAATGAATATTATTGCAAGTGTAGAAAGAACTTTATTCAGATACAAAATGTACTACATTCCTAAATTTGTTTGAGCCCCATTAAGCCAAAACCTTGAGGCTTCTTTTCCAGTTGAAAAGACATGAAACATACAATTGTAGAGAAACTTTTCAACAAAACATTGTCTGAGCACATTTTCTATATCCATCTTTTATAGCCACAAGTCAGAATGTTCACATCTCCTTCACTATGGAGACACAAGCCACATTAGCGGCCTTGGAAATAAGCATCAGGATTTCACTGACTACTCGTGAAGGGATACACTAAATTTGCCAAATCCATGAGAACCATACAGAGAAGAGCTAAAAAGATTAGGGGAGGCTTGGGAGTGGGGGTAGGTAATCTCTTGAAGACAGAATAAAAGGATTAGGACTCTTGTCTAGAAAGACAAAGGGTAATTGCTACATATCTGATATCTGTAAAAAATCATCCCCAAAAAATCTATATAGAGAGCTGAGACAAGTAAGGATTTCTTAAGTAAATCATAGGATACTAGAATTGATGAGGACAATAGAATTAAGCCTTAAATTAGAACCTTATGAAAGCATTGTAATCGTAGCACTTTGGGAGGCTTAGGTGGGTGGATTGCTTGAGCCCAGGAATTCCAGACAAGCCTGGGCAACATGGCAAAACCCTGTCTCTACAAAAAAATACAAAAATTAACCGGGCATGGCAGTGTGTGCCTGTAGTCCCAGTTATTTAGGAGACTAAGGTGCGAAGATCACCTGAGCCTGGGAGGTCAAGGCTGCAGTGAACCGTAATTGAGCCACTGTGCTCCAGCCTGGGCGACAGAGGGAGATGCTGTCTCAAAAAAAAAAAAAAAAAGAAGAAGAAGAAGAAAAAAAAAGCAGCAGCAGCTTATGAAAGACAGGTTTTCAAAAGATTTAAAATATTACTACAGCAGGCAGCAGCCTTTAGCTTAGACAACTAATTATTCAAAGAGGTGATACAATATAAAAATAGATTAGGTAAATTAATGTGTGACAGATTCAAACAGCTGCCAAAGAGATGTAGCAGGTTTCAGACACTGATCAGGCCTTGCCCTCTACTCCTCTGTCATCCAAAAAAATATGGCCAGATTAGTATCCCTAAAGCACATCTCTGAGGATACCTTTCTCTATCCCCCAAATTCTCAGTGATTTACCAAAATATGCAAAATAAAGTCTGAAGTTGTCTGATTTTGCATGACCTCTGGACCATCCCAATCTCCTGTAGTCCCCTTTACATGTCCCATAATCTAGCCAAACTCAACTACTGCAGTTTCCTTAATTGCACCCCAAATTTCCTGGATCTTGCCTTCTTCTCCACTCATATGCCTTTTCCTCTACTGTCACAGGTAAGAATCCTCCCCAATCTTCTAACCCCAACTCAAAGGTCAGCTTCTCTTTGACATTGTCTCTGATCGTTCACTTAAACTTCCTTAGCATCTTCTTTGTGTCATAACAATTATTTATTTATTTATTTATATATGTTTGCCTTTTCTCTACCTTCTATTCCTTTCCCTAGATATCTTCTGCCCTGGAACTTGTCTTTGAACCTCCCTTTGTAGACCCCCTGGTACCTAGTGGGTGTTCATTAAACTCTTATTAATTGAATACTTTTCTCCCTGGTGTTAAAGTTTTATGAATATTTATTTTCTTTTCTACAGTCACAAATCAAGAGTTAAAGGTTATCTGAGACTAAAAATGACTTATTTACCTAAAACCAGTGGCTCAGAAGATGATAATGCAGAACAGGCTGAGGAATTAGAGGTGAGATTTTATAAATATTTGGTTAAACTAAAAAAAATTTAATTTCTTATTTTACTGTACTCTGAAGAACAATAACTATTGAATGAAGTTAACATGTGCAATGAAGATTATTTACTTGGATGTTTATTTCACCCAAGCATTAATAGCTTTTCCTCTAAGGATATTTCTGTAGAAGGAATGGCCATTATTGATGGCCTTCTTAAAGGTTAAGGAGTAGAGAATAGAATATAAATCTAGTTTTTCAAAGTTTTCTAAAACTGTATATTCTCCATTAAAGTAAGAACACAATTTAGTATTTTGAAGTTAAATATATGGACATTTTGAGGAGACTCCACTGATTAGGAACTCTTTTATGAAATTTAAGTCCTGTTAATATTCTTATTATGGTGGGAGGGCTCATAGGAAAGGAGGGGAATTAGGGAGCAAGGAAAATTTAAGTGATCTAATAAAGAGCTTTCTGTATGTGGGGCAAGTAGAATTTAACAATTTTCATGGATGACAGGATGAGAGGAAAGTCCAAGTCAAGATTTGTGTAGAGTTACATGCATCTGGAGTAAGCAAGTAGGAGGCAGAAAGTATGTATTTGGAATAGAATTGGATAGGGTTTGGAGACTGGAATCCTAGTTGCACACTCTGTCTAGCCAGACCTGTGTGAGTCATTGAACTTTTCTGAACCTCAGGATCTTGTTTGCAGAGTGACAGGATGGCATCAGATGACCTCGAGGGTTTCTTCCAGCAAAAAAATTTATGATTTGGAAAGGGGTCAAAAAAACACCTGCTCCTTGAGGTTCCCTTTGAAAGCACATTATCATCAAAAAGAAGTATCATTTATTCAGTAGCTGTGTTAGTCCATTTTCATACTGCTGTGAAGAAATACCAGAGACTGGGTAATTTATAAAGCTTTAAAAACAGGTTTAATGGACTCATAGTTCCACATGGCTAGGGAGGTCTCACAATCATGGTGGAAGGTGAAAGAGGAGCAAAGGCACAGCTTATATGGTGGCAGGCAAGAGAGTGTGTGCCAGGGAACTGCCCTTTATAAAACTATCAGATCTCATGAGACTTATTCACTATCATGAGAACAGCACCGGAAAAACTCACTCTCATGATTCAGTTACCTCTCACTGAGTGCCTACCACGACACAAGGGGATTATAGAAGCTACAGTTCAAGATGAGATTTGAGTGGGGACACAGCCAAACCATATTAACAGCAGTTACTGAAAGCAAAGCACACAGCGTATGGCACCAAATTGCTCTGGAGGGTTCTTATTTGTTGCCTTGCTTAACACTTTCTCCTCTGACTGAGGGCCTGCTTAGGTCTCCATAAGAACAGTGAAGCTGAGGGCCTTCCCCAGGGGCTAGGCTCTACCTCACATGCCCATGTACCTTGAGAAAGAAAAGCTCTAGAACAGGTAGTGAATTTGCAGCAGAGCTTTCTGGGAAAATTTTAAATGCACTAATGAGATTTTGCTTTGCAGGAGAATCTATAATAATAGAAGGAAAGACCTTTTTTTTTTTTCTGGAGTCAGAGTCTTGCTCTGTGGCCCATGCTGGAGTGCAGTGGTGCAATCTCAGCTCGCTGCAGCCTCTGCCTCCTGGGTTCAAGTAATTCTCATGCCTCAGCCTCCCAAGTAGCTGAGATTACAGGCATGTGCTACCATGCCTGGCTAATTTTTGTATTTTTAGTAGAGACAGAGTTTTACTATGTTGGCCAGGCTGGTCTTGAACTCCTGGCCTCAAGCCGTCCATCTGCCTCAGCTTCCCAAAGTGCTGGGACTACAGGCGTGAGCCACGGCACCCAGCCAGGAAAGAACCTTTTTTCTTCAAATCACAGAGTATAGATAACCCCTGGTTTGGTGATCAAAGAACTCTCTTCACTTATTTGATTAACTTTTTGTTAGGTATTTTTCTCTGATTTTCGTATAATAATCGTTTTTAAAGTTTTCAAGTATTCATTCAGTAGAAGTCTCTCTACCTGGCTTTTTGGTGTACCAGAGTATCTTGAATAATGGAATTCTGTTTGAAATGAAGGATATCTGCTGTGTAAAGAAAGAAAATTATTTATTTAGTAACTTGAAAAAATTTAACAGCATTTCATTATTTAGTAACCTGCTCCAAGTTTTGCCCACATGCACGCATCATAGGACCCTATTCACAGTTGAGTTTCTGTGGAGAGAACTGCTTCACTTCATTTTGCGGTCTCATGTCTCAGTGTTTGAATTCCCTCAGAATGCACCTTATAATTTCAGGAGATGTAAGCTTGTAGGAGTTTATTTATGAAAGGCGCTAGGAATTCAAACACATGAATCTGTGCTTATTTACCTTCTGTGTAGGTAATGACTAGAGGAGTCTTGCCTAGTCCTTTGACAGCTAGTTTGTGACTGTATATATAAAATTCTACTGTTTAAGGAAAACAATTGTAATTTTGAAATGAAGCTCACTCTTAGGTAGTTTGTATTCTGTAGTAAAGTATGGCTATAATAGATAATTATGTAATGTTTGATTTTTGTACCATTTGCAACTTTAGGGTTAGTTGTATGTATTTTACAAAATTAACATAAAATATTGGTTGTACCTCTGAATGCTTTCTTTCTGACCCTCTTTGACTTGATTAAATTGTGAGCAATTACATATTGGCTTTGCGGTTAGAAATTAAATAAGGTTCATTGATACTTAGAAAGTTATTTTATAAAGAATAGCAGCTGATACATATTTAATAGGAAGGCCTTCTATCCAAAAAATTGACTGTATAGAGGCATTGTATCCAGTCTTTCTAAGCCGTGTTTGATTGTACAACTCTACTTCCACAAATTTGGGACAGGTCTTTTTTAAGCCCTTAATTAAATTAATTTTTGTTCTTTCTCTTCCTGAATTTACTCAGATAATATAAATACATTAAGCAGACATTTAAGAGAGAAATCTCTAAGAAGCTTTAAAAGAAATATTCTTTTGGTACCATTTTTCTAGCACTGAGTATTTTTATAATCCTTTACAGCAGTAGTGAGAACTGTTTTATTAATAAATTGTATTAATCTTAAAGGAAAAGTAATCAATGGTTATATTCAACCAAAAAATGTTAAATTTATATTTTCTCAAAAGAGTAAAATATAAAAACTTACATGTTTTGGGATTGAAACCAGAAAAATACAATCTGATTCAATATATGCAAGACTAAATTTTGGGTATGCTAGATCCTGTATTATCATAATTTAAGAGAAAGGAAAAGAAAGAAAGAAGGAAGATAAACATGGATGGGCAGACAAAGTAGGAGGATATAAGGAAAGAAGAGAATGAAATTTGGGCAATAAAAAGAAAAAATAGAGATAACAATTCTTATAAAAGGTAAAAATTAAAAAAAAAAAAGAAGAAAGGTTGGGCACAGTGGCTCACGCTGGTAATCCCAGCACTTTGGGAGACCAAGGCAGGAGGACTGCTTGAGCCCAGGAGTTTGAGACCAGCCTGGGCAACATAACGAGACCCCATCTCTAAAAAAAATTAAAAATTAGCTTGGGATGGTAGTACACACCTAAAGCCTGAGGTGGAAGATTGCTTGAGCTCAAGAGGTCAAGGCTGCAGTGAGCTGTGATGGCACCACTGCACTCCAACCTGGGTGTCAGAATGAGACCCTGTCGAGAGAGAGAAGAAAGAGAGAAATTCCCCTCCAGACCTTTTCTCCCAAAATAATTTATTCTGTCTTCTTCCTCCCCCACTACTCGTCACCTTCTATACAGAGCTAGCCAAGCTAGATCAACCTTGCTGCAGAAACCCCTATCCATTTCTCCCTGCTACCAAAAAACATTCCTTTCCTTCCCAGCTCTTTTCCCTGAGGCCTCGTTTTCAGGTCTAGCCTTCCAACGTGGAAGAATTCTCTTCCATCTTGGAAGCAGTCCACTGCCTGTCACACAGCAGTCATTTACTGCTGATCTCCAGGCCTAGAACAGAAGCTCTGTGTATCTAAGGAAATTATTCTGTGTCAGTTATCAAAGCACCAAAAATGTTTGCCACTTTGTCATTTGCTCTTTTTTTTTTTTTTTAATGTTATTTAGTAGTTTTGGCCATATACAAATGTGGGTGTTTTGTTATCAAATTTATGGATCTTCTCTTTCATGCCTTCAAGGTTTGGTGTCATACTTAACAGTGTCCCACTTTTAAAATATATTTCTAAAATTTTCAAAAGTTTGTTACTACTACTTCTTGGTTTCACTTTTAAACATTTAGATATTATTCAGTCTGTAACTTATCCTGATATAAGGCATGAGGTAGGGATTCAAGTGAAGTTTTTTCCAAATGGGTGCCCATTTTCTAAGTAATCTGCCTATTTTGCCACAGATTTCAAATGTCTTTATCATATTCTAAATTCCTATAAAGTTTTTTTTTTTTTTTTGAGACAGAGTCTTGCTCTATCGCCCAGGCTGGTATGCAGTGGTGTGATCTCAGCTCACTGCAACCTCTGCCTCCTGGGCTCAAGCAATTCTTCTGCCCCAGCCTCTCGAGTAGCTGGGATTACAGGCGCCCGCCACCATGCCCGGCTAATTTTTGTATTTTTAGAGATGGGGTTTTTGTATTTTTAGAGATGGGGTTTCACCATGTTGGCCAGGCTGGTCTCAAACTCCTGACCTCAAGTGACCCCCTCACCTCAGCTTCCCAAAGTGCTGAGATTGCAGGCGTGAACCACTGTGCCTGGCCGGAATTCCTATAAAGTTGAGTTTCTTTCTGGGCAAATCTATTGAGCTGCCTGTCGATGCATGCACCAGAACCACACAGCTTTAATTGTTGTCATTTATAATGTGTTTTTATCTGGTAGGGTTGATCTTCACTTCTTGCTTTTCTTTTTAAAAATTGTGCTGCTTATTCCTGCTTGTTTATGTTTCTGTTGAACTTGAGAGTTGCCTCGTATCTTTTTTTTTTTTTTCTTATGAGACAGAGTTTCACTCTTGTTGTCCAGGCTGGAGTGCAATGGCGTGATTTTGGCTCACCATCACCTCCGCCTCTCGGGTTCAAGTGATTCTCCTGCCTCAGCCTCCCGAGTAACTGGGATTTACAGGCATGCGCCACCACACCTGGCTAATTTTGTATTTTTAGTAGAGATGGGGTTTCTCCATGTTGGTCAGGCTGGTCTCAAACTCCCTACTTCAAGTGATCTGCCCGCCTCGGCCTCCCAAAGTGCTGGAATTATAGGCCTGAGCCACCGCACCTGGCCTATTTTTTTTTTAATCATAATACAGTTTTGTTGGAATCTTGGCAAATTTATAGATTAACTTGGGAAGAATTGACACCTTTGTGAGACGGAGTCTTCCCAGCCAAGAACAGACTATGTCTTTCCCTTATTTAGGTCTTCTTTTGTGTCCTTTTGAGAGCATTTTAAAGTTTTCTTCACCAGTTTATTTCAGTTTCTAATGCTTTCCTAACCAATCAGTATTTAATAGAATCTTTGACCTACTGCCTCTTCTTTTGTGAGGTTTCTCATATAAAAGCATTAACTCTTGCTACTCTTTTCTATCAATTCCTTACTTTAACTGCCCTAACTAAGGCTTTATGTGAATTTTGCCCCTTGTTAATCTCTGAGAAACCAAACTTCTCAGTGCATTTTTAAAAAATCTTTCTTTGGCTGTTTTATGACTTGATAAAATGCCTTGCCTTGGTCCAGGGGAGAAAGAGAGAAATCAGACAAGGGAATCAGAATGACTTTTCCATCACTAGAGAGTTCACTGTAGCAGTTATTTCTAAATCATTTGCCTTCCCCATCTTGCCCCTCTGTATATTTGACCTTTATCAAATGATTTTTTCCATGTGTCAGATAGTTATTGACTTCTACCGTAAGCAAGGTGCTCTTTCTCTGTAGGAAAGACAATGACCAATAAGAAATAATCCTTGCCCTTCATTCAGCTGATAATTTAGAGAACAGCCTAAGATTACACTAGTAGTTTAAACTATACTTCTCAATTTCTCAGTACTTTCCAACTTTCCGTGGTTGTTTATTTAAAAGATTTTTTGTCCTTTTTTTCTATTAGATTTTTTAAAATTTTATTTTTGATTGACAATAATTGTATATATTTATGGAGGACAATGTGATGTTTTGACATATACTTATAATGCAAAATGATTAAATCAGGCTAATTAAATCTGTCACCTCACATACTTTTATTACTTCTTTGTTATGAAAATTTTAAATAGATTTGTTTTAAAGTTCTGTTTTATTGTTGTTTTGAGATGGGATCTGGTTCTGTCACCCAGGAAGAACCTGGTGGAAACTTTACAGGCTTGTGCCTTTAAAGTTTTTTTTGAAAAATTTTTGGACAATTTTAAACAAAATTTAAATGGTTATCATTTTTGCAAAAAGAGTCTTCATTATCATAAAGTATTTACATTATGGTCTTAAAAGTTGAGGATTGTTTATTCTGTCTATGCATAATTTCTAAAACTTGATGTAATAAATCTCTTTTTAAATTTCCTTTAGCATATAATTTAGAAAGTTAAAAAAATCATGCGTAAACTTAATTGCTGCCATCCTGTTTTTCAGCCTGGCTGGGTTGTTTTGGACCAACCAGATGCTGCTTGCCATTTGCAGCAACAACAAGAACCTTCTCCTCTACCTCCAGGGTGGGAAGAGAGGCAGGATATCCTTGGAAGGACCTATTATGTAAACCATGAATCTAGAAGAACACAGTGGAAAAGACCAACCCCTCAGTATGTGCTGATGGCTTTCACAATTTTAATCTGGAAACACTTTTAACTACGAATTTTCATTTTGAAGTCATGTCTCAGATGGATTCATAACAGTATAGTGATCCATAAACTATAAGAATACTAGGATTTTTATTGCCCAGGACTTTAAAAATCCTAACTCTGCTGTTTCATTTTTTAAATGACTTGATAATATTCAAAATTACTTGACTCTAGATACTACCCTTTTAATTGCGTCTTAATTTTAATAGGTTTTTAATTTTATGTAGCCACAAATGGTACATTTTTATTTTTAGGCTGAATTAGAAGTCTTGGAGAATTTTTGTAGTTTGTTATTAAAATATAATAAATGTTAATTTCTATAGTACTCTATTTTTAAAATATAAATTATTTGTAAAATATAAAGGACTCAGTAATAAGGGTATTAGGTTAAACGCGCATTTGACAGTCTGGTCAATGTCCACATAACTTCCAGCATGCACAGATCAAGGACGGAATGACTTTCAACATATTCTAACTTATGTCTCCTCAGTGATTTTTTTTATTATTAGACTGTATATACATTTATAAAATCTCCCATTATTCATATTTATTCTCAAATCCCCTTCCATTTTTCCTTCCATATAGTCTTATAAAGTCTTCCTTTAGTCTTCTGTTTGAAACATACTCGTAATTTTTTAATGTGTTCATTAGCCTCCGAATTTTTGGCTTTGATATTTTGTGGCTGATATATGCCAAGCACTTTCATAGATATTTTCTGTTCTCAAATCCTTCCAAAACAAATCAGCAATTCAAGTACTTCATGGCACAGAAGCTTCAGTCTTCATAGAGTGACGTACAGACTGCAAAGCTGAAGACACTATAAAATTCTGCAGAATTGCGCTGTTGCATACCTCAGTATTATGGCAAGCCTTACATGAGCAAAATCACATTTCTTTCACTGTGGCTGATGTCATTTTCAGGTAGCCAAAATCAAATATTTAGGGGGACAAAAACTGAAGCATTCCCTTAGATCCATGTATCAAAATTATGTTTTCTTTAGCTACGGTACAGTAAGAACTGGTCTTCTGACTAGCCTGAGCTCATGTCACATTAAATAAATTAACAATAATTTTATTATTAAATATTTGAACAAAATTCTTGATCTGATAGAATGGTTATATTAAATGCAAATAATTAGAATAATATAAATGACTGGGGTAAGGGTGTTCAATCTGATTTTTCTTAATTTTAATTTCTGTGGGTCCCTAGTAGGTATATATGTTTGTGGGGTACATGAGAGGTTTTGATACAGGCATGCAAGGCATAATAATCACATCATGTAAAATGCAGTATCCATCCTCACAAGCCTTTATCCTTTTTATTACAAACAATCCAATTATAGTCTTCTGGTTATTTTCAAATGTACAATTATTATTGACTGTAGTCACATGTTAAGCTATTAAATACTAGGTCTTATTCATTCTTTGTATTTTTCTTAATACTCATTAACCATCCAATCTGATTTATTGTACCTCTCCTAAGCTCAGACAAATCTTTACTATTACCTTTTTCAGGACAGGCTCATGACTGTATATTACGAAAAACAGATACCATTCCTAATAGATACGTAATTCCTAAACCATTAAGCTTTTCATTATAAAGTTCTTACACCATCTTTCATTCTGCCCTTCACATTCATGCATGGAGTACTCTACTCCTGGCTTAAGACCAATTCTAGAGAATGTACTATCTGATTCACAAAGATGTATGTATGTGTAACTCTATTGCTCTTATAATAACATGGCAAAATAATACAATGAAATAATCTATGAAGCGCTCTGATATTTATTCATTCAACAAATATTTTTGAGTACCTATATGTGTTGGACATTATCCTAGACATAGTGACAAACTAAAATATCAAATCAGACATGTTATACCTTTTCACAAAACCTTAAACTCCGTAAGGTACTCTAAATATACCAGTCTACCTACCCATGATTGAATCTTTGCATGTTGAAATAGCCTTTGGTCAAAGACAATAATTTTTTTTATTGATGTAATGTAGATTTTTTTTCCCAATGATCACAGAATCTTTGACAATCATTTTAACTACTTAAGACATGGATGATGGCTTTTTATACTTCCAATATAGGGACAACCTAACAGATGCTGAGAATGGCAACGTTCAACTGCAAGCACAACGTGCATTTACCACCAGGCGGCAGATATCCGAGGAAACAGAAAGTGTTGACAACCGAGAGTCTTCCGAGGTATAAGTAGTTTCCTAGTTCTCCTTGAAAGACACATGCTATAGCAATAAAGTATGTGTGGCTCAAGCTTATTCTGTTCATTTTAGAACTGGGAAATTATAAGAGAAGATGAAGCCACCATGTATAGCAGCCAGGCCTTCCCATCACCTCCACCATCAAGTAACTTGGATGTTCCAACTCATCTTGCAGAAGAATTGAATGCCAGACTCACCATTTTTGGAAATTCAGGCATGAGCCAGCCAGCATCCAGCTCAGTAAGACACTCTTAGATTTTGTTACAGCTTCAGTAGTTTATATTATGCATATTATACTATTCAACAACTTTTATGTAAAATTTTGTCTTAAATGCAATAATATGTAATAATACGTTAGGGACCTTGGGACTTTACAACATGGTCATTTTTCAAATATCCTCATTAGTAGTATGGACCAGAGTCATGGCATCCAAATTTCCATTATGTCAGTGCCCTCCAGTCAAAAATCACTAGGGACACATTTGTCATTGAACAAGTTGGGTTTATTATTCATTTCAGCAAGGGAGAACACGCACCATTGGTGTTTTGGTAGCAGAATGTTAGAAAAGACTTCAAGGATTTGGGCTCCTGTTAGGTGATTTTGAAGAGGGTTTTAGGAAGCAGGACTTTGCTCTACATGAGATGCTGTTGGGAAGCAGGGATAATTCTATGATTTTGTATCTCAAATCTTATCTGTAGTGAGGCTAAAGCTATGATTAGCAAAGTAAAACAGTCACATTTGCCAGGATGGGGAAATGTTTGGTATTTTGTGGCTTGGACAATGTTCATGTTTTGTCTATATTCAGCCATGATTACAGAGTGGTCTTGATTTTGTCTTGATCTTACCTATGAGTGCCAGGCCAGCTCTTGGATGTTAGGGACTGCTTTTCTCTCTCCCAGTTATGCTGAAGTTGTTTTTTTTGTTTCTTTGTTTGTTTGTTTTGAGACATCTCACTCCATCACCTAGACTGGAGTGCAGTGGTGCTATCTCGGCTTACTGCAAACTCCGCCTCCCAGCTTCAGGCGATTCTCATGCCTCAGCCTCCTGAATAGCTGAGATTACAGGCACACACCACCATGCCCAACTAATTTTTGTATTTTTAGTAGAGATGGAGGAGTTTCACCCTGTTGGCCAGGCTAGTCTTGAACTCCTGGCCTCAAGTGATCCACCTGCCTCAGACTCCCAAAGTGCTGGGATTACAAGCATGAGCCACTGCTTCTGGCCTGAAGTTTTAACATTATATCACAGATGTCACCAACAGGTATATATGAATAAGAACTGATATACTTTGACTAAACAAGGAGATAGATGACATTTTCACTTCAGCCACCACTGTAAAACTGTGTCCATAGGGTTCAGAATAAAGTATCCCAGCATATGCTTCCATGATGAGAACTTCATAGCTAGCTGTCTAATATGTATCATCAAGGGAGATTGAGTAGAAGACAAAGATTATTCTCTGAGGATGCTATTTGTCATTTCCAGTTGAGGTTTCCCTGCCTTTCATTTAGTTAGTAAATATTTATTGAGAGCTGATCACATATATGCAAAGTACTATATGCTAGTTACTGAGGATACATTAGTCAATAAAATTAACAATATCTCCTGCCTTCATGGGACTTATATTCTAGTGCAGAGGAAAGCAAACTACAACCAGTGGGCCAAATCGGCAGCTGCCTGTTATGAATAATTACCATTGGAATACAGCCACATCATTTGTTTTGGTATTGCCCATCTCTGCTTTCACACGACATCATCTGAATAAAGTAGTTACAGCAGCAACCATATGGCCCACAGCCAGTATTTACTGTCTGGATCTTAACAGGAAATGTGTGCTAACCTCTGCTCTAGCATCTTCTTCAAGAAGCTTCACAGTAGATAGTTGTACGTGAATATGAATATCTGCCAGTAAATCCGCCTGCCTGCCTCCTGCCCTTCCTTTCTTCCATTTGTCTGTTCTGTCTTCCATTCATTTCATTTTTTCACAGGGGAGTGGGACAGGTCAGTCAAAGACCTAAACTACATTAGGCCGGGCGTGGTGGCTCACGCCTATAATCCCAGCACTTTGGGAGGCTGGGATTACAGATGGGTTGAAGTCAGGAGTTCAAGACCAGCCTGGGCAACATGGCGAAACCTTGTCACTACTAAAAATACAAAAATTAGCTCGGTGTGGTGGTGCACACCTGTAATCCCAGCTACTTGGGAGGCTGAGACTGGAAGAATTGCTTGAACCCAGGAGGCAGAGGTTGCAGTGAGCTGAGATGGCACCATTGCACTTCAGCTTGGGTGACAGAGTGAAACTCCGTCTCAAGAAAAAAAAAGAATAAACCATATTGATTTGCTGATGATAAATCACATACGATCCCATTCCCCTTCTTCCTGGTATTTTTTTTACTTAAAGTAATACATGGCAACCATATAGTGTAATACTATGCAGCCACTGAAGAGAACAAGGTGGGCTCGAGTGTATATGTTGGATGGAGCAATCCCTAAGAGATGCTGGTAAATGAAAAACAGCAAGGTACAGAACAGTGTGTTTGTTACACCAGAATTTATGTAAATTATTTAAATGCAGAGCATAAATATGTGTATAATTTACTCGAGGACTAAACAGGAAACTAATAACTTTGCTTGCCTCTGAAGAGAGGCAAAGAATGAGCAGGATATATATTGTTTGTACCTTTTGTTTTTTTGAGATAGGGTCTCACTCTGTCACCCAGGCTGGAGTGCAGTAGCATGATCATAGCTCACTGCAACCTCAAACTTCTGGGCTCAAGGGATTCTCCCACCTCAGCCTCTGGAGTAGCTGGTACTACAGGCACATGCCATTGTACCCCTGCTAATTTTTTTAAAAATTTTTTGTAAAGACTTGGTATAGTATTGTTTCCCAGGCTCCTTTTGAATTTTATAACATGTATGAGTGTTACCTATTTTAAAAAATATTTTTAAAGCACTGTACGGTTATGGTTACAAATTGAGATTGTATTTAGGTATATAAAATAAAACTTAAGACTGGGCATCTTGGCTCACACCTGTAATCCCAGCACTTTGAGAGGTCAAGGCAGGCAGATCACATGAGGTTAGGAGTTCGAGACTAGGCTGGCCAACATGGCGAAACCCCGTCTCTAATACAAAAATTAGCCGGGTGCAGTGGCGCGTGTCTGTAATCCCAGCTACTCGGTAGGCTGAGGCAAGAGAATTGCTTGAACCTGGGAGGTGGAGGTTGCAGTGAGACAAGATCGCACCACCATACTCCAGCCTGGGCATCAGAGCAAGACTCTGTTTCAAAAAAATAAATAAATAATAAATAAAAATTAAACCTTCCATCTTACCACTAATATATGCTCCCTCAGTTACTATTAGTGGTCAAAGACCTAAAGAATAAATGATACTGATTTGCTGGTGATAAATCACATGCATACATATATAGAAACTTTTTCTGTATATTCATAAACATGCATGCATACACGTATATTTGTAGATGATTTTTTAACCTGAGATCATCTTAAACATACTTTTTGGTAACTTGCTTTTTTCACTTGCTGTCTCTTAGACATTGAACCATTTCAGTACATATAGATGTACTACTTTAAAAACCAACTAAAACAATCATTAAACTCTGACATATTCCATTGTACAAGTAACCTTTAAGGCATTTCACCAGTCTCCTATTGAAAGACTTTAGATTGTTTACAGTACTATTATAAACAGTACTACAGTGGATATTCTGATTTAATTTGTATGTGCATTGTAAATTTTGATGTCATTAAATAACAAAACTAAGATATTTCAGATAGTGATAATAGCATGTATAGAAAAACTTAAGGAAAGAAAGAACATGAGATTTCCAGGAAACAAGTAGTCTGGAATGTCCAGGGGGTAGATTGCGAAGTGGGAAGTGGCTGAAGAAGTCAGCAAGAGGCAGGTCGTGGTGTTCAGGAAGCATTGTTTTCTGTGTCGTCATTGGCTTCAGCTCCAGAAGGACAGGACTGGCCGTGCATTGCAGGATGCTCTGAGCCTGCAGCGTGCAGCATGGAGAATGGACTTAAGGAAGTAAGACTTGCAACGGGGAAACCTATTAGGATATTGCTGCCATTGTAATCAAAGTGACAAAAGATGAAACTTGAAGTTAAAACAACAATAAAACTAGTAACTAAAGTGGAGAGGGAGTGTATTTGAGAATGGTTTCTGTGAAACATTCAAGAGGTGTCCAGGAGGCAGTCCAGCACCGGGGGCATGGGAGCTGGATGTGTGAAGGTGTCCACGTAGGGGGCTGAGAGCGACCACGTGACTCAGCCTGCACTCTCAACATTTGCATCCTAGCCAGCCTTCTCTCTTCTGCCCTGTCATATTTACCCTCAGTACCTTAGCTGTCACTCAAAGGCAAATCACAAATATCAAGGTATTCTTCTGTTGTCTTGTTTTTTTACAAGAATCATTCCAGCAGAAGAGACAGCTTACAAGCCTATACTTTTGAGGAACAACCTACACTTCCTGTGGTGAGTTTTACCCTCTCCCATCAATCAATAAAAATATAAAACTCAGCATCTCTTTTTATTTTTTGGAAGAATGAGTGTGAACATTTGCCTTACAGGGAGCCATTACAGCACAGCATGTAGGCTCCAGGTGGTGATGTTCAGGGAAGGGGCTTAAAGACAAAACATGGAGAACCGTCTCTCCCATGTTAAAAGCAAAGTCTCTGCATGCTGGTGACTGTGGGTGGTATCTGGGCTTGTCAGTTGAAGTGCTGTGCTGGCTAGAGGTGATCCGCTGCATACGGCGTACAATTCAGGATCACTGTGTCCATTTGCTGATGTTCTGCACATGCACATGGCATCCAGCAGCCATGTCTGCCCTGTACATGAAGCATAGCCAGGGTTTCATCACTCAGGCGTGCACTGGCATTCACATGCCCGGCAGCCAGGCTGGAGTTTATCAGTCCTTGGTCTGTTTCTTCCCTGCAGTATCACATCCACCAGTCTACTAAGGCCTTCTGCTTCCTGCTCAGTGCTGTCCCAGCCACAGCCTGGATGGCAGCTTGGACCTTAACCCTGCCTCCATCCTCTTCCTAACACAAGCCTCACTACTGAGTTTGTCTCTGTTTTCCAGAAGCCCTACTTGTTTTTGAAACCAAAGTAAAACTCCCAGGCTCTCAGCCTCTTCAGCCTACCCTTCTTATCCCCCAACAGAAGCCTCTTGCTGCCTTCATTCCTGTCTATGCTTTTTCTTCCAAGCAGACTGTTCCCATGTCCTGATTCTCTCCCACTTCTGAGTCTGTGTGCATTCCATTTCCCCACTTGGAATGGCTTTCTCATTTTCTTCCCCAACCATCTGGAACTTTGAATGGCAGTCTAGATATCAGCCTTGAAAAGTAGGGTATGTTCTAGCACAGGAATGCAGAGTCTCCAAAATCCTCATCCCATGAGTGGGTTATCTGTCTAAATAACACCCTGCACTAAGAAAGGGACACAGATCCTGTGCTGAGGAATGAGAGGTCGCCCACCTATGCATCATTGCTCTGGTCAGTATTGACCATCAACAAGAGGACAGATGCCATTGAAAGACTATCATCGCCAGCCTTACTCTCACTCACTGTCATCTGTCCAGCCTCCTCCATTAGATCAGAGCCCACTCAAGCTGAGTTCCATGGTATTTTTCCCTCTGCACATTATAATGTCCTCTATACAATGAATATGTGGAAGTTCTCATTGACTGACAGACATTCACCCAAGACACAATTTTAGGTGGACCGGATGAGCAGCAGAATCTCGAGATGATTTATATTTTAGTACCAGAAAAGTTGTTTCCATGCCTTTTTTTTCCCTCAATACATTGATTGGGGTTTTTTTTTTAAGAGCTTTCTTGGAGTATAATTTACATACCATAAAATCCACCCATGTTTGATCATACAATTAAAGAGTTTTTGTAAATTTATACAGTTATGGAGACATCACCACAATCAAGTTTAAGAAACTTCTGTCACCCCCAAAAGTTCCCTCAATCCCTATGCCTACTCTCAGTTGCAAGCAACCGCTCATCTGCTCTCTATTGCTACAGTTTTTGCCTTTTCTAGAAATCTCATGTAAAGGGAGTCATAGGGTGTAGGCTTACGTGTCTGACCTTTTTCACTTAGCATGCTGTTTTTCACATAGACCCATGTTACTGCATGCCTCTATTAGTGCACAGTATTCCACTATAGAGATATATCCACTACATTTATCTGTTCACCAGCTGATGGACACTTGTAGAACTGGGCAGCATTTAAATCCATCATTTTGTAATCTAACAGCTCATCACAACTGTCCCCAAAGTATGTAGGACTCCCATCTATTTAGTAAGTGGTGTCTTCACTGTAGAGACTGGTGGTGATGGTTTTTATGTTGTAAGCCACCTTAGGGAGCCACACCAAACCAGGGCTTATCTGGTTCAAAATGACAACAGGAAGGCCAGATTTAGGACTTTTTTTTTGGGGCGGGGGGGATGGAGTCTCGCTCTGTTGCCCAGGCTGGAGTGCCCAGGCTATCTCGGCTCACTGCAATCTCTGCCTCCTGGGTTCAAGTGATTCTCCTGCTTCAGCTTCCCGAGTAGCTGGACTACAGACGTGCACCACCATGCCCAGCTAATTTTTGTTTTTTTTGAGTCGGAGTTTTGCTCAGTTGCCCAGGCTAGAGTGCAATGGTGCAATCTCAGCTCACTGTAACCTCTGCCTCCCAGTTCAAGCAGTTCTTCTGTCTCAGCCTCCTGAGTAGCTGGGATTACAGGTGCCCACCACCATGCCTAGCTAATTTTTTTGTATTTTTAGTAGAGACGAGTTTTCACCATGTTGGCCAGGCTGGCCTCGACTTCCTGAACTCAGGTGATCCGCCCACCTCAGCCCCCAAAAGTGCTGGGATTACGGGGGTAAGCCATCATGCCCAGCCTGGATTTAGGACTATTTTAAGTAAGCCTGGAAATAACCAGACCTCTCTTTATTCATTTGTAACAAACTATGATAAATAGCATCTCCTAGCTTTTAGAGAAACAAGGGAGGAGTAACTGTTGATTCAGCAGATAAGCATGATTTCTGTTGTTAGATTACCTGGGTTCAAATCTCAGCTCCATTCCTTAGAAGCCATGTCGCTTAACAAGTTACTTCCATTACTCTTGGCCTTTTGGCTAAGATCAAGTATAGTAACAAGTTACTTCCATATTTTAAGCTTCTGTTTACTCACCAGTAAAATGAGCCAGTATTAGTAATTATCTCATTGAAATTCAGGTGGGAAGTAAATGACGTTATCTGTGTTAAACAGGACATGTGCTTGTTATTGTTGGTATGTTTTATTAGGGTTGTTATCACTCTCATTATTATTGTTCTAGTGTTTTTTTTTCCCAAGTGAAGTACTGTACACTTTATTTTGCACATTTTAAGATATTTAAAATGTGGTTTATTTCACTAAAATGTATAATTTACCCATTTTATTATAATACATGGTTTTAGTTCAAAATAAAATATAATTTGTTTTAAAGCAAACAAGTAGTGAAGAAGGGATGTGGTGTTTTTTAAAGGATTCTTTCTTATTAATATTTAATTCTTCTGGCCAGGCACAGTGGCTCATGCCTGTAATCCCAGCACTTTGGGGAGGCCAAGGCAGGTGGATCACTTGAGATCAGGAGTTCGAGATCAGCCTGGCTAATACGGTGAAACCCTGTTGATGCTAAAAATAAAAAAATTAGCTGGGTGTGTTAGCACATGCCTGTAATCCCAGCTACTCGGGAGGCTGAGGCACAAGAATAGCTTGAACCCGGGAGGCAGAGGTTGCAGTGAGCCGAGATCATACCACTGCACTCCAGCCTGGGCAACAGAGCAAGACCCTGTCTCTCTCTGTCTGTCTGTCTCTCTCTCTCTCTCTCTCTCTCTCTCTCTCTCTCTCACTCTCTCAGAAAAGGCAAATATATATATATATATTTCTAGAAAAGGCAAAACTGTAGTAACAGAGCAGATGAGTGGTTGCTTGGGGCTGAGAGTAGACATAGGGACAGAGGGAACTTTTGGGGGTGATAGAAGGATTCTTAAACTTGATGTATTTAATTCTTCTGTTATTCTTCACTTTAGCTTTTGCCTACTTCATCTGGATTGCCACCAGGTTGGGAAGAAAAACAAGATGAAAGAGGAAGATCATATTATGTAGATCACAATTCCAGAACGACTACTTGGACAAAGCCCACTGTACAGGTATCCTGTAATCTATTAACTTGCTTTCTTACAGGATTTAAACTGTCACATCCCTATGTAAACTATTACATCACTTTGTAGGATACACTGGATACTTCTAGCACCTTCTTTTTTTTTTTTTTTTTTTTTTTTTGAGATGGAGTCTCAGTCTTGTCGCCCAGGCTGGAGTGCAATGGCGCGATCGTAGCTCACTGCACCTCTGCCTCCTGGGTTCAAGCGATTCTCCTGCCTCACCCTCCTGAGTAGGTGGGATTACAGGTGCCCACCACCACACCTGGCTAATTTTTGTATTTTTAGTAGAGACAGGGTTTCACCATGTTGGCCAGGCTGATCTGAAACTCCTGACCTCAGGTGATCCACCCACCTCGGTCTCCTAAAGTGCTGGGATTACAGGCATGAGCCACCGTGCCTGGCCATAGCATCTTCTAATTATTTATATTCTGACACTGATGTTAAGTGTCTACCTTTTCCTATGAATCTCTAATATACACGAATTACCACTAGTTATTATATAAAACAAGTACAAATGAGAATAAGAGGAAAAAGCAAATGATCTCGTCTTTGGGTATTTTTGTAATTTGAATAGTTAGGATCATTATTTTAACTAAAAGATAATCTTGGCGATTGGGATCTATTAAAGAAGTTTATGCTGGGCCGGGCAAGGTGGCTCACGCCTGTAATCCCAGCACTTTGGGAGGCTAAGGTGGGAGGATCACCTGAGGTCGGGAGTTCAAGATCAGCCTGACCAACATGGAGAAACCCCATCTCTACCAAAAATACAAAAATTAGCCAGGCGTGGTGGCGCATGCCTGTAATCCCATCTACTCAGGAGGCTGAGGCAGGAGAATCGCTTGAACCCGGGAGGCGGAGGTTGCGGTGAGCCGAGATTATGCCATTGCGCTCCAGCCTGGGCAACAAGAGCGAAACTCCATCTCAAAAAAAAAAAAAAAAAGAAGTTTATGCTGATGACACCTCACCCTTGGCAACAGTGTCATCTATAATATTTCCTTGTAAGTGTTTAGCAAAATATTTATTTTCTCTTATCACCATGTCTCTTGTTGAGAAATGTTTTAACATTGAAAAGCGCAGAGAATAATATAGCAAGTGCACATATTGTTTACACTCAGAATTACCATCATTAACAAGTTACCATATTTCTAGACATTTTATTTTTAAAAATAAAGTCTTATAGATTAAATTCCTTTTAGCCAAGCTCTTGGTCCCATTCCCCAGGGGGAACCACCATCTTGAATTTGTTGTGTTTTCTAGCCTTTTTTATATACTTAGATAAAGAGCTTAAAAATGTAAAATAAAATTAGCTGGGCGTGGTGGTGCATGCCTGTAATCCCAGCTACTTGGGAGGCTGAGGCAGGAGAATTGCTGGAACCCGGCAGGCAGAGGTTACAGTGAGCAGAGATTGCGCTCCTGTACTCCAGCCTGGGCAACAGATCAAAACTCCATCTGAAAAAAAAAAAAAAAGGAAAAGAAAATGTAAAATATTGTTTATATGCCTGTGTTTCTAATTTTGCAACGAGAGAACACTCATTTTATTTTATAGAATGAGGTGCTGCTTGATAAAAAAAAACTTTGCATTGATGTTGTGGCCCTGTAAGTCTACACCT
The DNA here is from genome assembly GCF_029281585.2 of Gorilla gorilla gorilla. Classification (NCBI taxonomy): domain Eukaryota; kingdom Metazoa; phylum Chordata; class Mammalia; order Primates; family Hominidae; genus Gorilla; species Gorilla gorilla. Next base: position 56,638,068 of record NC_073240.2, on the reverse strand, counting down.
TTTTGCTTAACATTGTTTTAAAGCTCTGTCCATGTTGTTATAGATCCAGTGTATTTCTCTTAACTACTAATATTCCATCATGAATATATTGCATTTCAATTATCCATTTCTGTGGTAGATATTTGCCATTCATTTTGTCTGCCCAACATTTGAATCTACTTCTGTGTATGAGGAATTCCCCATCCTGCGAGTTTTGGGAAAACAAAGATGACCTCCTCCTATAGGCACCAGAGCTCCCCTTGCAGCTAGGGCTTGAGCTTGCAGACCTCGCTCCTTCAGTCAGATGCACCCACAGCATACTGTTAACTAACATCTTACTGCTTGAGAATTAGTTGAAAAATTATAAATTACTGTAAAAATAAAGTTTTACAAAATAATTTATTGGAAAAATGTTATTAAATGTAATGCATTATTGAAATGTTGGGAAAATATTAACATGCCATAACTACATTTGAAAATGAGCCTCAAATATTTAGAGTCTCTTTAATGGAGGGTGTGTATTCTATTTGCAGGTTAAGTTACCTTTTTAACTGCATCTATTTGTGAGTTCTCTCTATAAAATATTACAATATGATTTCATTAATGTGCTAGGCCACAGTGGAGACCAGTCAGCTGACCTCAAGCCAGAGTTCTGCAGGCCCTCAATCACAAGCCTCCACCAGTGATTCAGGCCAGCAGGTGACCCAGCCATCTGAAATTGAGCAAGGATTCCTTCCTAAAGGCTGGGAAGTCCGGCATGCACCAAATGGGAGGCCTTTCTTTATTGACCACAACACTAAAACCACCACCTGGGTAACTTTGATACTTTTCCATTTAAATTTATAACAACAGTAATCATCTCTTATGTATAGTTCCTTAAAATCTTTAAGTATATATTAGTATAACCTATGTTTCCTAATATTCATTGAAAGATATATTGAATTCTTAATAATATTATTTGTATTCAGGAGAATGCTTATGCATCTTTTTAATATTGTTTTGGATTATGATGGAGATATTCATGTTTACTTCCTATTTCCAGTTTTTAGCTCACTAGCCATAAATGCTTAAGAAGATACATAGGAATAATCCTTTGCTTTTATATGAGGCTTTATAGCTCCAAAGCACTTTTGAATCCATATCTCATTTAATATCAAAAAAACCTTGTGAGGCTAGGTAGAACAAGTATTTTTATTTTAAGATAAGGCTTAAAATTGTTTAGTGCTCGGCTTACTACTAATAGAAAAATTACCTAAAGGCCGGGTGCAGTGGCTCATGCCTGTAATCCCAGCACTTTGGGAGGCCGAGGGGGGAGATCACGAGGTCAGGAGATGGAGATCGAGACCATCTTGGCTAACACGGTGAAACCCCGTTTCTACTAAAAATACAAAATAATTAGTCAGGCATCGTGGTGGGTGCCTGTAGTCCCAGCTGTTCAGGAGGCTGAGGCTAGGGAATGGCATGAACCCACGAGGCGGAGCTTGCAGTGAGCCAAGATCGCACCACTGCACTCCAGCCTGGGCAACAGAGCGAGACTCCGTCTCAAAAAAAAAAAAAAAGAAAAATTACTTAAAATTAGCAGCAGATGAATAGATTTTAATTAATTATTAAAAGACCAACATAGCTTAAATAATACTAAAATTATTTAATAAATTAATAATATTAAAATAATATATATAAATTAAACCAAATAAATTTAATTTTGTTCTCTTTTTTAACATTCTGAATTGGCCTTTGATAACCTTTTTGGGCTTACCTTCCTCTTATTCAAAAATATTAATCGACCCTTGAACAGAGAGCTGGCAAAATGCATGTTCTGGGGCTTAGAAATATCATGTGGTCCAGGGCCAGGCACAGTGGCTCCCACCTGTAATCCCAGCACTTTGGGAGGCCAAGGCGGGTGGATCACCTGAGGTCAGGAGTTCGAGACTAGCCTGGCCAACATGGAGAAACCCCGTCTCTATTAAATATACAAAAATTAGCTAGGCATGGTGGTGCATGCCTGTAATCCCAGCTACTCAGGAGGCTGCGGCAGGAGAATCCCTTGAACCTAGGAGAAAGAGGTTGCATTGAGCTGAGATGGTGCCATTGTACTCCAGCCTGGGCGACAAGAGCGACACTCCGTCTCAGAAAAAAAGAAAGAAATATCATGTGGTCCAATTTAATGTCCTACTCTTTCACCAGTTTTTACATAGAGAAAAGCCCTATATAGTGACACATTTCCTAAAGAGCGGGGCAAAAGAAATGACCAGTTAGTGGTGATCCCTGAGAACTGATCATTATTCCTTTTGATATTATAGCCTGACAGTGATAGATTTTAGAAGGAGAAAATATTGTGTCACATATTTAGGAAATAAAGTATAAATTGACTTTTACAAGAGAATATTTTAAATATCCATTGATGTTAGAAAACATGGTAACAGACTGACTTTGATTATTTTAAAATTTGTGTGTATTGTTCTTTATTTACTCTACCAAAAAAGGAAGATCCAAGATTGAAAATTCCAGCCCATCTGAGAGGAAAGACATCACTTGATACTTCCAATGATCTAGGGCCTTTACCTGTAAGTGTATAGAAATGCTAACCCATCTAACTTGGCTATCTCAAATATTTTGCATTTTTGGGTATAGTATTTCTTTATCATCTATAATTAATATTATTATTAAAATGTTGATACCTTCTAAGAATGGAATGGAATATGCAAGTTAAATTAACCATACAACCAGTGCTATTTTTCTACCCATTCATCTACGACCCTATTCTAAAATAATTGAAATACATTTTTAATTATAGCCAGGATGGGAAGAGAGAACTCACACAGATGGAAGAATCTTCTACATAAATCACAGTATGTGCAGTGCGATTTTTCATTATGTTATTTTTTGTAATAAATTTTATGTGTGAGAAAGTACATCTTTTTTCTTTTTCTTCCCTTCAGATATAAAAAGAACACAATGGGAAGATCCTCGGTTGGAGAATGTAGCAATAACTGGACCAGTAAGTCTCTCTGTGCCAGTGTGCTCTGATGGGACTGTCCACTCACCTGTCTCTTCAAGAGCAGATAGTCACGGGCATAACCCTACAGGCATTGAGAGGAAAGCACATTGGCCATTCTCTCTTCTCCCCCATTTCCCATTCTCCAAGTCTCAGTTATTTGAAAAGATTCTATAATGTCATTATCCTTACCCTACGCAATAGCAGTGGGGGGACAAGTGAGCCAGACAGTCAGAATGCTAAGGCAGTGTGGGCTGCTGAGCTCAGGCTGGTGCCTCCCACTGTCTGAACAAGAATGATGACAGTCCTCCACAAATCAGAGAGGAGCAAAGAGTGTATGCGGATGAGGAAGCAGCAGCACCCTATCCACTCCAGGGTCATTCTTAAATTTTTTTATAGAAATCAAGCCAGGCTCACACCTGTAATCCCAGCACTTTGGGAGGCCAAGGCAGGTGGATCACCTGAGGTCAGGAGTTCGAGACCGGCCCGGCCAACGTGGTGAAACCCTGTCTCTACTAAAAATGCAAAAAAAATTAGTTGGGCATGGTGGCAGGTACCTGTAGTCCCAGCTACTTGGGAGGCTGAGGCAGGAGAATCACTTGAACCCAGGAGGTGGAGGTTGTGGTGAGCTGAGGTTGTACCACCACACTCCAGCCTGGACAACAGAGCAAGACTCCATCTCAAAAAAAAAAAAAAAAAAGAAAAAGAAAAAGAAATCATTGTAAATGCCCAGTATGTAAGACACATCCACACTTAAGTATAAATATTACCACGTATGATAATTGTACTACTCTTGAGTCAGATTGATAGGAAAATTATCCTTTTTTATAGCTGCTTTTTCCATTTTATTCAGATTTTGTTTTCTAATTCATAAAAATAAATAAAACTGAAGATACCATTTTTTATTACTATTTACTGTCTCAACATGTAGTCCTTTAATGGCTCAAAAAGGCAACTCCTTGGAGTTCAAGGAAAAAGTACGCTTTTCACATTGTCCCTTTAATGGAGAAATCACTTTGAAAGTCTCTTTAGAAATGGAAATTTTTGTTTCTAATATTTCTCTACCTGGAAGAAATTTCCTATTTCTGGCATGCTGCATTTTAAGAATATTGCATAATGAAAATTACAGCCATAGGAATTGCTGAATACAATTTTATCTTAAACAGAGAAATTAAATATTTTAAAGTTTAAAGTTTTATATTTGTTTTTCTTCTAATTAAACTTTTCTTTCCAAATATTTTTCTTTTAACGCCCTTATGTTCATAAAATACAACAAATAAAAATTGTTCCAGAATAAAAACAACCTAAACTTCTTTATTTTTCCAAAATTTCCAACTAAAGGCAGTGCCCTACTCCAGGGATTACAAAAGAAAGTATGAGTTCTTCCGAAGAAAGTTGAAGAAGCAGGTTAGTGATGTTTGTAATAAATACTTAAGAGTCATCAATATATAGATGGAAAGTAATGGGAAATGTTTTTTTACAGTAATAATTTGTTCTATATTTGTAACAACTTTGAGTGAACAGTTTTTCCTAGAGAAAGGATGCTCATTTTTTGAGTAGCTGTGATATATCACTACAGACATAATTAGTTTATGTCTTTATTTTTCAGTATATTTTATAATATAGAAAAATGGCATTTAAAGTTTGCTTCCCAGAGCTCTAACCTGGTGTATCCTTGTGGGGTTTATGGGGCTTGATCTTTGTAGAATCTGAGCAAGAGTGGGTCAGGAAATTATCTTCTGGCCTAGTCTTTGACTGTGTTGGAGGACTGTCTGGATTTTTTTATGACTTTGTTGTTTTCCAGCGAAAGTCATTCATTCTCTACGGCTTCAAATGTAATGTCTCTACATAATTTAAAAATACAATCATGAGTGGAACTGTGCTCTTGTGACTTGTCTCCTTATGCTTATCAGTTATGTTCACTACACTTTTTCCCATCGCCACAAATGCAATATGTTTGGAACTAAACTCATCATCTGGCCATCTATTTCATTCCTGTTGGTGTCTGCTAGTTTTAACGCCTCTCTTACTTGCTCATCCTGTCCTCCTTTGCCTGCAGTTTAGGAATACTACCACTAGGTGGCCATATTGGGTTATACTTTCTTGCATTCTAAGCCAGAAGCTGGCTTTCACAAAGATTCAAGATGGTGGGTGGGCTACCTCGGAGTTTCACCCAAATTTTTAGCAAAAATAAAACATGATAGTTTTTTTAGTGTAAACATTTTATGCCCTAATAAAATCCTTAAATATCATAAACTTTCTAAACTCATTTTTAAGGATAATTTTGTGGGCCAGGTGCAGTAGCTCATGCCTGTAATACCAGCACTTTGGGAGGTCGAGGTGGGTGGATCACTTGAGGTCAGGAGTTCAAGACCAGCCTGGCCAACGTGGTGAAACCCCCGTCTCTACTAAAAATACAAAAATTAGTTAGGTGTGATGGCGCACACCTGTAATCCCGGCTACTCGGGAGGCTGAGGCAGGAGAACCGCTTGAACCCAGGAGGCAGAGGTTGCAGTGAGCCAAGATCGCGCCACTGCACTCCAGCCTGGGCAACAGAGTGAGACCCTGTCTCAAAAAAAAAAAAAAGAAAAAAGAAAAAAAGAATAACTTTGTGTCAAAATTTCCCTGGAAATTTGTTTTCTACTTCTAGACTTTGGGATTTTAAATGTTTGCTGATTTATTGTTCTGCTAAATATTTTCATTGTTAATGAGAATACGCTGGAGGAATAGAAGCACTAGCTTCTCCATTTGCCACTCTGAGTGGCTGAAACATGTTGTAGTATCTAATTATTAATGTCTTCCAGGCAGCAGGAGATGGGAGACAATGCCATTACAGGCCTCAAAATACAAAAAAAAAAAAACATGATAAAAGCAATTATATTTGTTGATCTCTCATTGCATACCAGGCATTCTTCTTAGAAGTTTACATATGTTATTCATTTAATGTCTACAATAACTCTGTAAGGAAGGGACTACTATTACCTTTCACAGATGAGGAAACTGAGGCACAGAGAGAATAGGTAATGTGATCAAGTCCTATGGTTATTAAGTAGAAAAGCTAAGTGGTCTAGCTCCAGATCCCATGTTCCTAAGCAACATATCATATTGGTGACTAAGAGAATTAAGAGAGAAATTAATTAATTTGTATGGAAATTACCCAGAGTGCAACAAAGGTATGTAAGGGGATAAACATATAAAAGAAAGGTTAAAAGACATGAAGTCACCCCAGAAGGAGGGGACCAAGATCATGAAGAGGAGAAGGCTAAGAATATGAATTCTCACATTAATAAAAAGGCCCAAGCAGGACTTTAAAAATAAAATCCGTATCTAGACACATCATAGCAAAAGAGCAGAGTACTTAGAATGTAAGAACGTGTAACACCAAAACAGAAATAAAGAATATTAAAAACACCAGGTGCAGTGGCTCATGCCTGTAATCCCAGCACTTTGGGAGGCTGAGGCAGGAGGATTACTTGAGCTCAGGAGTTCAAAGCTGCACTGAGCTATAATCATGCCACTGCACTCCAGCCTGGATGACAGAGCAGTACTCTGTCTCAAAAAAAAAAAAAAAAAAAAAAAAAAAAATTGAAAACCGGTGCTTGAAAGCCGTGCACTGTCTTTAACCTTTTCCTCTTCCTTATCCTCAACATCTTGTAGTTAGGAATAATGATGGCTAATAATTACCATATGCCAGATACTGTGTAAGCATTTTTAATGCATGGAGTTGAAACAACTCCATGTGGGTCGCTATCATTATTATTATCCCTATTTTATAGATGAGGAAACTAATCCTTAGAAAAGACATGTAACCTGCCCAAAGTGTCACTCCTAGTGAATGGTGGAGTCAAGATTTGAACCCAGGACCAGATTCCAGAATGCATGCACTTGTCTACTACTCAGTTCAAACACTGAAGTTCTCTTGTACCCCTCTCTTCTTCCACTACCATTGCTCCTTCACAGGTCCCTCTGTCTTCTCTCACTCAGCTATTCCAGGGGTCTTTAACTGACCAGTGTGCCTCTTGTTTCTCCTCTTTAAAACCACCCTTTACACCCTGTCCCGTCAGCTTCTGAGAACCCAGCAATCTGACCGTGTGGCTCCCCAACCCAGAAACTCTCTTCATAACTGCATTCACACTGTCCACCCTCTGGCCCCAGACTACTTTTTTGCATTTTTCCCCTATAATCCCTGCTTTCTTTCCCTTCCTCTCCCTTCTTCTCCTTCTGTGCCCTCTAGGTATTAAATATATCAGACCTCTCATGTATGCTGTTCCTCCGTCCTTCCCTTCCTTTCTCTAAAGACTTCCTCTCAAAGCCTTCTTGATTGCCTCATTTGAAGTCAATGGCTCAGTCTTTTATGCCCTGCAGAACATTGCTTCCATCTCTATCATCAGCAATTGTCCTCCTATTTTAAGTCTCAGAATTAGCAGCATTTACACTTGTTTTTCACATATACTCCAGAAGAGAAACTCCTTGAGGAAGCAAGGACATCTTACCCTATGTTTTTATTCCCTTTATTCCCTTTTTTCCCCAACGTTGGCCCTACTACAATACCACCTGGCCCAGAGTAGGCCTTTGATAAATGCTTACCTGCACCAGCTGCCTAGTATCCAGTCTAAAGTTGCTTTTCTGCAAGCTTACCATTTTTTTAATGACATAAGCAGTATAGGAAGCTGCTCATATCATGCTTATATTGCTTATATCAACTGCTTACATTATTATGTTTCTATAGGGCTTTCCATTTTCCCTAAATAAATTGAGAATGAAATTGATTTTTTTTCCTTAGAGCTAACCTTCTTTTTTGGGGGTGACAGAATATTGATGGCATGTTTTCTCTTACCGGTTTCCCCTGGAAATTTGCCCATGAAGTACTGAGGAATAAAATATTTAGATATATCTTTTGTAAAATTTACAATAAGTTCTGCCTAAAGCATAGTTGTGTACATTTGTCACATAAGCAAAGAATGTACAAAAGATTAGTGAGGCAATGTAGCTCCATTAATTAAGAGCACAGACTCAGGAGCTAAGACTTTCTTAAGTCGTCTTCTTCAGTTTTATGTGTAAAATGAAGACAATAATAGTAGCTTTCGCATAGTGTTGTTATAAGGTTAAACACGTTAACCTGCCATTCCAGGGGACCCATGCCTGGCTGTATTAGTCCGTTTTCACGCTGCTGATAAAGACATACCTGAGACCGGGCAATTTACAAAAGGAAGAGGTTTATTGGACCTACAGTTCCACATGGCTAGGGAGGCCTCACAATTATGGCAGAAGGCAAGGAGGAGCAAGTCACATCTTACATGGATGGCAGCAGGCAAAGAGAGAGCTTGTGCATAGAAACCATTAGATTTCGTGAGACCCATTCACTATCATGAGAACAATGCGGGAAAGATCTGCCCCCATAATTCAATCACCTCCCACCAGGTTCTTCCCATGACACATGGAGATTGTGGGAGTTACAATTCAAGATTAGATTTGGGTAGGGACACAGCCAAAATATATCACTGGCACAGTCTGTAAATGTCACCATCTGTTAATGAGTGAAGCAAGATAGACTCCAGGGAGGAAAGGAGAGGTAGGGAAAAGCCTGAACAGACAGGCACAACAGCTAGCAGGCAGTGGCTATCCTACAGGTCACAGAACGGTGTTCATTGGAACTTAATATGAAAAGGACTGTTAACGAAATGCCTTCATGGGGGCATTACCATCACCATCAATTGCTTCTTTAGGCCGGTGCCATGGCTTATGCCTGTAATCTCAGCACTTTGGGAGGCCAAGGCGGGAGGATTGCTAGAGCTTAGGATTTTGAGACCAGCCTGGGCAAGATGGCAAGACCTCAAAAACTTAAAAAATTAGTCAGACATGATGGCATGCACCTGTGGTCCAGTTACTTAGGAATCGGAAGCAAGAGGATCACTTGAGCCCATGAGGTCGAGGCTGCAGTAAGCCATGTTCATGCCACTGCACTCCAGCCTGGACTACAGAGCTGTCTCCAAAAACAAAAGCTTCTTCAGATGTAAAGAAGTCTGTATTACTAAGTGATTAAAGAAAATGCAGGAACTGTCTCATACCATAGAGGAAACCAAGACAATATACCTAGTTGTGTTTTCCCTGAGTATATTACGTAAGGAAAAAGAGACTTGGACACAGGGTGTAGAGGGAATGTTATAACTTTATGAGAGATAGGTTTGTTATTATGTTGAACTGATTTAAACAGTACGTCTCTCCTCTGGATTTTCAGAATGACATTCCAAACAAATTTGAAATGAAACTTCGCCGAGCAACTGTTCTTGAAGACTCTTACCGGAGAATTATGGGTGTCAAGAGAGCAGACTTCCTGAAGGCTCGACTGTGGATCGAGTTTGATGGTGAAAAGGGATTGGATTATGGAGGAGTTGCCAGAGAATGGTTCTTCCTGATCTCAAAGGAAATGTTTAACCCTTATTATGGGTTGTTTGAATATTCTGCTACGTAAGTACCTTTACAATGATTATCGGCAGAAAAAGAAAAATCACTGTTTTAAAAGTAAGAGTCGGCCGGGCGCAGTGGCTCATGCCTGTAATCCCAGCACTTTGGGAGGCCGAGGCGGGCGGATCGCAAGGTCAGGAGATCGAGACCATCCTAGCTAACATGGTGAAACCCCATCTCTACTAAAAATACAAAAACTTACCCAGGCGTGGTGGCAGGCACCTGTAGTCCCAGCTACTCGGGAGGCTGAGGCAGGAGAATGGCGTGAACCCGGGAGGCGGAGCCGAGATCACGCCACTGCACTCCAGCCTGGGCAACAGAGTGAGACTCCTCTAAAAAAAAAAATTACCATTTTAGCCATTTTAGATATACAATTTAGAGTCATTACGTACATTCACATTGTTGTGCTGCCATCACCACTATCCAACTCTAGAACTTTTTCATCTTCCCAAAATGAAACCCTATACCCAGTAAGCACTCGCTCCCCATTCCCTGGCAGCCACCATTCTGCTTTCTGTCCCTATGAATTTGACTCCTCTGGGTACCTCACATAAGTGGAATCATTCAATATTTGTCTTTTTGTGACCAGCTCATTTCACTTAACATGATGTCTTCAGGGTTCATCCATGTTGTAGTATGTATCAGAATGTCCTTCCTTTTTAAGGCAGAATAATATTCCATTATTTTTGCATATAATGCTTTGTTTAGGCTGGGCGTGGTGGCTCATGCCTGTAATCCCATCACTTTGGGAGCCCGAGGCAGGTGGATCACAATGCCGGGAGTTCAAGACCAGCCTGACCAACATAGTGAAACCCTGTCTCTACTAAAAATACAAAAATTAACCAGGCATGGTGGCGGGCGCCTGTAATCCCAGCTACTTGGGAGGCTGAGACAGGAGAATCACTTGAACCTGGGAGGCAGAGGTTGCAGTGAGCTGAGACCATGCCATTGCACTCCAGCCTGGGCGAGAGCAAGACTGCATCTCAAAAACAAACGAACAAACAAAACTTTGTTTATACATTCATCTGCCAGAGGACATTTGGGTTATTTCCACTTTTTGACAGAAATTACTATTTTTAAAACCATTAAATCCAGTGGAGGAATGTGGTTCTAACAGTGGTAAACAACTCTTAAAGGAGGAAGATTATTTGTAATTATTTGTCATATTAAAGTTTTTCAAATGAAGTATTTAAATGGGGTTGTCTTTACAGGGACAATTATACCCTACAGATAAATCCAAACTCTGGATTGTGTAACGAAGATCACCTCTCTTACTTCAAGTTTATTGGTCGGGTAGCTGGAATGGCAGTTTATCATGGCAAACTGTTGGATGGTTAGTATTAAGTATAAACTTTTTACAATGTAATTACCTGTTTTCTTTCACTTGGTAATCATCCTAAATGTATGTGGTTTTTTTGCAAGGTTTTTTCATCCGCCCATTTTACAAGATGATGCTTCACAAACCAATAACCCTTCATGATATGGAATCTGTGGTATGTCTTTTTCACTTATAGTATAGATGAAGTATAATTTAACAAGCAATTTGAACATTTTGAAGAATTTGCTTTTAATGACATGGAAGTTAATATATTATCATGTTTCAAAATACAAATGAACTTTTTCCTCAACGTTTTATTATGAAAATTTTCTAACATATAATAAAGTTGGAAGAATTTTACATTGGACAGTTGTATATCTACTACTCACAATTGCTTTTTTCTAGATTTACTTTATCACATACCTATCTGTCTATCCATCAGTCTATCTTAGTTTCTTCATGCATTTCAGAGTAAGTTATAGATAACATTAAACATCCCACTAAATACTTCAATAGGTTATACCAAGTTATGTGTCTTTTGAATCAGTATTTGCATTATGATCTTTTATGATGAATGTTATATATATATATATATTTTTTTTTTTTTTTTTTTTTTGAGACAGAGTGTCACTCTGTTGCCAAGCTGGAGTGCAGTGGCATGATCTCGGCTCACTGCATCCTCCGCTTTCCAGGTTCAAGCAATTCTCTGCCTCAGCCTCCTGTGTAGCTGGGACTACAGACGCGCGCCACCACACTCAGCTAATTTTTGTATTTTTAGTAGAGACGGGGTTTCACCGTGTTCACCAGGATGGTCTCAGTCTTTTGACCTCGTTATCCGCCTGCCTCAGCGTCCCAAAGTGCTGGGATTACAGGCATGAGCCACCGCACCTGGCCAAATGGTGTATATTTCTTAAATGGCAGTCGAAAGGCAAAGCATTACGGTTAGGCTCCTAGAAAAAAACAGAAGCCCAAGGATTAAACCCCGGACTGTAGCCGTGTTGTTTCCTGTGCTGCTGAACAGCCTCACACAATGTGTGTACACATGAATTCGAGGACATCTTCCTTAGTACCAAGTTCATTTTTTATTCTTTTCTTATTACATATTAACAGCACAAACAGTGTGATTCTTTATAAATCATAAGATTGCACAGTTATTTGAGTTGGTTCATTGAGCCTCTATATTTATTTAGAGATTTTTCTTTAACTCGGGCTGGGTATAAACAGTGGCCTCCTCATAGCTACTTAAACATTTCACACTTAGTGCCGGACACAGGGGTGCGCAACTGTAATCCCAGCACTTTGGGAAGCTGAGGCAGGTGGATCACTTAAGGTCAGGAGTTTGAGACCAGCCTGGCCAACATGGTGATACTCTGTCTCTACAAAAAATACAAAAATTAGCCGGGCGTGGTGGTGCGTGCCTGTAGTCCCAGCTACTTGGGAGGCTGAGGTAGGAGGATCACTTGAGCCAAGGAGGTCAAGGCTGCAGTGAGCCACAATCGCCCCACTGCACTCCAACCTAAGGGACAGAGCGAGACCCTGTCTCAAAAAAAAAAAAAATTAAATTAAAAAATAAAAATAAAACATTTAACACTAAGTCACATAGGCATATGAAGAATGTGCTAAGTGCTCCTGGATATCCAAAGAAGTTAGGTTTTATCTGAAAACTTCTGTATTCATTCCTTTAACTGGATGATAAAATCTGTACCTCCACTGCTTCCACATAAACATAGATTCTGAACTTTTAAGTAGGCACCAATTGATTGATTGATTGATTGATCGATGCGTTTTTACTCTTGCCCTTACCTGTCATCCATCTCTTTTTGTAATACACACACATACACACATACATTTTTGTTTATATATGTGTGTAAGTAAGTAAAGGATGCCCATCTGACCTCTCATCTTTTACCCAATTATTCAGACCCTCTACATACTGTTTTTTGCAATTTCAGGTGTGTTATAGATACAAATTTTAAATATGTAATTTTTCCCATCTAGGATAGTGAATATTACAATTCCCTAAGATGGATTCTTGAAAATGACCCAACAGAATTGGACCTCAGGTTTATCATAGATGAAGAACTTTTTGGACAGGTTTGTGAATTTTGATCAGTTAAAATGGCACATAAATTGTGAAACACATGTTTAGATGTTAATACGTACACTTAATACATTCCTAGGCTCTGTTTTTACATTCATTTTCCAGTAACAAAAGCTGTCTCTGAGCAAGAATTTGTACTTTCTTTAACATTTGACTCGTTCCATATTTATTTTAGTAAAACTAGTATTTTAAGTTTTCTTAGCTTTTAACTTTTGACTGGACTTAATTTAAAACACCAAGTTTCTCGTATAACTACAATATGTATACTTTTAAAATTTTTCTCGCTAAAATAACATATCAAGTTATTGTGTTTAATTTTAGACACACCAACATGAGCTGAAAAATGGTGGATCAGAAATAGTTGTCACCAATAAGAACAAAAAGGAATATATTTAGTAAGTATTTTATTAGTATTTTATTGGATATAATTTTGTACTTTATTCCAAAAAGACTCTTCTTACCATCTTTCTCTGTCCCCTTGTCCAGAATCTCAGTGTTCTTTTTCTCTATCACAATGCAGTAGCAAGCACTCATATTCAGCTTTTACCTTGGGCTCAGCTAGCCTTTAGTTTTTGTTTCTAACTAGAATAATTGTGCCTCAGAATTTTGTCTTGGTTCACATGAAAATGAAATGTTGTTTCTTTTTAGTCTTGTAATACAATGGCGATTTGTAAACCGAATCCAGAAGCAAATGGCTGCTTTTAAAGAGGTATTCATTTTCTTTTATTTGCTCTTCCATAATGTCACAGTATAACCTATAAGTTTCAAATATTAGGCCTCATCACATCTGAGAAAAATAAGTATATGGCTTGTTTTGTGAAATCATTCTAAATTATATTTTTATATTAACTAAATATTCCATTCAGTCATTCAAGAAGTCTAGACAATAAACATGGACAGGTCCCCTTTCCCCCAAGCGTTTTCCCTATTCCATTCTCTTCACTTTAGGACAGCAAAAGAACAAGAGTGCTTTAGGGATAGTATAACATATTGTTTGTTTTTCTAAATAGGATCACCTTATCCATTTTGTTTTGTGACTGACTTTCTTCTTTTTTTTTTTTTTTGAGCGCGGAGTGAGTCACTTTGTCGCCCAGGCTGGAATGCAGTGGCGTGATCTCGGCTCACTGCAACCTGCACCTCCCGGGTTCAAGCAATTCTCCTGCCTCAGCCTCCCGAGTAGCTGGGATTACAGGTGCCCGCCACCACGCCTGGCTAATTTTTGTATTTTTAGTAGAGACAGGGTTTCACCATGTTGGTCGGGCTGGTCTCAAACTCCAGACCTCAAGTGATCCATCCACCTTGGCCTCCCAAAGTGCTGGGGTTACCAGTGTGAGCCACCGTGCTCGGCCTACTTTCTTCTTTTATCAGATATTTATTGGGGATATTTACATGTGAAGACATATAGCTGCCTTTCTTTGTGGCTATATTTTATTCAGAATATAAATTAAAAAGTTACTTAAATTTTTCCAGTTGGTAGACAGATTGTCAGAGCATTCATTTCTTAAGCTAACTTACAATCTTCTGTTAAATATGTATCTGGCTGGGCATGGTGGCTGACGCCTAAAATCCCAACACTTGAGGAGGCTGAGGCGGGAGGATTGCTTGAGCCCAGGAGTTCGAGACCAACGTGGACAACATAGGGAGACCTTATCTCTATAAAAAATTAAAAATTTGGGCACGGTGGCTCATGCCTGTGATCCCAGCACTTTGGGAGTCCGAGGTGGGCAGATTGCCTGAGGTCAGGAGTTTGAGACTAGTCTGGCTAATGTGGTGAAACCCCGTCTCTACTAAAAATACAAAAAAATTAGCCGGACGTGGTGGCGTGCACGTGCAGTCCCAGCTACTCGGGAGGCTGAGGCAGGGGAATTGCTTGAACCTGAGAGGCAGAGGTTGCAGTGAGCCAAGATCACGCCACTGCACTCCATCCTGGGCAACAGAGCGAGACTCCGTCTCAAAAAAAAAATTAGCCTGGTGTCATGGCATGTGCATATGGTCACAGCTACTTGGGAGGCTGAGGCTGGAGGATCACTTGAGCCTGGGAAGTCGAGGCTACAGTCAGCTATGAGCTATGATGGCACTACTGCACTCCAGTCTGGGCTACAGAGTGAAACCTTGTCTCTAAAGAGTGTGTGTGTGTGTGTGTGTGTGTCACATACTTTTTCATAAATTCAGTATTGAGTACTATGTGTATGGTGCTGTACCAGGCCAAAAGACATAGGTCCTGTTATTAAGGGATGTATGATGTAAAGAGTGAAATGACAGAGGCAAGCATAAAGTGCTAGGTGAGCACAGAAGAGAAGTACAAACCAGGGAGGGGCAAAGGAAGGGACAAAGAAGGACTAGAGGGATTGGCCAACCATGGAGAAGAGGGAAATGCAGTTCTAAGCAGCAGGAGCAGCGTGTGTGAAGTCTGGCAATAAGGTAGGCTGTACCCACAGGCAGTTGAGTATGCTGGGTGAGAGAATGCAAGAGGGAAACAATCAGCCTGCGGAGCTAACAGACCAGCTTATACAGGGCCTGTGTGTGAAGTGGTAGAGTTCGGAGTTTTCTCTGAATTTCAGTGAGGGAGAAGGAAGGTAGCATTAAAGGCTATTAACCAATAAGACACCAAGATTCAATTTATGTTTTAGATCATTCTGGAAGTGCTATGTAGAGCAAGTTAGAGGAGAGCCAGACTAGCAGCAGAGACTTCCCAGCAGAGTTGGGAAAGTGCTACAGTAATCTTGGTGAGAAATGGTAAGGAATTAAGGGAATGGTGAGGGAGTTGAGATAGGATTGGTAAGGGAATGAAGATAGTGGTGGTGTTCAGAGCTGCATGTGCATTTGAATGGCATTCAGAAAGGGAGACTTAAAGGATAGAGATGTATGGATTTGGGGATCATCTGCCTAAGTGTAGTGAAGCTGTGAACTCGGTACAATGGAAAATGTGAAAGGGCTGTGAACGTGGATGGCCTCACATGTGGAGAGAGACCTGGGAACACCAGCATCTTAACTGTTGTTTTGAATGGATGGTTTATGAATGGACAGTTTAGGGCATGGGGAAAAAAAAACAGAACAGGAGACTGCAAAGGAAATAAGGAAATTAACAGAGGCAGACAAAAAGGTATCAAGAGTAGACAGAGTTTCAATAGCAAAGATGGTTTTAATCATATCATACTGCAAAGAAGTCAAATATGATAAGGAATTAAATATGTTTATTAGATATAGCTGCAAAGCCATCTTTGACTTTTTCCAGAACAATTTCAAGGAAGCTGTAGTGTAGAAGTCCGATTGCAGTGGGTTGAGGGGTTAGATGGGAGGTGAGTGAATGGATTTGGTAAGTGCATAACACTATCAAGAACTTGGCTGTGAAGGGAAAAAGAGAGTCATTCGTTTTTGTTTGTTTGTTTGTTTGTTTTGCTTTGTTTTAAAGGTAGGTATGGGTTGAGCAAATTTAAATGCATACAGAGTGAGCCAATAAAGAGAAAGAGATCTAGTGAGATGACCTCCCTGAGGAGCAGGTGAAGCACCGGTGCAGGCCTAGCCTGAAAGAGGCGGCGGCACTGCGGTGGGAAGGAGGCCATGATGGGTGTTGGTGATGGTTGGGACGCAGGGATGCAGAAGCTTGAGGGAGTTCCATTGTGCATAATTGCCTCTTTTCCCTCAAATAGAACTTACACTTACCTACTGTAAAGAAGGGGTGATGTGGAGGCTTGAGAAGGATGGGAAATTTGTTTTTTGTTGTTGTTCTTGTTGTTTTGAGACAGGATCTCACTTCTTGCCGAGGCTGGAATACCTCAGCCTCCCCAGTAGCTGGGACCACAGGTTCACACCACCATGCCTGGCTAATTTTTGTATTTTTTTGTAGAGACGGTGTTTCACCATGTTTCCCAGGCTAGTCTCAAATTCCTTGGCTCAAGCAGTCTGCCCACCCGGCCTCCCAAAGTGCTGGGATTACAGGCGTGAGCCACTGTGTCTGGCCACAGGAAGTTTTAAAAATAGCCACTTTGAGGAATAAATGAGAGAGAACAGACTGTGCACATGTACATTTTCTGGCCAATATTGAGATCTCAGTGAAGAGCCCATGAGTGTGTAGTGGTAGAAACTTGTGTGAATGTGGGATTCCTCCAGTAGCATCCAGAAGCTGAGACATAGGAAAGGCCCTTGGCCCTGCCCATCAAGTTTTTAAATACATCTTTTTTCTAGGGATTCTTTGAACTAATACCACAGGATCTCATCAAAATTTTTGATGAAAATGAACTAGAGGTAAGACATAACATTTTATGTTGAAACAGAAATTTTGAACCCATTATTTTCCTTGTTTATAATTTGACATTTCTTATGTAGCTTCTTATGTGTGGACTGGGAGATGTTGATGTGAATGACTGGAGGGAACATACAAAGTATAAAAATGGCTACAGTGCAAATCATCAGGTTATACAGTGGTTTTGGAAGGTAATTTGAAACTTCTATTTTCGTAACTTACTTTTTGATAGATTGAATCATATTTAAGTCAACTCTTGATTAACTATACTGGTGGATTACATTTAACTGATACAGAAAAATATACAGACCAGCAAAAATTATCTTTGATTTTATACTGTATACATGCACCTTCTGGGTCTGTAACTATTACTAGGTAAGTAAAATGTTCAGAAGGTAGTAAGTGGAATGACAGGCTGAGACAGGCACTTAGTTTTCTACTAAAGTAGGGACTGAAAGAACTTGTAATAACCTGCAAGGTATTCCTAGGGACTCCGGGGTGGCTCTTTTAAAATTTCTTATAGAGAAATATGTATGCCATTCAATCATATTAATATAATGTGTTTTTTGAGATGGAGTCTCGCTCTGTCTCCCAGGCTGGAGTGCGATGGTGCAATCTCGGCTCACTGCCACCTCCACCTCCCATGTTCAAGCAATTCTCTTGCCTCAGCTTCCCGAGTAGCTGGGATTACAAGCATGCACCACCATGCCTGGTTATTTTTTTTGTATTTTTAGTAGAGACGGGGTTTCACCTTGTTGGCCAGGCTGGTCTCAAACTCCTGACCTCAAGTGATCCACCCACCTCAGCCTCCCAAAGTACCGGGATTATAGGCATGAGCCACTGCACCCAGCATATAATTTTTAAAAGTCATGAGTCACATCTCAAGAGAAATTTTGTTACTTCACTAGGTTATAATCCCATTCTAAAAAGTTGCCATGTAGCCTTAGAAATAAAGTTTTCAAGAACTTTATAAACCATCTATAAACAAAAATTTAACTGAAAGAAACATCCACATCTAGTAAGGGATTATTAATATTCTAAATTCCGATAGCTTATGTTTCAGGATAATTTGTTTACCTCTTTCCCAGTGCTGTTCCCTAAATGATGTTTTTATCTTATTCAGGCTGTTTTAATGATGGATTCAGAAAAAAGAATAAGATTACTTCAGTTTGTCACTGGCACATCTCGGGTGCCTATGAATGGATTTGCTGAACTATATGGTAAGGATTTTCCATAGATCATTAAAAAAATGGAATAATGCCTATTGTCTTTTTCATGGCTGACAAATCCTCAAGCTTCCATCATTTACTAACACTTAGCTTAATTTTAAAAAGAATTAAGATTTTGAAAGTGATACCATTAGGGACACTGGAGTAGGCTAAATATATTTACACCTTCTAATCAGATAATAAAGGGGAAAACTGGAAACATCAAATGACTTGAGTCACTTACCGTTCTTTAACTTCAGATTCTATGCCCAGTATGCATCAGTTACAGAAAAAGCATTACCTTGGCCGGGAGGGGTGGCTCACACCTGTAATCCTGCACTTCAGGAGGCCAAGGCAGGCAGATCACTTGAGGTCAGGAGTTCAAGACGAGCCTAGCCAACACAGTGAAACCCCATCTCTACCCAAAAATACAAATATTAGCTGGGCTTGGTGGTGCACACCTGTAGTCCCAGCTACTTGGGAGGCTGAGGCAGGAGAACTGCTTGAACCCGGGAGGTGGACGTTGCAGTGAGCCAAGATCGCACCACTGTAGTTCAGCCTGGGTGACAGACTGAGACCCTGTCTCAAAAAAAAGAAAAAGCATTACTTCTAATGTGATAGTTCAGGATAGCATTTGAAGTTTCACAGAATGTTACTAAGTGTATTTTTAAAAAAATAAAAACAGAGTCATGGTTGAATACCTTTGAGGAAATGCTGGACTAAACAAAGTTAAGTGGATTTCTTCAGGACTTCTGTAGAACCTTTACTGTTAGAAGAAAACAAAAGCATTGTTTCCCAAACTTATTTGATCATGAAATCTTTTTTTTTTTCCTTTCAAGATAGGGGTGGAGAATCTCATTAGGCTACTATTTTTCATTTCTTGGGGGAGGCAGCAGGACTGGGAAGAAGACTGCACGTATCTCTTGATTTTCAGAATAGTTAATGCAGTTTTCGGTAAAGTAAGATTCTATGTATTCTATCAAATTATTTTCCAGTTGATGTATAAAACTGGAAGTGTGTTTTGTTTAAAAATGCCATTTCTGATGTAGATTACAGCAAGTTTTCTCATATTGATTCATATTCTGTTTATTGGAATGATATTTACTTGCTTTTAAGGAAACCAAGAATCCAAGAATAAATCTTTTAGAAAGGATGTACCTAAAGTGGGAGGCCTAGTCAGAACAATGAGTAAGATTAGGATTGTCCTGGGGACTACAAGTCGGCACTGCTGCCTAGGAAATTGCTAAGCTGAATTTTTTGTGCAAATAGAAGCTGACCATCTGATGGGATAGCTAAACCTTTCTTCTCCATGGCAAATCTGGTCAGCTTGCCAAGCCTCATTAATATGAGTTTGCAGAACTGATCAAGCAGCTGCTACTTCTCTACCTAGAGTAACCACTCAAAGTGGTTAGCTTTGCCAGTAACCAATTCAGTCATTCTTTGCCTAATTGGACTTCGTAGCCTCTTTCTTTTTCATGGTTTCACCTGACTCCCCTTCCTCCATCTTCTGTACCTTAACAAGTTAGTAGCAAAAAATGAAGGCAGGGCAAACAAATGCCCCTTTCCATCTCTGGCCTCTCTTCTCTCTTCTATGTAACCCAGCCCTATAGCCATCCACTGATTTCATGCACTGTTTGAAATTTGGGGCAAATATCCCACACATAGAGCCAGAGTTGTTTGTGTTAGAATACAAAGTCAAATTCTTATGTATTTATAGGAAGAAGTTATTTCAAAATGTTAAAATTACAATATTAGATAGCCAATAAAAAGTATGTTAAGTCGGCTGGGTGCGGTAGCTCACGCCTGTAATCTCAACACTTTGGGAGACTGAGGCAGGCAGATCACCTGAGGTCAGGGGTTTGAGACCAGCGTGGCCAACATGGTGAAACCCCATGTCTAGTAAAAATACAAAAAATAGCTGGGTGTGGTGGCACACTCCTGGAATCTCAGCTTCTTGGGAGGGCTGAGGCATGAGAATCATTTGAACCCAGGAGGCAGAGGTTGCATTAAGCCGAGATCATGCCATTGTACTTCAGCCTGGGTGACAGAGTGAATGGCTTGTGGCCAGGAGTTCAAGACCAGCCTGGGCAACATAGTGAGACCCCCCATCTCTACAAAATGAGTTTTTTTAACAGTTAGCCAGGCGTGGTGGTGCACACCTGTAGTCCTGGCTACTCAGGAGACTAAAGCAAGAGGATCACTTGAGCCCAGGAGCTTGAGGCTACAGTGAGCTTGAATCGTACCACTGCACTCCAGTCTGGGTGACAGAGGGATACCCCATCTCTAAAATATAAATAAATAAACCAGATTAGTTCCCTGTGTGTGTGTAGGTTCTACACTAGAAAAAGTTTTGATATGCCTGGAGATCCTTGTAGAGAGTAAATGAAACCAAATAAATTCTTCCTTATAGGTTCAAACGGACCACAGTCATTTACAGTTGAACAGTGGGGTACTCCTGAAAAGCTGCCAAGAGCTCATACCTGGTAAGCAGTTGTTTGGACCTTGATAGAACAAAGCCTCAGAGAGTGAGGTTCCTCTGTTAGTCTAGCCACAGGAGAGCTAGTCTCCTCTGTGTTATGTCGGTGGCAGGTATGGATTATGGGTAAGAAGGAGTTGGTGACACCCAACGAACAGGTGTTTTGTTACCAAGTTGGCCCAAGCTTGAAGTCCAGGTAGCTGAAGATCAGAGAGACCCATCTAAACTGAGTGATGAGTGATGGGCTGTCCCAAGACGGGCTAGAACATTCCATTTTGGAGGTTGAAGTGGCAGAGAATTCAGACATTTGGAAGATGTGGTGGGGGCAGCACTCCACAAGGAGTTGTGCAGAGTATCCATGCCCAGAACCCAGTCCTACGTCTTACTTCTACCCCTGGTGAAAAGACATATTTTGGTGTTGTTGGAACATACTCATCATGAATAGCAGCATTGCTCTATTTGCTGTGGTGGTACTTGCTTTGTCAGTGTCTTTCATAACCACTTCCTCTCTGTTCTTTCAGTTTTAATCGCCTGGACTTGCCACCTTATGAATCATTTGAAGAATTATGGGATAAACTTCAGATGGCAATTGAAAACACTCAGGGCTTTGATGGAGTTGATTAGATTACAAATAACAGTCTATAGTGTTTTTACTGCCATAGTTTTATAACCAAAATCTTGACTTAAAATTTTCCAGGGAACTACTAAAATGTGGCCACTGAGTCTTCCCAGATCTTGAAGAAAATCATATAAAAAGCATTTGAAGAAATAGTATGACAACTTATTTTCAATCACTTTTAAATAATGTGTTGCATTTACACAGTTGTTTCATTCTGTCTTTAGAGTTAGGTGCCTGCCTAAAGCCAGGCACCACCACACCTGGCTTTAGAGTTCACACAATAGGATATAAGTCCTGTATGACTTAAATAGTGAATTTTGTCCTTAACATTTACCTCTTATAAAGTATCTGCCAGGCAGTTTTTTCTTAAACTACTGAGATGATAACTGTGAAATATTTGTGATACGTGTCATGTGTGAAAAGTTTGATGCATTTTGAGATGGAAAACTGAAATTTGGAAAAAGAAATACTTTACTATTGAGTAAACTACAATATATTTAGTGCTACTCGCAGCTATTTATTATTTTGTAGACCTGCCTTATGCACCTTACTGCCTAGATTTTTGGAAAAAAACTTTGGAAAGTGTGTTACCTATATTTCTAGCCAACTAACTCACAGAAAAACTGTTTACTTCTTCACTTTCGAAGTATTTGGCTTTTGTTAATATGCAGTTTTTACTAAACAGATGGTTCATAAGACATGTGAAGCAAATTCATATTTGCAATGGGTAAAAAGTATTAAAGCCTTTCTCTTGCCTGCATATCCTATTGACCAGTGGTATAGTCATCACTTTTTCATATTTTAGTGTAGTTAGAAGAATTCCTTCTTCAAACATTAAAGATCCACAAAGCAGTATTTCTAAATATGCCTTGAAGAACTAAATGAAGTGTATAGCACTTGCCTTTACTAGATATTCTTTACACTTGTACAATTATGTAGTAAATGTATGTTTACAGGGTTTATCATGTTTACAGATTAAGCTAATTTCTGTAGTCGCATTTTTATATTTTTAGTATCACTCTAGTAAAAAAAACCAAATAATTTGTTTAAAATAACCAAAGAGTTGTTATAATGCATAATTTGTATTAAATTTATTACTATTTCTTATGCCTTTTAAAATACTGTTTACTATGAAGACAGTGTTTTTAATTACAAATCCAGAATTCTGTAGGCAAAATGCTACAGTTCAAATCTTCCTTTAACCAAACTGAAGTACATAAAGACCATGTACATGTATTCATCAAACGTTTATTGAATGCTGCGTGCCTAGCGCTGTGCTATGCTCTGGGGTAAGAGTTGTCAGCTTCAGAGAAGCTGAGTCCTGATCCTCAAGGAACTTGCAAATGTGTCGATGAATTTGTAAAACAATCAAAAGTAGGCGTAAGCAGAATAAGGCAAAAGGGAAAGTGTTCTAGGTTCCAGCACACCTGCAAAGATAAAGTGTGCCAAGACTGTATTTATATTTCATACTTATATTGTTTCATCCTTATATTGGAATGATTATATAGAAAATGCTCTTAAAAAGATTAAACCTATTTCTCAGTATGGTATCTTGGTGATTTAGGAATAATTGTAAATATATGTTATGAATCTTCTTAAATATATATATATATATATATATATATATACACACCCTGTGAGAACTGTAAAAAGTACCTCTGGTTCTTGGTTTAAGTTTGTTGGGGTATAACATGATGAGTACTCATTAGCACCTGATAGAAATCTGAAATGTGACAGTAGCAAAACCACTTTCTACTTTCCAAACACCACAGCATCAGCATGGTTTAGGGGAAGCAATTCACAGATTAATGTACCCTGCGTTTTGTCTTCACCATTGTCAACCAGCAGTCAAGGATGAGCACCACGTATAGTCCTGGTTTGATATCTCACCAGCCATGTGAACTGAAGCAGCTTACTTAACCTCTCTGGATTCATATTTCTTCATCTGTCAAATGAGAATAATCATGCCCACCCTCATTGTCATGCCAGATTGTCAGAAGTTCCAGACAGATGAGAAAGCAAAAAGTACTTTGTAAAGTGTTATACAATCAGAAGATGCTTTGTGCTGACCGTCAGATTGTGTCAAGTCAGGTGTGCAAATTGACCACACTCCCAAAGAATCATTTAAAAGTAAAGTGACTTCTAAGAGACAAGGAAGTAGGAACATTTCCTACTGATATTAAATATATAAATAATATGGATACACGTGTGTATATCTGTATATGGATCTTACCATCATAATTCATTTTCTTCATATCAGCAAAGTAATAGTAATGTGGGCCAGTGCATTTTGGAAATGTCCTCATTATGTAGAATGGAATGTGAAAATTATTTTTGTTAAAACAGGATTTTGCCACAATTATTTCAATATTATGTTTGTGAACTATCTAAGCATGAGAAAATACAAAGCTTTCTTTGTATCTGGCTGATACTCATTTGGATGATTCTGTGACTCATAGAACATGATGTTAAATGAGACCAGACTCACTGCCACCAGTCCCCAGCTGCAGACCTTCATCCCCTTCATCTCCCACTAGGGGCTCGTGGTCTGGAAGAAACATGTATCAAGCAACACAGCCCCTTATCCCAGATAGAAAAGTGTCTCAAATGCATTCTACTGCGGGACAGTCAGTAGGATCATTTTCATAAAGCAAGGACATCATATGTTTCTAGAAATTACAAGCATATAACTTTAGCCTACAATCTCTTATTAAAAATTTTTAACAAAATTGTATTACAAATGCATTTCATCAGAACTCAAATTTAAATGGTGTTTGTTTTGGGTTTTTATTTATAATGCTGAAGTTATTCCATATAAGTATCAAGTTAAACACAATTCATTTTGATTATAAACTATTTGACTTTTTTAAATCTTCTGACACAGTAAATATATATATCAAGATTGATGTATCAAAATTTATTGCACACTTTAAAGTGTAAAATCATTTTTTAAAGTCTTGAATCCACAAATAAAGTTCTATTCTGATTTTAAAAAACAAAACAAAACTGTGGTTCATTATAAAATAGGAGTGTTTCCAAGTCAGTATGCTGGGTGATGTCTTCTGGTCTAGTTCCTCACAGCAACACGTTAAATTTTCAATGCAATCCTAAACTTATTACCTGATGAACTAACATGATTATAAACACTCAACCACAGATAATTAATTTCCACTTTACAAAAAGGTCGTATTGCATAAGTCTGGTTGTTAGTGAAATAGCAGCCAGAAGATAAAAATAATAGCTAAAAATGGACTGGATTTCAGGCACCTTGCTGCTCATCAAAGAAGCCATTCTTGTAGCCAACCACTATTTACAACATCATTTCTATGAGAAAAAGAGTTCGGAGTGTTAATTCAGAACGAAGTGTCTTTTCCTCCTTCCTCTCAGGCATGTGAATTAGTTTCCCAGTTAGAAGGGAATCCACTCCCACCCACTCAAGCCAGCCTGGGAAGGTGCTGTTCCAGCCCCGTTTCTGCCATAATCCAGGCCATAGCTTTTAATTTTGGGGACCTAGGCCATGGCCCTCTGCTTCCACCTTTCCTGTTCTAGCCAACTCGGGCAGCAGCTAGCCCACACCATGCCCCACCTGTACAAGAAGTCCTTGCTTTGCTGTCCATCACGGCAGACATTTATTTTATAAATGATATTAAACTAAGGTATTAGAATGTCAGGACCTCACTATGAAAAGAGAAACTTAGTAGATTTTTGTCTTTTTCCTTGAAAGTTAAAGCCTATCACCACACTAGCCTCCTCTTTCTGTTCCACTCATCTCTTACCCTGCAATGCATCCTATGCAGTCCCTCCATCACAATCAGTGTTTCCTTTTTACCACACAGATTTGATCAGGTTACCATACCGCCAAAAAACCTGAGAGCTCCCCAGAGCCAAAAGCATGAAGCACAAACCCGTTAGCATGGAGGTTCGCATGGAATGCAGTCCATCCTCAGCCTAAGGTCTCAATTCCACCTTCCATCATACCTCACTCAGGTGCCCTTGGTTCCCCTCCAAATCAGAGTCCTTCCAGCCCCTAATCACTGCAGACTCCAGTGCCACCTGAATGCTTTCGCTTCTCATGTCTACTTGATAAGTCACTCCACTTTCTGGACACAGTGGAACGGTGCTGTGGCCTCAGCAGTTGGTATATACTAGTGCGGATGACACTGTATTACAATTATTTATTTACATAATTCTGTCCTACAGACTTCTGGGCAGTTTGAGGACAAAGACAATTATGTATCCATCTTTTTCATATGTTCATTTCCCAATGCAAATATTTGATGAATTTGAGCTTAAAAGTACTGTTTGTGTATAGAATCCATTTAGGAGCATGGTGTGCCTGGAACTGCAATAATGTGCAGGAGCTCTGTATTTAGGTGGACATTGGGGACTACGTAAATATTCAAGCAGAGAGGGAGCTTGATTGAGATCCTGCTGAGTGCTGGATTCTGCAGTAAACACTTTATGTGGATCTCATTTAATCTTCATAAAAACTCAGTGAGACAGGTTTTATAGGCTCAAGGACAAGTAATACACCTAAGGCCACACAGCTTGTAAACTCAGTGGATTTATGAACCACAACAAAGAAAAGCTATGGAATCCAACAAATTACCAAGATGTATCCGTTTTCTTGGGCTGCACAACAAATTGCCATAAACTTACCAGCTAAAAACAATACCCATTTATTATCTCAGATTTCTGTAGGTCCCATGTGCACATGGTCTTAGCTTAGGGTTCTCAGCTCAGGGTCTCACAAAGCCAAAATCATGGTGTTTGGGCTCTTGCCTGCATCCAAGATCTTTCCAATTATTGGCAGAATCCAGTTCCTAGTAGCTGCAGGTCTGAAGTCCTTGTTTTCTTGCTGGATGGCAGCTGGGGGGCACTCTTAACTTTCAGATGTCACCCACATTCCTCATGGATTGGCCCTCTCTCCCTCTTCAAGCCAACAATGCTTCTCATGCTTCTAATCTCTGATTTCCCATTCGGCTGCCCTTTTCTGCCACCAGACGGAGAAAGTTCTCTGTGTTCCAAGATTTATTTGAATAGATCAGGCCCACCTGAATAGTCTTCCTTTTTGGAAATTGACTGTACTGGCCAGGTGCAGTGACTCACGCCTGTAATCCCAACACTTTGGGAGGCCAAGGCAGGCAGATCACCTGAGGTCAGGAGTTTGAGACCAGCCTGACCAACATGGCGAAACCCTGTCTCTAATAAAAATACAAAAATTAGCTGGGCGTGGTGGCGCGTGCCTGTAATCCCAGCTACTTGGGAGGCTGAGGCAGGAGAATCACTTGAACCCGGGAGGCGGAAGTTGCAATGAGCCAAGATGGTGCCACTGCACTCCAGCCTGGGTGACAGGACAAGACTCCATCTCAAAAAAAAAAAACCATCTCAGAGAAAAAAAGAAAATTGTACCATAGGCGCAGAACACAGTCATGGGACCAAGATCTTATCACGTTCATAAACAGCATAGATTAGGAGGATGAGATATTTCCTAGATCATTACTAGAAAATCCTGCCTTCCACACAAGGTAAAGGCTAAGGATAGAAAAGTTAAGGATTATGGAGATTCACCTTGAAAAACGCTTATATATATCTAATTTTATAATGTGCAGTTCATTTTTCCACTCTTTGTCAATGAAAGGCCAGCTAAATAAACTAATGCTAACAACAGCCAGTAAGATTCCACTTCAGCAGCTGTAAATTCACAAGTCACTACTCTCAGATGAGCCATCAATTCGTATTTTTCTCAATACCAGAAGGTTGCATTGGCCTGAAATTATATTCAACTCATCCTTACAATCTTGCTTCTTATACAAGCAGAAATGAAAAGCCATAATTGCTCCTTTTATTGGGAAGGTTGGTGTCTTTCCAGTGAAATCATGGTCAGGATTATAAGGTGGGTCCAAATCAGACTACAGCCATGATGGATAGAAAGCAGTTCACAGCCCAGAGCTGCTGAACATTCTCTGCAGATGTGTTTAGAACTGCTTTAAATCTCTGGAGAGATGTGCAAGGGAGGGCCTCCAAACGCCCAAGTAAATGAAAGTTCCTGTGCAATCACATGACCCTGGAACAAAGTTTTTTCTCCTGGTGAAATTAACCAAAGATTAAAGCCATAACTATAGGCTCATGAATTATACTCTATTCATTATTGAGGTCCTGACTTAAGTTCTCTTCTGAAAAATAATCAATTATTATAAAGGCAAACATCATGCCTTCTTAAAAGTCGTTTTTCCATAACAAGAATATTTTATAAATGAGAAATTCAAGCGTATTTTCTCAAACTAATAGGTAATGAGCACAGTGAACTAAGATAATCTCAGTTTAAACAAACAGGATTTTCACTGATGTTGGACTTGAAAACACTATCCAGATTAATGACTTTGTTAATACCCAGTCACTGGGCATAAGTCCAAGTGTAGCATAAATATTCTTCCAGACTTGATGACAGTGAAATATTCTATGTTTAGCCCTCCGAAGGGATAACCAAGTTCTCAGTGATTGATGGATGGCAGCCAAATAGGTTCGCTTTTTTAGTATTGCTGTTTGTTGGAATGGGATCATGCTTGTGAATAGATGGTGATGGTGTGTGGTTTTATGAGGAATTGTGCAATGTTTATCCCTGTCTGCCCCTTCAAAAGAAGTGTACGAAGAGAAAAAAGAAAGCTCTATTAACTCAGCCACTACTAGGACTCTGGAATATCTGTGGTTCCCCCAGGGGCTCAATTTATATACTTGCCCTATCTCCATCTGGGGACATTGTGAAATGGAATTTGGGATTTATTGTCAAGACCTCTAATTACTAATATAGGCATTGACAAGGTAGGGGAAGGGAGTTACACTCAGCACATACTGCAAGCCTTTGGAAGGTATATTAAGACACAGTTGAGCCTACAATATCTTAGGACTAGTCCAGCACTATTTAATAGTCATATAAAGCAGGCAACATGTGTAGTTTTAAATTTTCTAGTAGCCATGTTTTAAAATATAAAAAGAAAATTAATTGTAATAATCTATTTTATTTCACTCAGTATATCCAAAACATCATTTCAGAACAGGCACAGTGGCTCACACCTGTAATCCCAACAGTGTGGGAGGCTGAGGTGGGTGGATCACCTGAGGTCAGGAGTTCAAGACCAGCCTGGCCAAATGATGAAATCCCATCTCTACTAAAAATATAAAAAATTAGCCAAGTGTGGTGGCAGGCACCTGTAATCCCAGCTACTCAGGAGGCTGAGGCAGGAGAATCACTTGAACCCAGGAGGCCGAGGTTGCAGTGAGCCGAGATTGCCCCATTGCACTCCAGCCTGGGCAACAAGAGCAAAACTCCGTCTAAAAAAAAATCATTTCAACATGTGATAAACATAAAATTATTAATGAGATATTTTCCATTTTTGGTACTAAGTCTTTGAAACCCAGTATGTACCTTATGCTTACAGCACATCTTAATTCAGACTGGCCACATTTCAAATAGCCACACGTGGCTGGTGCTGCCATACTGGACAGTGCTGGAATCCATGGACCTAACGACAAACTTCCACACAACATAAAGGAATTGGGAGGCAGCTACAAGTGGCTCACCTAGCAGTGTTGCTAAATCATTTTGCTTCCTCCAGGGAACCCCAGAGACTAGGAAGAAGTTCTTCCAGGAAAGCCAAATGTTGAAATTCAAACAACATTCTAATCTAGACAGTCACGTTTTGAAATTTAAAATTTACACTTAGAAATTATTTCATCCATTGTGGAAGACAGTGTGGTGATTCCTCAGAGACCTAGAAGCAGAAATACCATTTGACCCAGCAATCCCATTATTGGATATATACCAAAAGGAATATAAATCATTGTTATAAAGATACATTCCAGCGTATGTTCATTGCAGCACTATTCACAATAACAAAGACATGGAATCAACCCAAATGCCCATCAGTGATAGACTGGATAAGAAAAATGTGGTATGTATACACCATGGAATACTATGCAGCCATAAAAAGGAACTAGATCATGTCCTTTGCAATGGATGGAGCTGGAAGCCATTATCCTCAGCAAACTAATGAGGAACAGAAAACCAAACACCACATGTTCTCACTTATAAGTGGAAGCTAAATGATGAGAACCCACGAACACGTGGAGGGGAAAACACATATGGGTCCTGTCAGTGGGGGCGGGGGGTAGGGAGAGCATCAAGAACAGCTAATGGATGCTGGGCTTAATACCTAGATGATGGGTTGATGTGTGTAACAAACCACCATGGCACACGTTTACCTATGTAACAAACCTGCACTTCCTGCACATGTACCATGGAACTTAAAAGCTGAAGCAAAAAAACAAGAAAATATACAAATAGCCAACAAACATACAAAGCAATGCTCGGACTTATTTTATGTTGAAGACTGCAAGTACTTTTGCATGTCTTCTGTTCTCTAAAAGTTTGTGCAGTACTCTGGCATGTATTTAATTGTTAACTTTTTTAAAAAAACTATGCCTTCTTTTGAAACCACCTTTTTTTTTTTTTTTTTTGAGATGGAGTCTCACTCTGTCACCCAGGCTGGAGTGCAGTGGTGCTATCTTAGCTGACTGCAACCTCTGCCCCCTGCCCCACCGGGTTCAAGTGATTCTTGTGTCTCAGCCTCCCGAGTAGCTGGGATTACAGGTGCCCGCCACCACGCCCGCTAATTTTTTATTTTTAGTAGAGACAGGGTTTCACCATGTTTGCCAAGCAGGTCTCAGACTCCTGACCTCAAGTTATCCGCCCAACTCAATCTCCCAAAGTGTTGGGATTACAGCCGTGAGCCACTGCGCCCAGCTGAAACCACCTCATTTAAAGCGTCTGTTTTCTTACAGTTTCTTTCACCTCTTTAAATTTTAAAATCACTTATTCTGTTTTATTTTAAATAGAACAAGTACAAATTGTAGAATGTTTAGAAAATACATATGCACCGCCAGATTAAAATGCCTACACAAAAAATAAAAAACTATAATTTCCACTCAGGAGCTTAAGGATGGTGGTCTGGTTTGAGGAGGAGCTGTGTTTCCACTGTAAGCACATGAGTTTCACTTAGGTTATATGTTTACTAGGGGGGGCTCGGGTGAGAGGCTGATGCGGATTATGTAGAGGTGGGCTAAGCCCCCAAGTCATACCTGAGTGTGCCACTGTAGCTCCTATAGAGGCAGGAATTTTGCTGAAAGTCGCCCTCCCAGTACTGAGGTGGTCCCCACAATACTGAAGGTGTTCCCTACTGAAGATCATGGAAGCTGTGGGCAGAAGCAAACATGTGGGAAGAGCTGGGAAGCAGCATCCAGTATGAAGTGCTGGATCTAGCACCTTGAAAGATCATCACCAGAACAAAGGAGGCACATTGGCACCTGGGTGGTTTATCAGAAAGAAACAGCCGGTAGCTGGGCATGGTGGAGCACGTCAAGCAGTCTCAGCTACTTGGGAGGCTAAGCTGTGAGGATCGCTTGAGCCCAGAGGTTCGAGGTCAGTCTGGGAAACGTAGTGGGACCTTGTCTCAAAAATTTAAAAAAGGAAAAGAAAAGAAAAAAAAAAACGGCTAGAAATCACGAGCAGTGTTGAGACAGGACAACTAGGAGGGTAAGGCCACTGCTGAGGAGGTCGCAGGGGGTCACCTGGGAGCCAACCTCTGACACTGAGGGGAAGGCATAGATTGTGGGAGAGGCATCTGTTTGTTTTTTCTGGTGCAAGGAGAATAACAAAATGCGATCAGAAGGGCTAATAGACTGCAGATGGAGCTCAGCCCAGCTGAAGGCTTTGAACTGGAACCAGCCCTCTAATTTTCAGCAGTGCGTGTGGCCCATGAAAAAGAAAGAGTGAAATTAAACAAAGGATCATCAGAGGCCATTATGAGTTACTCTCAATGGGTGAAATAGCAGATTGTATTGAGAGAAATAGTAGGGATTTGACAGTGAAAGGAATCTGATCTGTATCCTGTCAACAATAGGGGAACTATTCAAAAGTTACATGCCAAAGGGTGGGATGATGGGATGTGCACTTCAGAAAGCTCATTCTTTCTCTCCAGGGGCAGTAAGACCGGGAGCCGGCCTTAGTTTGGAGAGCATTCCAGTGACACAGGGGAGAGATGGTGGCGGTCTGAAGTCAGCCTGGAGAAGCTGGGATGCAGAGATGTGGGGAGGCTGAACTGCCCTTGTTTTTGGAGAGGGAAGGGCAGGAAGGGCACAGACAGGAGTGTAGGCCCACACCTAAGTCTCTAACTGGGCCAGCTGGATGAAAGCTGCTGCCGCCACTGAAACAGAAATAGGATCATGGAGACATCAGAAGGGAGGCTGCTGGCAGGCGGCTGTGGATCTAAAGGTGGGTAGAGATATGGAGGTTATCAGCAAATAATCATTAGCCCGTGAGGAGACCCTGTTACACGTGCAGCACACTAAGAAAGCTGATTGAATTATCAAACATCACTTCTGATAAGCAAATTCTAATATATTTTATACTTAATAGAATAAGTGGTGAGTGGGGGAAGACTATAAACAGTGTAACTGGTAGTTTTTCCTAGCCAAAAGGAGGCTTTTAGGTTTTTCTTTTGTCTCTGTTAGGTATTCCAAGTTCTAGAATTATTGCCAACAGTTTTCTCTGGTGTCCTGTTCCACTCAGGGTGGAATTCCTCCCCACACCCGCACATGTGTGTGCACAACCGTAGCCTGATGGCTGCTGATGACCTGGCTCCCATTCCCAATCTCCCTGGTGCGAGGCCCAATTTCTCTGCAGTTGCTCTCACCTGAGACCCTGCCTGTGCCTTGCACTGTAAAGTGGTCCTCTTGTTGCTCTTCACTTTGGCATCTAGGTGCTAGAAGGCCAAAAGCTGTAGGAGCTCTGGCCCCTGCACCTGTGGATAACGTCACTGCTGGGTAACAGCCCTATGACTGCCATAAAGAAGTTTGCGTGGGTGGGGAGTGGGGAGGCTGCAACTGGCCAGGTGGCCCTGGGTAGGGAGAAGCACAATGAAAATGGACTCTGAGGCCCTTGGAAGAGTGCTGGAGAAAAAGAAATAGAGATTAGAGATGAGCTAGGAAGGCCTAAAAGAGCACGAAGGACATGGGATGCAGGTTGCTTGGCAGGGAGTCTGTGTGGTCTCAAGCACTACCTGGAATAAGCTCCTGGCAGCCCCAGGATGGACGACCAGGTAAGGTAGCAGACCCTGGAGGGGAGCGAGAGAGAGCCCCTCCTCTCTACCTTTCTATCCCAAATAACAAGTGACCCTAAAGTCTCTTAAATGACTAAACGTAGCTCCCTCTCGGGGCTGGCCCCCATAGCAGGAATGGTGAGGTTCAAGAGAAACCAAATATGCTCTCGCCTGTTTTCTGATGACTGAACTTAATAGCAAATAAGGCCTTTCATTTCCATACTTAGAAGACTGAAATTACAACACAAAGGAAAAGACTTCTGACCCCAAATGTATTCATAGTAAAAGATAAGAGCTGTTCCAGTATTGATAGAGGTTAGAAAAAGGGACACTTCTCCTAGGTTGGAAAAGAGCCCTGAAATAGAAGATCAAGAGCCTGAAAGACCAATATTCTCAGCATTGCCATTTTATCTTAGGCTCTGTCTACCTGAAGCCAATTCAGACCAAGAGAAACAGCTGGAACAGTTTCCAGTGTGGGCAGTGATGGTCTTTGTCACAGCATAGGTCATTGAATTATTTCATCTGCATAAGATTTCACTTGGGGTTTTGTGTAGGAGAAGTATTTCACAAATCTCTATGTCATGAAATACTTCCAAGTATTAAATTACCCAAAAGATGCTTACTACCCATGGGCATGAATTCAGAGGGCAAATATGCTTACATCAAGAGGGACAGACAAAAATGTGAGGTTTTCCTTAATTATATTGGTTCCCTAGTTATATAGAACAGACACTACATCTCTGAGTCTACAAAATCTTTTCCAGAGTGCCAATAACTTTTTTCCTTTGACTCAACCTCAGCCCACTCTGCCAGCAATGTGGGACGGCCACAATCTGAAGCCTGTTTGCCAAGTTATGGGGGCTTGGAAGTCTTTTCAGCTGGTAGAACAGAGGTTTCCCAGCCCTTTTGTTTTATTTATTTATTTATTTATTTATTTATTTATTTATTTATTTATTTATTTTGGGACAGAGTCTCACTCTCGCCCAGGCTGGAGTGCAGTGGCGCAATCTTGGCTCACTGCGAGCTCCGCTTCCCGGGTTCACGCCATTCTCCTGCCTCAGCCTCCTGAGTAGCTGGGACTACAGGCACCTGCCACCATGCCCGGCTGATTTTTTGTATTTTTCGTAGAGACGGGATTTCACTGTGTTAGCCAGGATGGTCTCGATCTCCTGACCTCATGATCCTCCCGCCTCGGCCCCCCAAAGTGCTGGGATTACAGGTGTGAGCCACCGCACCCGGCCTCCCAGCCCTTTTAAAATGATCTAACATGCATACAACAGAGGTTGGAAGAGTGACTCAGCCACTAAGTGAGTGGATACTTTTTAAATCCATGATAAATATGCTGGAAAGCTATCTAATTGTTCCTCATTAGGAACATTTCTTCCTCATTAGGACATTGAAGAATGCTGGAACACAATTCACTGAATCACTCTTACATTTAGATCGCACTTTTTAATTCACTTTAATGCATTTTCGCATTTATTGTCTCCTCTTATTCAATGCCAGTAAAGGAGATAGGGCACACTTTATCATTCTCATTTGATAGCTCAGAAAGGGAAAACAAGACACAGCAAGGGTTTGCCTTTGGGTGCACTGCAAATTAGGAGCCGATCTAGAAGTTGCAGTCAGCCTCTTTGGGTGGTATCTTGGCCCTACAACTTCATAGCTTGTGTCTAGGACGAATGAGCTCACCTAAATCTCACTCTGCCTGACCTGCAGGTGAGGTCTGGAGGCAAACTGTCTATTTGGAGTATCAGTCATATAGTTAGTGTTTCTTTCTCTCTTCCAGACACAATGGGTGTTGATAAACGAAATGCAAACCGTCCATCCCTGATCCAGGGACTAATGGGCAGTAGGACCTAGCCAGATTTGCATTTTTTCATATAGACTTCTTAGATTCTTAAACCAGGACTCGCAGTGAACGGTATTCTCAAAATAACTTGAATACCAGCAATAAATAAAATCTCCTAAATAGTTAAATATTACAACTAATTAGAAATCTAATATATTGAGATGCTTTTGGCTCAGAACACCAGACGTGACTTACAGAGGAGGCCGTGGCAAAGATTCTCCAGCTAGGGTGGCTTAATGAGGGCCTTTGTTCTATACCTCTGAGTTCTTTGTTCTCTGTGTCTTGATAAGTTTTTTTTCTGTCATCCTCTCCCCTCTGTGTATGAGAGTAGAAAGGGTGGGTGTGTATGTGTCAATTATCTGCAATATAACCAACGCCTGATCTATTACAAGGGCTTTCTGACCTGGCTACAAACACTTACATGCTTAGTTTTTCTCCTTTACTTTATTCTGACAGTTTTTATCTCAGATCACTGACACCACTGGTTATATCAGCCTCCTTTTCCCTCTCTTCAAGAAGAGAGAAACTGTTTATCTTAAGAAGTTTTATGGTTTAGGTGGGAACGATCTGGCTTCCTGCAGAGCACTGAGAGGAAGATCCAAAAAAGAAAATAATCCTGTATCTCTGGCATTTCCTGACTGCCCAAAGCAGCCTTCTACAGCTGAGATTGATAAAAACTTCATCAGAGGCACTGGTCAATCAGACTACAGGCTTTTAAAACATTACTTACTGTGTGAGTCAGATTAGCATTTAAGATCCTGGTCTTTTCTCTGCAGACAATGTGACATATATTTTTTCCATTCTGTATGGTATCACATTCCAAAAAACTCAATACAGTCCCTAAAGTAGTTAAAAAACAAGTACAGTTTAAAATGTAATTTGACATTTCTGAAACACACAAAAGCTTTCTTGAATAAATTGAAGGATAGGTCCTATTCTTGCATAGGATGACTCAACATTATAAAGATGTCATTTTCCCTAACTTAATTTAAAAGCTAATGTGATACTAACAAGCTTTTTTTTTTTTTTTTTTTTTCTCCCAGACGGAGATTCACGCTTGTTGCCCAGGCTGGAGTGCAATGGCGTGATTTCGGCTCACCACAACCTCCACCTCCAGGATTCAAGCAATTCTCCTGCCTCAGCCTCCCAAGTAGCTGGAATTACAGGCATCTGCCACCATGTCCAGCTAATTTTGTATTTTTAGTAGAGACGGGGTTTCTTCTTAATAGGCTGGTCTCAAACTCCTGACCTCAGGTGATCCACCCGCCTCGGCCTCCTAAAGTGCTGGAATTACAGGCGTGAGCCACGGCGCCCGGCCTACTAATAAGTTTTTTTAGATGAGTTGATATCAAAGTTTACATGGAAAAACACATCCAAGAATAGGTGGGAAAGCACCAAAGAAAAGCTATGAGAGCTGAGTAGCTCTATAGGACATTGAAACGTATTGTACTATAAATCCTCTATGATTAAAAGTGTGGTAGTACCACATAAATAGACAAATAGACCAGTAAAACAGGATAGAAAGCCCCAAAATACACCAGAGTACATATCAAAAATTTAGTAGATTTTAAAGGTGGCATCTCAAATCTGAAAGCAAAACTTGACATTTTTCTAAATGGTGCTTTTAGCAATAGGCAAAAAGTGGAAATAGCCTGCATGTCTGTTGCCTAATGAATGGATAAACAAAATGTGGTACATTCATACAATGGAATATTCAGCAATAAAAAGAATGAAATACTGGTACATTCTGCAGCGTGGATGAACCTTGAAAATGTTACGCTAAGTGAAAGAAGTCAGTCACAAAAGAGCATATGTTATGTGACTCATTTATATGACATGTCTAAAATAGACAAATCCATAGAGACAGAAAGTAGGTTAGTAAATGCATAAAGCTGAGGGATGAGGGATAACAGGGAGTGAGTTTAGGGTTTCTTTTTGGGTAACGAAGATGTTCTAAACTCAGATTGTGTTTGGATGCAGAATTCTGTGAATACACTAAAACCTGTACGCTTGAAAGGGGTGAAAGTATATTATGAAGTTGATAAAGATGTTTTAAAAATAATGAAGGGACAAATGACCAAAACCCAACAGAAAATGGGCAAGATCTTTTTCAAATATATGAAAAACTGTTCAGATTCACTCATAATTAGAAAAATGCAAATTAGACAGTGAGATACCTGTCATATTGGCAAAAAAGAAGTATGGTGATACATTCTGTGAGTTGTGAGGAAACAGGCATTCTCATACATTGCTGGTAGAAATGCAAACTGCAAAGAGAATTTGGCAATACCTAACAAAACTACATATGCAATTTAATTCAGCAATAGCACTTCTAGGAATCATCTTGAAGATATAGTTCTAGCAATGTGAAAAAATATATATGCACAAAGTTATTCATTGTATCATTTCTGGTCATTACAAATTTAAATGCTCAATCATAGGAGATTGATTGAATAAACTAAGGCTCATCCATAAAGTAAAGTATTAAGTGGCTCTATAAAACAATGAGGAGGCCGGTAGCAATGGCTCACACCTATAATCCCAGCACTTTGGGAGGCCAAGGCAAGTGGATCGCCTGAGGTCAGGAGTTCGAGACCAGTCTGACCAACATGGAGAAATCCTGTCTCTATTAAAAATAATAAAAATTAGCTGGGCGTGACGGTGCACGCCTGTAATCCCAGCTACTTGGGAGGCTGAGGCAGGAGAATTGCTTGAACCTGGGAGGCGGAAATTGCAGTGAGCCCAGATCACGCCATTGCACTCCAGCCTAGGCAACAAACAGCGAAACTCCGTCTCAAAAAAAAAAAAAAAAACAAAAAAAGAAGAGTCTATAAACCTGGTATCAGTAGAATCTAGGATATACTGTGAAGTGAAAAAATAACATGCAAAAGAGCATTGATAGTATGCTATCCTACATGTAATAAAAAAGGAATATAAGAAAAAATACATGTACAGCAGTTCCTCCAATAACATCTTTTCTTCAACATTGTTTCATTATAAGATTCATGATGAAAATAAGTCGATTCCCAGCTGGGGCCACCGTGCCAGAGTTTGCACACCCTCCCAGGTAAGTGTGGGTTTTCTTTGGATACTCTGCTTTCCTCCCACATCCCAAAGGTGTACCCTTTAGGTGAATAGGCATGTCTCAGTTGGCCAGGATGAGTGAGCGTGTGTGTGCGCTCTGTGTTGGGATGGTGTCCTGTCCAGGATTGGTTCCCACCTTGCTCCCTGAGCTGTTGGGATAGACTTGGGCCACCTCCGATCCTGAGCTGGCAAGAGCAGGTTGGAAAATGAGTGAATGAATGGACACAAGTTATTGTAAAATAAAAATTCATGAAGTAGATGATAATTATACACATGCTTGACAAACAGTGCGGTGTGAAAGGACTCAGGGAGCCCACCATATTTATGATTGTTTTTGCATTGTGTGGTGGGAGGGGGTGCTCCTTACAATTTCCCTTTGCAAACATTTATTCTTTGATTTAACCCACCATCACTATGACTGCCATCACTTACTGATTCACCAAAAGTTGGAAAATTGTATCTTTTTTTTTTAAGACCGTGTCTTTCTCAGGCTGCAGTGCAGTGATGCAATCACAGCTTACTGCAGCCTTGACCTCCTGGGCCCAAGCAATCCTCCTACCTCAGCTTCCCAAGTAGCTGGGACCACAGGCATGTGCCACCACGCCTGGCTAATATTTTTCTTTTTCTTTTTTGTAGAGATGGGGTCTCCTTGTGTCACCCAGGCTGGTCTCGAACTCCTGAGCTCAAACGATCCTCCTGCCTCACGCTCTCAAAGTGCTGGGATTACAGATATAAGCCACTGTACCCAAAAATTATCTTGTTTTCATCTTTCTTAAATATAAGTGTAACTCACATTTATTTCAATGTTTAATATTAGAAGTGTTTGAGAGGCCAGGCATGGTGGCTCATGCCTGTAATCCCAGCACTTTGGGAGGCTGAGGCGGGCCGATCACCTGAGGTCAGGAGTTCGAGACCAGCCTGGCCAACATGGTAAAACCCCGTCTCTACTAAAAATACAAAAAATTAGCTGAGCGAGGTGGCGGGTGCCTGTAGCCCAGCTACTACTCGGGAGGCTGAGGCAGGAGAATGGCATGAACCCTGGGGGGGCGGAGCCTGCAGTGAGCCGAGATCGTGCCACTGCACTCCAACCTGGGCGACAGCGAGACTCCGTCTCAAAAAAAAAAAAAAATAAATTAGCCAGGAGTGGTGGCATGCGCCTTTAGTCCCAGCTACTTGGGAGGCTGAGGCAGGAGAATCGCTTGAACCTGGGAGGCGGAGGTTGCAGTGAGCCGAGATCACGCCACTGCACTCCAGCCTGGGTGGACAGAGTGTGACTCTGTCTCAAAAAAAAAAAAAAAAAAGAAGTGTTTGGGTTTTTGTTGTTGTTGTTGTTGTTTTGAGACAGAGTTTCACTTTTGTTGCCCAGGCTGGAGTACAATGTCACAATCTCGGCTCACCGCAACCTCCGCCTCTCAGGTTAAAGCGATTCTTCTGCCTCAGCTTCCCAAGTAGCTGGGATTACAGGCATGCGCCACCACGCCCAGCTTTTGTATATTTAGTAGAGACAGGATTTCTCCATGTTGGTCAGGCTGGTCTTGAACTCTCGACCTCAGGTGATCCACCCACCTTGGCCTCCCAAAGTGCTGGGATTACAGGTGTGAGCCCCCACACCCAGCTTGTGTTTGGGATCTTCATTTAGAAGTTTGGTGATGTTTTTGTGATTTGAAATTTTGTGTAGAATTTTGCTTATTTATATCAATTAGCCTATAGTAAAACTGGTTTTGTTATACTTCATTGCACTTAAAGTTGAAGTTTCCAAGAGCCTATCAATGACCTTAAGTGAGAACTTACTGTGTTTGTTCAGAAGAAATACAGGGAGGATAAGCCAGAAACTAAAGACAAAGCTTACTGTTATGGGTTGAACTGCATCCCTCCCAAAATGATATGTTGAAGTCCTAACTCCCAGTACCTCAGAATGTGACCTTATTTGGAAATGGAGTGATTGCCAATGTAATCAGTTAAAATGAGGTCATACTAGAGTAGGGTAGGCCCTGAATCCAGTATGACTGGGGTTCATATAAGAAGACAGCCATATCACAGCACTTTGGGAGGCCAAGGTGGGTGCATCGCTTAAGCCCAGGAGTTTGAGACCAGCCTGGGCAGCATGGCAAAACCCCTTCTCTACAAAAAAAAAAAAAAAAAAAAAAAAAAATTCACTGGGCGTGATGTGAAAACCTGTAGTAGTCCCAGCTCCTTGAGGGGATGAGTCAGGAAGATGGCTTAAGCCTGGGAAGTCAAGGCTACAGTGGCAATGGGCTATGATCATGCCATGCTGCTCCACTCCAGCCTGGGCAACAGAGCAAGACCCTGTCTCAAAAAAAAAAAAAAAATCAACCAGGATTGGGGGGAATCCAAAGTAGCATAAAATAGTAAAAAAATTAATTGAATTGCAAATAACTTCACTGAAAGGAGTAAGGAAGAAAAGAAATAACTTAAATAACTTTGCAAAACAGTATTTTGATTGGATAATATAAGGCCAAAGACAAACTATATAAATACTGTACTCTAGTTAATAAGTAATTCTGAAATGACTATAGGTATATACCAGTATAGAATAAATAAGTAAATATACTACAGATATTGAAAGCCACATTTCTCAAGGTTCCAGAAGGAAGTTACCAATAAGAAAAAGGGGAAAGCCTGGAAGGAGCTCTATGGTGTTGGATTAGATTTGCAGGAATAACGATGAACCTGTGGTTTGTAATATATATAAAGATACATACATACATACATACATATATACATACATCTATTATTCTCCAATAAAAGGAACCAGGTCTCTTTGGAAAAAATAGTTCAATCCAGGGCTGGGGCAGGAAAAATTAAAGATGAGGCTGGAACCTCTTGTGGTTACAGAAAGCAAGGAAGTGCTCAAAAACTAATAAAGGAACATCAAAAGGACACAGGTGCCAACCTGAAGCAGCTCCTGATAGAGAAAGCTGGAGCAAATTGAGCAAGAAAATAAATGACAGTATTAAGATATGACCCATAGAATAAAATAAATATGCATGAGTCCATATTGATATAAACAAATAATTGAATAAATAAATACATGAAATCCCAGCACTTTGAGAGGCTAAGGCAAGAGGATCCCTTGAGCCCAGGAATTCAATGCTTCAGTGAGGTAAGAAAGTGCCACTGCACTCTAGCCTGGGGAACAGAGCAAGACTCTGTTCCTGAAAAAATTAACAATTAAAAATACTATATATAGGGTAGACTACTCTTCCTTACAGAAGAATTCCAATTAATGTGAGAGGAACAAGAAATTGAAAAGCATGATTAGGCAAACAAGACTCACTGATGGATGCTAAAGTGGCCAAAGGTGGGAAGAAAATAGGACATGAGCATATTCTCTATGCATCTCTCAAAATATATTAATTGCCAAGGAAAAACAGTAACTTTATAGTGGAGAAACACTGTAGACACCATCTTAACCAAGTGTCAAGGTTAACTTGAGCAATAATAAGCCATTTTGACATCATATACCTCCCGACCCTAATATGAGGCACTGAGAAGGCCACGGCATCATTTGTGGCCTTCTTGCCAAAAACTAATAATGAGAAAACATCAGAAAAACCCAAATTGAGACACAGTCTACAAAATAACTTACTCTTCAAAAGTGTCAAAATCATGGAAGACCAGAAAAGCCTGAGTAACTGTCCCAGATTGGAGCTGACATAAAGATATATGACTGCTAAATGAATTATGGGTTCCTGGGTTGAATCCTAGAACAGAAAAAGCATGACAGGGAAAAAAAAAAAAAAACTGGCGAAATTCAGAGAGGGTCTTAAAGTTTTGTTAATAGTAGTGTATCGATGTTAATGTCCTGGTTTCCGATATTGAGGTATGGTTATGTAAAATGGTAACATAAAGGAAATCTAGATGAAAGGCATATAGGAAATCTTTGTACTGTTTTTTGCAACTTTTCTTTCAATCTAAGATTATTGCAAAATATAAAGAAAATAATGTAGTTTGAAATTTTTATCAGTACAGCTATTCTACCCTCGAAGTTTTATTTTCCTGATCCACAACTATAAACAATATTTTTGCCTCTGTTTCTTTGTTTTTTTTTTCTTTTCAGATGAGTCTCACTCTGTCGCCCAGGCTAGAGTGCAGCAGCAAAGTCTTGACTCACTGCAACCTCTGCCTCCTGGGTTCAAGCAACTCTCCTGCCTCAGCCTCCTGAGTAGCTGGGATTACAAGCCTGCACCACCACACCTGGCTAATTTTTGTATTTTTAGTAAAGACGGGGTTTCATCATGTTGACCAGGCTGGTCTTGAACTCCTGACTTCAGGTGATCCGCCTGCCCAGGCCTCCCAAAGTACTGGGGTTACAGGCATGAGCCACCACACCTGACCCTGCTTCTATTTCTTGATTTATAAATTTTATACATTACTATTTACTTCCTACTGTAATAGATGATTTAGCTCAGTCATTTTCTTACCTGAGTAAGCCCTCAAGTCTCAATTTCTCAGTTGACCTGATTTTTGGGGTTATTTTTGTTTGTTTGTTTGTTTGTTTGTTTGTTTGTTTGTTTTTGAGACAGAGTCACACTCTTTTGCCCAGGCTGGAGTGCAGTGGCACAATCTTGG
This sequence comes from Gorilla gorilla gorilla, assembly GCF_029281585.2. Lineage (NCBI taxonomy): Eukaryota > Metazoa > Chordata > Mammalia > Primates > Hominidae > Gorilla > Gorilla gorilla. Next base: position 56,595,979 of record NC_073240.2, on the reverse strand, counting down.
CTCACTGCAGCCTCTGCTACCTGAGTTCAAGCAATTCTCCTGCCTCAGCCTCCTGAGTAGCTGGGACTACAGGCACCCACCACCACGCCCAACAAATTTTTCTATTTTCAGTAAAGATGGGGTTTCACCATGTTGGCCAAACTGGTCTTGAATTCCTGATCTCAAGTGATCCTCTCACCTCAGCCTCCCAAACTGCTGGGATTACAGGTATGAGCCACCGTACCTGGCCTCTGTTGACCATTTTTATCACTTTAAAGACAATACCTTTATCTCTTCTTCCATCTCCTATAGATAATACTTCTTGGTTTCCTATCAGAACCCCCATTTTTTTCTCCTCCAGCGGGTCTCCTCTCCTTTCCTCCCCTAATCCTGTTCGTCTAAATTTACTTATGTATTTTGAGGATTTATAATGGTTACATTTTCTTCTGAAAACATAACTTAGTCTTCTTTGTGTTGCTTATTGGTTAAGCCCAACAGCTGAGTATCAGTAAGCCACAATCATTATTATGACCAGGCAAATATTGTTCCCTACTGATTCAAACAGTGTATGCACTATATTGAAGTTTGTTGTTGTTGTTGTTGTTTAAATTATTTTACTTTAAGTTCTAGGGTACATGTGCACAATGTGCAGGTTTGTTACATATGTATACATGTGCCATGTTGGTGTGCTGCACCCATCAACTCATCATTTACATTAGGTATATCTCCTAATGCTATCCCTCCCCCCTCCCCCCACCCCACGACAGGCCCCGGTATGTGATGTTCCCCACCCTGTGTCCAAGTGTTTTCATTGTTCAATTCCCACCTGTGAGTGAGAACATAGGGTGTTTGGTTTTCTGTCCTTGGAATAGTTTGCTGAGAATGATGGTTTCTAGCTTCATCCATATCCCTACAAAGGACATGAACTCATCCTTTTTTATGGCTGCATAGTATTCCATGGTGCATATGTACCACATTTTCTTAATCCAGTCTATCATTGATGGACATTTGGGTTGGTTTCAAGTCTTTGCTACTGTGAATAGTGCCGCAATAAACATACGTGTGCATGTGTCTCTATAGCAGCATGATTTATAATCCTTTGGGTATATGCCTAGCAATGGGATGGCTGAGTCAAATGGTATTTCTAGTTCTAGATCCTTGAGGAATCGCCACACTGTCTTCCACAATGGTTGAACCAGCTTACAGTCCCACCAACAGTGTAAAAGTGTTCCTATTTCTCCACATCCTCTCCAGCACCTGTTGTTTCCTGACTTTTTAATGATCGCCATTCTAACTGGTGTGAGATGGTATCTCATTGTGGTTTTGATTTGCATTTCTCTGATGGCCAGTGATGATGAGCATTTTTTCATGTGTTTTTTGGCTGCATAAATGTCTTCTTTTGAGAAGTGTCTGTTCATGTCCTTTGCCCACTTTTTGATGGGGTTGTTTGATTTTCTTCTTGTAAATTTGTTTAATTTCTTTGTAGGTTCTGGATATTAGCCCTTTGTCAGATGAGTAGATTGTAAAAATTTTCTCCCATTCTGTAGGTTGCCTGTTCACTCTGATGGTAGTTTCTTTTGCTGTGCAGAAGCTCTTTAGTTTAATTAGCTCCCATTTGTCAATTTTGGCTTTTGTTGCCATTGCTTTTGGTGTTTTAGTCATGAAGTCCTTGCCCATGCCTATGTCCTGAATGGTATTGCCTAGGTTTTAGGGTTTTTATGGTTTTAGGTCTAACATTTAAGCCTTTAATCCATCTTGAATTAATTTTTGTATTAGGTGTAAGGAAGGGATTCAGTTTCAGCTTTCTACATATGGCTAGCCAGTTTTCCCAGCACCATTTATGAAATAGGGAATCCTTTTCCCATTTCTTGTTTTCATCAGGTTTGTCAAAGGTCAGATGGCTGTAGATGTGTGCTGTTATTTCCGAGGGCTCTGTTCTGTTCCATTGGTCCATATCTCTGTTTTGGTACCAGCACCATGCTGTTTTGGTTACTGTAGTCTTGTAGTACAGTTTGAAGTCTGGTAGTGTGATGCCTCCAGCTTTGTTCTTTTGGCTTAGGATTGTCTTGGCTATGTGGGCTCTTTTTTGGTTCCATATGAACTTTAAAGTAGTTTTTTCCAATTCTGTGAAGAAAGTCATTGGTAGCTTGATGAGGATGGCATTAAATCTATAAATTACCTTGGGCAGTATGGCCATTTTCACGATATTGATTCTTCCTATCCATGAGCATGGAATGGTCTTCCATTTGTTTGTGTCCTCTTTTATTTCGTTGAGCAATGGTTTGTAGTTTTCCTTGAAGAGGTCCTTCACATCCCTTGTAAGTTGGATTCCTAGGTATTTATTCTCTTTGAAGCAATTGTGAATGGGAGTTCACTCATGATTTGGTTCTCTGTTTGTCTGTTATTGGTGTATAGGAATGTTTGTGATTTTTGCACGTTGATTTTGTATCCTGAGACTTTGCTGAAGTTGCTTATCAGCTTAAGGAGATTTTGGGCTGAGACGGTGGGGTTTTCTAAATATACAATCATGTCATCTGCAAACAGGGACAATTTGACTTCCTGTTTTCCTAATTGAATACCCTTTACTTCTTTCTCCTGACTGGTTGTCCTGGCCAGAACTTCCAACACTATGTTGAATAGGAGTGGTGAGAGAGGGCATCCCTGTCTTGTGCCAGTTTTCAAAGGGAATGCTTCCAGTTTTTGCCCATTCAGTATGATATTGGCTGTGGGTTTGTCATAAATAGCTCTTATTATTTTGACATACGTCCCATCAATACTTAGTTTATTGAGAGATTTCAGCATGAAGGGCTGTTGAATTTTGTGAAGGTCTTTTCTTCATCTATTGATATAATCATGTGTTTTTTGTCTTTGGTTCTGTTTATATGCTGGATTACGTTTATTGATTTGCGTATGTTGAACCAGCTTTGCATCCCAGGGATGAAGCCTACTTGATCGTGGTGGATAAGCTTTTTGATGTGCTGCTGGATTCGGTTTGCCAGTATTTTATTGAGGATTTTTGCATCAATGTTCATCAGGGATATTGGTTTAAAATTCTCTTTTTTTGTTGTGTCTCTGCCAGGCTTCGGTATCAGGATGACGTTGGCCTTATAAAATGAATTAGGGAGGATTCCCTCTTTTTCTATTGATTGGAGTAGTTTCAGAAGGAATGGTACCAGCTCCTCTTTGTACCTCTGGTAGAATTCGGCTGTGAATCCATCTGGTCCTGGACTTTTTTTGGTTGGTAGACTATTAATTATTGCCTGAATTTCAGAACCTGTTATTGGTCTATTCAGGGATTCAACTTCTTCCTGGTTTAGTCTTGGGAGGGTGTATGTGTTGAGGAATTTATCCATTTCTTCTAGATTTTCTAGTTTATTTGCGTAGAGGTGTTTATAGTATTCTCTGATGGTAGTTTGTATTTTTGTGGGATCGGTGGTGATATCCCCTTTATGATTTTTTATTGCGTCTATTTGATTCTTCTCTGGTTTTCGGGGTTTTTTTTTTTTTTTTTTTTTTTTTTTCTGAGACGGAGTTTCGCTCTTATTGCCCAGGCTGCAGTGCAATGGCATGATCTTGGCTCACTCCAACCTCCACCTTCCAGGTTCAAGCAATTCTCCTGCCTCAGCCTCCCAAGTAGCTGGGATTACAGGTATGAGCTACCATGCCTGGCTAATTTTGTATTTTTAGTAGAGACAGGGATTCACCATGTTGGTCAGGTTGGTCTTGAACTCCTGACCTCAGGTGATCCACCCGCCTCAGCCTCCCAAAGTGCTGGGATTACAGTCATGAGCCATCACGCCTGGCCTTTAATTGAAGTTTTACCTTTTGTTTAGCTTTCTGGTTTTTTTTCTGGAATTTCTCATTTGTTTTCCTTTATGTTTATTCCACCAACTGCCTTTTTTAATTCCCAATTATTTCCAAATTCTTCATAACTTAAGTATTACGTGTCTGTTTTCCCTGGATATCTCTTTCTTGGGATTCCTGTCTTCCTGCTCCAGTTTGGACTAATTGCTGAAGGGATCTCTGGAACACCTTGACTACTCCCCTACACTGGATCCACTATTGCTTAGATCTTATTTTTTTCCTGATTTTGCTCTTCATGTTTCTACAGCATATCTGAAAGCAAATTCCTAAGAAAGGGTTTGCATGAAATCATTTTGAGTCCTGAAAATATCTTGGCTTTACTCTCATGTTCAAATGATAGTTTTGTTGGATATTGATCTCTTGTTGATAATCATTCTCCCTCAGAATTTTGAGGTCTTTCTCACTAACTTCTAGCATTTACGGTTGCTACTGTTATTCTGATTCTTGCCTCTTTGTAGATGTCCTGTTTTATTCTCCTTTGAAATATTTAGGATCTTCCTCATTTCAGTATTGTGAACTTTCATGCTATACATAGGTATACATCTATTTTCTTGATTTATTGTGCTAAGCACTCAGTGGCTCATTTTAATTACAATGTCATTCATTGCCATTGTAATGTCATTCAGCTTTAGAAATTTTTCTTATATTATTTCCTTCATTATTTCCTTTCTTCCATGTTCATGGTTCTTTGTTTCTGAAACTTAGGAGACTGAAGGCTGAGTCTAAACTTCCATTCTCCTGTCTCAGCCTCCCAAGTTGCTGGGATTACAGGCGTGCACCGCCACACCTGGCTAACTTTTGTATTTTTGGTAGGGACAGGGTTTCACCATATTAGCCAGGCTGGTCTTGAACTCCTGACCTCAAGTGATCTGCCCACCTCAGCCTCCCAAAGTGCCGGGATTACAGGCATGAGTCACTGCACCTGGCCCATATCTTCTGTATCTTTACTTTTTCATGTCTTTGTCTTTTTTTTTATTTTTTACGTTTTTCTGAGAGATTTCCTTGTCTTTATTTTCTCATATCTCCATTTAGTTTCCATTTCAGCAATCATATTTTAATTTCTAATTCTTTTTTTCCTATTTTATAACATCCTGTTCTTGTTTTATGGACATGATACCTTCTGAGCGTACTATATACAGATTGGTGTTTTTGTTTTAAGTTCTGTTCTGTTCTCTGAATTACCTTTGTTTTCTAGAGGTCAATTTTTGTTTTTGTTTAACTTTTTCATTTATTTTAACCAACTGTCTGGTAATCCTTGCACTTCTGCTCATGTTTAAGAACGAGGAGTTGCAGCCAGGTATGGTGACTGGGTGTGATGGCACAGGCCTGTAATCCCAGCTACTTGGGTGGCTGAGGCAGGAGAATCACTTGAACCCAGGAGGCCGAGGTTGCAATGAGCTGAGATCACGCCACTCAACCCCAGCTGGGGTGACAGAGCGAGACTCCATCTGAAAAAAAAAAAAAAGAATGAGGAGTTGCCAGTGCACTGGCTCACACCTGTAATCCCAGCACTTTGGGAGGTCGAGGCAGGTAGATCACTTGAGGCCAGGAGTTTGAGACCAATCTGGTCAACATGGCAAAACCTCACCTCTAGAAAAAGAAATACAAAAATTAGCTGAGCCTGGTGGTGCATGCCTGTAGTCCCAGCTACTTGGGAGGCTGAAGTGGGAGGATCACCTGAGCCTGGGAGGTCGAGGATGCAGTGAGCCAAGATTGCACTGCATTCCAGTCTGGGCAACATAGTGAGACCCTATCTCAAAAAAAAAAAAAAGAATGAGGAGTTAAGGAGTGTGAGTAGGAGAAAAGCCTGTCAGCCAGCAGGTGATTGAGCAGGAAGCCAGCTGTACACTGAACAGACCCTAAATGCTAGAATCCAGACAACTCTAGAGCTGCTCAATTTCGTTAGCAGAGAACTTCTAGGTATTTTATTATTCCGAGGGAATAAATCCTGGCTTCCAAGTTTAGTGTACGAGAGAGAGAGAAGAGATGAGGGATCAACCAGTCTGTTCACCTTCCTCCCACACAGCCTGGCATGGTGGAAGGCTCTGGCCTGGACTCAAGCCCTGGTCCCTTCCTAGGACACCTTGTGTGAGTGACTGCAGCATCACAGGGCCCAGGTTTCCTCCAACTGCAGGTTCCATGGGGACCTCCACCCCCAATCTGAGCAAGGTCAGCTGGTAAAGGCAGCTGCTGAGAGGTGTTCCCTGTGCAGCCATAAGCCTGAGGAGCTGGGCAAGCTCTATAAATAGCAGCGGTGATTACAGAGTAGTACTCCTTTTAGATGCTTGCACTTTATAGCTTTCCATTCAAAACAGTCCCAGCCCAGTGTTTAGTCTCTCTGGGGGGCAGCTGTAAAGGCCACCTTGTTTCACAGCTAAGGAGAGGTTACAAGACAATTAAAATATTTTTGTCTCTTCTCTCTTTTGATGATTATTCCCATGCAGTGGTGGCCACTAGAGGAGTTGCTGCCTTCCATTACCCACAGGGAAACCCGAGAACACTCAGTGGCAGCCTCCAGCCCTGAAGCTGGGCTTGAATAAGAGTTTCAGCCTTAATCCTTGCCTTGCTTTTCAGAGATTTACAAGAAAAAGTCAGAAATAATGGGGTCTTTGAATGGCCATAACCAGGCAACTGTAATTTACTTTAAAGGAGTGCATTTCCCCTTTAGGAAGATATAATCGTAAATGCTTCTTTTGCCAGAATAATTATATGCTCTAAATTCTCTGTATTCTCCATCACGATAAATGCAGTAATTGCACAAATTATGTTCTAACCACATGGAGATATGGAGATAAAGACAACATTCTACATTTATGGAATTGTAATAAATAATGATAACCTTGATCATAAAAATTATAATTATATGGAAACAGTGGCTATCATAATCTTAAAATTAATCCTGATTTGTATAGCCTCCTCACAGCGTTAAACCTTATTGCAACCTCACAGGGCAGGCTAGGCAGGGCAGGGGATATCATGACCAACCCGTCACACAGGTGAAGACATACAGGCCTAAGATGTCCTGACACTAGTCAGTAGCCTATGCTATATTGGGCTCATCAGACAGTACTCTCAGTGTTGTCCCTCCGCCTGAGCTTGGTGGACGGTGGGCAAGAGCCCACACCACAACCCTTGCCCACCTCCCACTCCTCTCTCTGGGCAACCAAGCAATGCAAACTGGTATCTGGGGGCACTTGCTTGCAGTGACTTGCCTGAGCTGGCTGACAAGTGGGAGGAGGGCAAGGAAAAGAGAGATGACCTGGAATATTAAGGATTCTCCAAGTCAGCTGGAACAGATTCTGCGAAAACCCTTCTCTCTTCTCCAAAATAACCTGGAGCAATTATAAAAACTATTTTCAGGAAGAAAAATATTAAAATGCAAATGAAGTACAGTTGTGACTGTAAATCACTGAAGAAAAATGCCACTACTGTTAATAGAGTCCAGTGTAGGCACTCAGCACAATTGTGGTGATGCCAATGGGGCTTACATCAGAGACGTGAAAGGACCACAGAGGTAATCAGGCCCAGATCCTTCGTTTTACAGATGACAGCCTGAGAGGGGGACGGTTAATCCATTTTCCTCAGGATTAAGATGGCATTAGTAAACAGTCTTCACAGAGCTAGGTACAAAGCACATACCTGTATCCGTTAGGAAAGTGTTCAGCTGTAAGTAACAGAAAGCTGGCTCTACAGGTTCATGTGTCTTACCCAATAATCCAGAAGTAGGCAGTGCTGGGTCTGGATGTTCCTGGGCCTAAGCAGAAGTCAGCCCTGCTCCTCACCAGTCAAGCTTCTCAGAAGGCAGGGTAGGGTTCTGGGGACACAGTGTCACCAGAAATAGAGGCTGTACAGTGAGAAGGGAAAACTTGCTGAGGACCTATGAAAGAAACCAAGGAGATTCAGCTTAAAGAAGAGAAGCGCAGTAAAAACTTGACCACTATGATGTAAAAGACAATATAGGTCCTGTGTTGCCTAATTGGTCATAGTTAGGACAAGGGAGCGCATTTGTTGCATGACAAACTGACTCAACAACAGGAATAATTTTAATAATAGGCACTTACTGAAAATAGGTCACCTCTAAAACTAGTTAGTTTCCTGGAGGTATTCAAGCTGGGTAAAGAACTGGAAGTGGGGCCGGGCGCGGTGGCTCACGCCTGTAATCCCAGCACTTTGGGAGGCCGAGACAGGCAGATCATGAGGTCAAGAGATCGAGACCATCTTGGCTAACACATTGAAACCCCATCTCTACTAAAAACACAAAAAATTAGCCAGGTGTGGTGGCGGGTGCCTGTATTCCCAGCTACTCGGGAGGCTGAGGCAGGAGAATGGTGTGAACCCGGGAGGCAGAGGTTGCAGTGAGCAGAGATCGCACCACTGCTCTCTAGCCTGGGTGACAGAGCGAGACTCCATCTTAAAAAAAAAAAAAAAAAGAAGTATAAGGAGGGGGTATAGCTCAGAGGTAGAGTGTTGGACTTCTGATCAAGAATTGGAAGTGTATGGCCGGGCAAAGTGGCTCACGTCTGGAATCCCAGCACTTTGGGAGGCTGAGGCAGGTGGATCACGAGGTCAGGAGATCGAGACCATCCTGGCTAACACAGTGAAACCCTGTCTCTACTAAAAATACAAAAAAATTAGCCGGGGTGGTGGTGGGCGCCTGTAGTCCCAGCTACTCGGGAGGCTGAGGCAGGAGAATGGCATGAACCCAGGAGGCAGAGCTTGCACCGAGCCAAGATTGGGCCACTGCACTCTAGCCTGGGCGACAGAGCAAGACTCCGTCTCAAAAAAAAAAAAAAAAAAAGAATTGGAAGTGTGTGTGTGTGTACGTGTGCATGCATGTTAGAGAAGGTTACAGCATTGAACAAAGAAATTATTTCCAAATTCCCTTCTGCAACAGTTCATTTAACTAAAACTATCTGTTGAGTTTCTGCTGTGTTCCACATAAGGACCATATTTTCCAAATAAGAAGCTGGTCTGAAATTTATGAAAAAACTAATGGAGAGAACAGGGTGTGGGATAAATGATATTTACTGATCCACTTCTCAGGAACCACCTGCCTTCTCAGGATGCCATTCCATTGCTCCCTGGGGAACCCCCATTCCACAGAACAGGGCCTGTTTTCATTCAGGCTTGAAGGACTCCAGAGCGGGACAATATGGCAGCATTTTTTCCAGACACATTCCAGCCCGAGTTTAATATCTGTTGCATGTGATATCATGTGTCTTAAAGGTAGAGATAGCTCTGTTATTTATTAGCTATCACTTGACTCTCTGATCCTTACTTTTCTTACCTGGAAAATGGTACAAAATATATCTTCCTCGTAGGGTTGTTGTGAGGATGTAGTTATGCTTTGCACAGTGTTCAGCCTTTAGTAAAGATTCAACAGATATTGGATCATTTCGCTCCTCAGTCTCAGTTCACAGATTTTTTCATGTCCCTTTTCCAGGCCTCATTTCCTCTAAAATGAAGAGGTTGTACTGGAACCAGTCCTGTGATTTCTCCCAGCGCTGAACTTTCTGGCACCCAAAACAAAATGGCTGCCATGTTTTTCCCAGCCTTGGGCCGAAGGTCGTTTCTGCCAGGAGGTGGCACCACTGATTCATGTTTCCAGCAGGGAGGTGGGCTGACCATTTGTTAATTTCCCCTTAGCTTTGAAAAGGAGCCTCAAAACTCACCTGCTTAGCAGCTGCCTCTAAACTAACTTTTTAAATCCTGGGGTTGATGTTTCTTGAATGTGACTGAATTTTCCACTCTTTTGCTTCCTCCAAGAATATCAAAATTGTCTTCCTCAGTTCTCAATATTTAGTGCTCAGTATTTAGGGAAGGGGTAAAGAGAGAAACGGCGGGTGGTGAGGGGCACTTCACCACTGTGGTCTTTCCCTTTGCTCAGAAGCAAAACTGCAGATATCCAAGAGCATGTGCTGCTGAATTGCACCTACAATCAGCCATTTGCATGCTATTCAGAAGGCACAAATGGCCACTTAGGCTGGCAATTGCCTAATTGCCACACAGAGGGTCACAGATACAATTTTGCAGCCTCAGATCTCTGGCAGCAGCTAGGCTGGAGAGGCCCAGAAAATGTGGTTTTCTAGTCTTCTCGGGTTACTGTGTGCAGGGCAGGGAAAGGACTTAAGGCCAAGAGGGCCAAATTCTTCATTTTGCTCAAAGCCAGTCCTGGAGATGAAAAGTGAATTTAAGATGAAAATTCCCTAACTGTATCCCACCCTTCGACTTTTTTCGAGAGTTTAGGAAACAGAAGACGTAGGGAGGAAGAGAGGAAGAAAGAGAGAGAAGGAAGATAAAGGAAGGGAAAAGGGGAGGGAGAGAGGAAGGAGAAAAAAAGGAAGAGGAGAGGGAGAGGAAAGGAGAGAGAGGTAGATTACTTGTTGGAAATAGTTAAGAGTCAAATCAATTATTTTGCCTTTTCTCTTATAAGAAGTAAAATACTTTAAGATTTAAATATAAAACATAAATGTATTATTTGGTGTTTGCTTCTAGCTTGCTCTATCTCCTTTACACATGTAAGCACTAAACATTTATTAGTTGTCAGCCTGGATAATTAAGGGGCTAAATCAAATCATCCTGTGGACTGATTCTGACCTTTCCAATGTTAGGTTGTGAAAACTTTCTTCTCTAATGCTAGCCTTAGCAGAATAGTTAAAATGCATCCCCTTCTGAAGAGGAAAAATATTACTGTGAGACACCATGCAAATTTTTTTTTTAATTGTCCAAAAAAGCCACGGTGATTCCTTGCTGATGGTGAAGGAGGCACAGCAGGCAGAACACAGTTTCCTCTCTGGTCCATTCTATTAGAGCTAACCTGATTATTTTAAATTGCCGGAGAAATTAAGTCACACACCGTCAAGTCCCATTGATGATGGTGTAAATCTTATTAAGTAAAATCATTTTTCTTCATTACAAACTAACCAAGTGCTCTGTATGTGGCTGTGAAATTTACATTTAAAAACCCATGTCTTTTAAGTCTTTCAAGGTTCACGAGGTGGAACAGGACCAGGGGGTTGTCAAAATGCTAGTTCTGCAGCTTCATTGTGCAGTCTCACTGGAGGCTTGTCTTTTCATTGGGTAGGGAGGTCAGGGGTTGCTACATCCCAGAACATTCCCTCCTCCTCTTGCCCCTACCTCATCTGCAGAATGGGAGCAGATGACTGTGGGCAGGAATATTATCATGGTTTCATCTGTTGTTGCTTAGGCAAAGAGGACATCCCTGCGGAGGGTTTGGCTTTCTCCTGGTCTAATGAATAAGTTCTACTCTAAAGTCAGCCAAGCATCTCAGGACACCAACAACAAATGAACTCTATTAGGGAATTCTGTAGTAGCTTTTTAAAAATTTTATCAGTACCATGCACAGTCCTTCCAAAAGGCAGTTCCTTTCTCTTGCTTATTTTAACTTCACCCTTCTGGTGTGCAATGCCTTTTGTGGCAGCATGTGAAAGGTAGAGTCTTTTCAGTTTTGAGAAACAAACTCAGTTGAATTTCCGAGAAACTGGAAGGTGCTTTAGGTCCTGTTTCTTTCTTTGATATTTTCCCCACAGAGTGGAATGAGGATCAGAAAACTAATTCAACAGACTCTTGTAAGGGGTATAGTGTTTTATTAATGCATTTGGGTGAGGCAAAGTGGCGCATGCCTGTAATCCCAGCACTTTGGGAAGCCGAGGCTGGTGGATCACCTGAGGTCAGGAGTTTGAGACCAGCCTGGCCAACATGACAAAACCCCATCTCTACTAAAAATACAAAAACTAGCCAGGTGTGGTGGTGCACACTTGTAGTCCCGGCTACTCAGGAGGCTGAGGCAGGAGAATCGTTTGAACCTGGGAGGTAGAAGTTGCAGTGAGCTAAGATCACGTCACTGCATTCCAGCCTGGGTGACAGAGCGAGACTCCATCTCAAAAAATAAATAAATAAATAACATAAAATAAAGCGCATTTGAAGGGGTCAGAAATCAAATCAATATTTGATTCCATTTACTGGAAATATACTATGAAGGAGACATTTAACAAAGACATCAATTGCCTCACTTAATCCTCACTACACTGTATGAAATAGGTTTTGTTATCTCATTTCTTTTTTTTTTTTTTTTTGAGATGGAGTCTCCCTCTGTCGCCCAGGCTGGAGTGCAGTGGCGGGATCTCAGCTCACTGCAAGCTCCGCCTCCCGGGTTCACGCCATTCGCCATTCTCCTGCCTCAGCCTCCCGAGTAGCTGGGACTACAGGCGCCCATCACCACACCCAGCTAATTTTTTGTATTTTTAGTAGAGACAGGGTTTCAATGTGTTAGCCAGGATGGTCTCGATCTCCTGACCTTGTGATCTGCCTGCCTCGGTCTCCCAAAGTGCTGGGATTACAGGGGTGAGCCACTGTGCCCAGCCATGTTATCTCATTTCTTAGATGAGGATACAGGTTCAGAGTACCTTGTCCTGAGTCACACTGCTTCTAGGTAATGGAAAGATAACTGAAATCTAGCTCTGTCTGATCCAAACCCTGGTTTTTTTTGTTTTTGTTTCTAAATTCCATGTGAGTTGCAGTTGAGTGCTGCAGAAATGTAAAATGTTGTTAATCATTTCTACAACATTTGCTGTGTGCGAGACACTGTGTTAAGTTGGGGGTGGGGGTGCTGAATGGGGTGGGTAGAGAGAGAGTGACTGCCTGCACCTAGAGAAATGAATTGGGAAAACAGGTGCTGGGGATGTGCCAAAGGAAGCAACAATGGCACCCAAGGATGATTCACAATGTGGGGCCTGAGGTGAAAAAGGAGCAGGCAGTGTTGTTCCTAGGGTTGGATCTATGCCAGAAGATTATTGCAGATGAAACTCAGAGCAGCCTGAAGTAGGGGAAGGTAATTCTCCCTCTCTCATGCTGCACAGCTCAAAACTTTGTGAAAAGTTCAGGTAAACATTGGCTGAGAAGATTGCAAAACATTGCGATGTAGACCAGCTGGAGTGAGTTTTACACCCGGTGAATGTTTTCTTGGCCACATTCTCTCCAAGCAGTGGAGCTCTCAAGAGCATGTCTTTGGCAGTGGGACCTGGCTTCACATCTCAGTTTCCACCTACTTGCTATGTGACCTTGCATCTCAGTGTCCTTACCTAGCAATAACTGCTGCATAGGGTTATTGTAAGGATGGAATAAGATCATTTACAAGATGTGTGGAGCACAATGCTGGCATGATTTAAACATTATACACATATGTCCTCTAGGATTTTACATTCTTAGTTATCCATTCCCCCTGGCATTTTCAAACTATCTCTAACTTCCTCCCTTCAGCCTGAAACCATGTCCTGGTCTCTCTTACTTTATTTTTATTTTTTCATTTTTTTGAGACAGAGTTTCACTCTTGTTGCCCGGGCTTGAGTGCAATGGCACGATCTTAGCTCACTGCAACCTCTGCCTCCTGGGTTCAAGTAGTTTTACCTCAGCCTCTCAAGCAGCTGGGATTATAGGCATGCGCCACCACACCTGGCTAATTTTGTATTTTTAGTAGAGACAAGGTTTCACCACGTAGCCCAGGCTGATCTCTAACTCCTGCTGGTCTTACTTAAAAACAAACAAACAAAAAACTCCCCTCAACCTATTTGTGGAGCCACCCTCCCAGTTCTGCTCATGGAACTTCCAATCCTCTCAAAAGAGGATTCACACGCTGCCAATTCCAAAGAGTAGGGACCATGTCTGTTTTGTATATTTCAGTATCTCCAGTGCCTAGCCTAGTGCTTGGCATAATCACAGTTGACATTCAATTATTTCTTGAATAAATGACTGTCTCCATTTCCTCATCATACTTTCCCAATTTTTGTCCTTGCAGTCTGGCTTCTGCTCTTACCACTCTTTCAAAATTGCATTCCCACACAACCTCTAACTTGATCACCAAAGCTGGAGGTTGTTTCTCCATTCTCTTCTCTCAGAATTCTATGTAGTCAATGCAATTCTTTAAAACAGGATTCCAATGTGCAGTATTTGGTAAACTCAAATGTACTCAAAGGGATATAGACAAGGTTAGATTCTCCAGTTGCTTAGTTATCTACTTAGTTAGTAGTATCCTTTGAAGTCTTTCGGGGTCACCTCTCTTTGATGGGGGTGAGTGGCATAAGACAGTGAACATGCTGGGAGGTACCTTCCCTGATCTAGACAGCTGGAAACAATCTCTCCCTCCTCTGACATGCTTTACTAAGCTTTGTCTATGCTTCTCTAATGAAACTATTTCTTCCCACTTCAAGTAATGGTTATTTATAACCCTGTCTGTGTCACACCTAACCCACCCTGTGTATGCCCTTTGAGGGCAGGAAGCAGGCTTTTCCTCATCCTCCCCTTCTAGCTCAGCCTCTGGCACATGCAAAAGGCCTTACAAATGGACCAACTGAAAGAACTAATAGTGGAAAGAAGAAAATACCTTGAGTAGTTATGGAGTTCCTGCCCACAGAGAGTTTTAGAACAGCCTCTCTCATTTGTGTTAAAATTGGTAAAGCCCTGCAATGGACTAGCCCTGGCCTGGATAGAGTAGGAAGGATAAAACAGAGACTAACCCTGGGAGCACAGTCCTTACTTATAGTCCAACTGGGACAACCAGGGGTGCATGCAAAAAGGAAGCAGCAATTCAAAAATGCGAGAAAAAATGCAAGAAATATCATGAGCAACATGTAAGGAACAAACACCTATTCAAATTAATATTCATTAGGTAATATTATAACTATGTGCCAGCAGTGCATTATAGGACTAAAAGATGCTAAGAGGAAAATCCCTCAGGTTGCAGGGATGAGGGGTGATTTCAAAAAAGGGGCTAAAAAGTATGCTGAATACTGTTGATTCTTTGATTTAATTTGCCAGAGAACTAGGTAGGTATGTCCTTGCATTAAGTCCAGTCTACAGACTGCAGGCACTGAGCACAGCCCTCTTTAAAGCCCAGATGTTTCCAATGTAATAGAGTGATTAAGAGTCTTGTTCTAGGTCAGTAAGACTTGGGTTTGAGTCCTGACTCTATCTCTATGATTTTGGCAGATCACCTTGATGCAAGAGGTGGGTTCCCATGGTCTTGGGCAGCTCCACCCCTGTGGCTCTACAGGGTACAGCCTCCTTCCCACCTGCTTTCACAGGCTGGTGCTGAGTGTCTGTGGCTTTTCCAGGTTTGCGGTGCAAGCTGTCAGTGGATCTACCATTCTGGAGTCTGGCGGATGGTGGCCTGCTTCTCACGGCCCCACTAGGCAGTGGCCCAGTAGAGACTCTGCATGGTGGCTCTGACCCCACATTTCCCTTCCACATTTCCTTAGTAGAGGTTCTCCATGAGGGCCCCACCCCTGCAGCAAACTTCTGCCTGGGCATCCAGGCATTTCCATATATCTTCTGAAATCTAGGCAGAGGTTCCCAAACCCCAGTTCTTGACTTCTGTGCACTCGCAGACTCAATGCCACATGGAAGCTGCCAAGGCTTGGGGCTTGCACACTCTGAAGCTACAGGCTGAGCTCTAAGTTGGCCCCTTTCAGCCATGGCTGGAGCAGCTGGGACACAGGGCACCAAGTCCCTAGACTGCACACAGCACAGGGACCCTGGGCCTAGCCAGTCTCTTTGCCAAAACATAACAAGAGTCGCCTTTGCTCCAGTTCTCAAAAAGTTACTAATCTCCATCTGAGACCACTTCAGCCTGGACCTTATTGTCCATATCGCTATCAGGCTTTTGGTCAAAGCCACTCAACAAGTCTCTAGGAAGTTCCAACCTTTCCCACATTTTCCTGTCTTCTTCTGAGCCTCTGAACTGTTGCAACCTCTGCCTCTTACCCAGTTCCAAAGTCGCTTCCACATTTTCGGGTGTCTTTTCAGCAATACCCCACTCTACTGGTACCAATTTACTGTAATAGTCTGTTTTCATGCTGCTAATAAAGACATACCTGACACTGGGCAATTTACAAAAGAAAGAGGTTTATTGCACTTACAGTTCCACGTGGCTGGGGAGGCCTCACAATCATGGTGGAAAGTGAAAGGCACATCTCACATGGTGGCCAGAGAGTGAAAGAGAGCCAAGTGAAATGGGTTTCCCCTTATCAAACCATCAGATCTCATGAGACCCATTCACTATCACAAGAACAGCACAGGAAAGACCCACCCCCATATTTCAGTCACCTTCTACTGGGTTCTTTCCACAGCACATGGGGATTGTGGGAGTTACAATTCAAGATGAGATTTGGGTGGGGACACAGCCAAACTATAACACACCCCAAACCTAAATTTCAGCACTGTGAAAGAGAAATTATGGCCTGGCATGATGGCTCACGCCCGTAGTCCCAACACTTTGGGAGGATCACTTGAGGCCAGGAGTTTGAGACCTACCTGGACAACATAATGAGACCCTGTCTATACAAAAAAAAAAAATTAGCTACGCATGGTGACACATGCCTGCAATCCCAGCTATTCAAGAGACTGAGGCAGGAAGATTGCTTGAGCTTAGGAGTTCAAGGTTGCAGTGAACTATGATCACACCACTGCACTCCAGCCTGGGCGACAGAGTGAGACCCTGTCCCTAATAAATAAATAAAAAGAAAAATCATAATCCTACCTCTCAGGTATTGTACAAATATTTATTAAGCACCTACTATGTACAAGAAACTGCTCTGTATGTTAGAGTTACAGCAGTGAACACAGCAATCAGGTTAACTGCATTCATGGAACATGAAGAATGAGATATGTGCAAACTGCTAAGCATAGTGCTTGGTACACAGCAGTTTCTCAAAAAATAGTCATCATGGTTATTCCAAACATCTGATGAGGCTGAGTTCTCACTAACCAGGCTCAATTTCATTTCCAGCTACTTTGGGATGCCTTTCCTGCCCTCACTGCAGTCACTCCATCCTTTGCTATAGTCAGGAAACTATTCCCTATACCCACAATAGCTGCCTAATCACAAGTTGTCTTAAGATTTTATTGCCTCACAGCTTGATTGGGCCTGTGTGAGCCTGGGGAAGCGGAGCCCTTATGAAAAGGGAGGAAGAAGGTGGTCTAGCTCAGCACTGCCTGGGAAAGACTAGGAAGACAGCCAGATCTCAGCTGGCCCCAGACTGAATGGGACACTGGGGCTCCTTTCTAAATAAACCCAAACTCTAAGCTCAGCTTGGCCTGGGTTTGCCCCCAACAGCCATAGTAGTGGTCTGACCCCACACCAGGCTTTGGGAGGGGGATAAGGGACACCCAGCAGTGTCGGGCTGGCCAGTGGTCTGTGGACAAGTGGTCTTTGGTCTGACAGCTGCCATCCTGGAGTAAGATGAGTTCAGTCCACTCTCTAGTGTTTTCTCAATGTCTAAATGCCGTGGTGCTGCTTTACCACAGAAAATATTTCCAAAATGTCATCAGAACCAATGCTAATTATAGTTAAAGCCTCTCCAGTAGTGTGACTCTACAGCTGGGCTTGGAAGGAGGCAAGGGTGCCCCACCTGCCACTTCCTGGGCCGCACTCGGCTAATGTAAACACTCATTACCCACTGAGGGTGAGGTTTGTGCTGCTGCTTCTCTCCAGGCTGCTCTTCCCAAAGACTTCACTCCCTCTGCTTCCTGCAAAGTGGCTGGGTGATCAGAAAAACAAACCAGGATTGCTATGCTCCTTTGTCATCTGATTTCCTTTTGGGTCACTCCACATTTATCTGAGGCAAAGTTCAGATAACAGGCCAGGTGATCTGACTTGTTATCCCATTACTTTCAAGTTGGGGGTGTTTCATTCTATATTCCATTGCTTGGCTCTCAAATCTTGGTCTGGTTTTTCACAATAGGCCATGCTTAGTTGTGGCCAAATAGGGTGGTATGGTCTGAATGTGTTCCCAAAAATGCATGTGTTGAAACTTAATGACCAGTGTAAGAGTGTTAAGAGGTGGGATGTTTAGGAGGTGATTAAGCATGAGGGAGGAGCCCTCTTGCATGAGATTAGGGCCCTTATAAAAGGGCTTGAGACAGTGGGTTTGTTTCCTTCCAGCTCTTCTGCCATGTGGGGATACAGCAACAAGGTACCACCTTGAAGTGGGGAACAGGCCCTCACCTGACAGTAAACCTGCTGGTGCCTTAATCTGGGACTTCCCAGACCCCAGAAATGTAAGAAAATAAATTTCTGTTCTTTATTAATTACCCAGTCTGTGGTATTTTGTTAAGACATTAGGCCTCCTTGGTAATACATATTTTTAAAATTCGGGTTGATTACAATTTGGCCCAGAACTGTGATTCAGGGTATTCTAGGACGTCAATGCAAACATGTTGAGAAGTGCCTTAAATCAAGAATGTCACTACCTGTCTTGAGATCTTGAACTCATTGTGTCACCTCTCAAGACCTTATATGAGTTTATTTTCCCCCTATAAAATGAAGAGTTGGTGTCTGTCCTATTATTAATTATTATTGAGTCCTCTTCCAAAACAAATCTTTTATCAGCCCCTTTCACCCCAGGCTGACTGCCCTACTCCAGTCTTAATATGACCTTTTGGCTTTCATGCTAACACAAGAGTCTCTAACATTCTTGACTCCAGCCTCCTCTGTTCCCTCTCTGCCTGGCCTCCCACTCCCAACTCATCCTGGACATGACATTCAGACTCATCTATAAGAACATAAGCTCCATGGGGGGCAGGAACCTTGTCTCTTTAGTTTACTTCTCTGTCATCCAGTGTCTAGAGCCATGTTTAGTGCCTTCTGGGTATTCATAATGGTGAATTTTAGGTGTCAAGTTGGCCAGGCTGTGGTGCCCAGCTGCTTGCACAAACACCAAATTAGCTGTTGCTGTGAAGGGTTTTTTTGTTGTTGTTTGTTTGTTTTTGAGACGGAGTCTTGCTCTGTCGCCCAGGTTGGAGTGCAGTGTTGCGATCTCGGCTCACTGCAAGTTCCGCCTCCTGCGTTCACACCATTCTCCTGCCTCAGCCTCCCGAATAGCTGGGACTACAGGCGCCCGCCATCTTGCCCGGCTAATTTTTTGTATTTTTAGTAGAGATGGGGTTTCACCGTGTTAGCCAGTATGGTCTCAATCTCCTGACCTCGTGATCCGCCCGCCTCGGCCTCCCAAAGTGCTGGGATTACAGGCGTGAGCCACCGCGCCCGGCCCGCTGCGAAGGTATTTTTTTAGATGAGATTAAGATTTAAACCAGTAAACTTTGAGTAAGAAAGATTACCCGCCATAATGTGAGTGGACCTCATCCAATTAGGGGAACGCCCTAAGAGAAAAGCCTGAGGTTCCCAGAAAAGAAAGGAATGCTGCCACCAAACTTTGTCTTCAGACTCAAGACTGTGCCAACTCCTGCTAGAATTTCTAGCCTGCTGGTTAGCTCATATAAATCTCAATACCTGTCTCTCTTTCTCTTCTCTCTCTGTCTCCGAGTGTGTGTGTGTGTGTGTGTGTGTACGCGTGTGTGTGTACGCGTGTGTGTGCGTGTGCATGCATGTTTTGTGTCTCTGGGGAACCTTGGTAATACAGTGCTGAAGATTTGTTGAATCATACAAAAATGCTTTTATCTTATATAATAAAACAGCATGTTCCATGCTAAAAAAATAATATAATAATAATAATAAAGCCTCTTAGAATATATTAGACTCTGAAAATTCATGGGGCAGGTGGTGGAGGGTGGGGGGGCAGTATTAGTTCGTTGTTGAATTACTATAAGGAACTACTGGAGACTGGGTAATTTATAAAGAAAAGAGGTTTAAATGACTCACAGATCTGCAGGCTGTACAGGAAGCATGGCTGGGAGGCCTCAGGAAACTTACGATTATGGCCAAAGGTGAAGGGGAAGCAGGCACATCTTCACATGGCAGAGCAGGAGACAGAGAACAAACAGGAGTGGGGAGGGGGAGGGTGGTACACACTTTTAAACCAGATCTCGTGAGAACTCACGCACTATCACGAGAACAGCAAGGTGGAAATTCGTCCCCATGATCCAATCACCTCCCACCAGGTTCCTCCTCCAGCAATGAGGATTACAATTTGACATGAGATTTGATTGGGGACACTCAGAGCCAAACCATATGAGGGGGGAACCTATCTAACTTGTCTAACCCAAAGATTAAGTTTAGTAAACCATAGGACCCCTTCAAACTGGATCATGTCCGAACATCCTGAGGGCACTCGTGTGACTTGGAAAAGCAATGAGAGAAAGGCTGTGATTAGGGTCAGATCCCGCTGCAGGCAGGCAAGACCCTTCACCATCAGGCTCCCAACGGCCTTTCTAGACACTTTTTTAAAAGTCACTATCATTTCTCTTTCTTCACTCCTCTCCTTCCAAAATGCCCCATATCATAACCTCAGCAGCGCCCCCTACTGTTAGCTGCCCACTGCTGCCCAGCATGCAATGCCACTCTGGTCAGCATCCCAAGAACAGTGCATGATCACACCTGGGCCATCCATTTGTTAGTGCAGCTTTCCAAAAGGAAAACGTCCTCCTGTCCCTTTTTTTCATATTTGTTCAATCACCAGTTTGTTGGTGAGGATCCTACAGAAGAATAAAGGTGAATACTGTGTAGAAAGTATAAAATGTCAGGCCTTGTTAGGGAATCCCACTTTGAAGGGGGGAATCTGTGAACTGAGTCCTTTTGGTAACAAACTGTGAGATCATCTGAGGATCCTAGGAGAGGAAACCCTCTGCCACCCACTCCCATTCCAAGTGTCCTTCCTGTAGCCCCAGGAAACCATCTCTGATCCCAACAAGAAATCCCACAACCTGCTGAATTACCTCTTCAGAGGTAATTTGGCATCAGGGTAATTCAGAGGTAATTTGGCATCAAGCTCCTTTCCAAAAGTTAGAACAGTAAATTAAGATATTTTTACACCTTAATGTGAGTTCTCATAAACGTTGCGTTTCTGTCAATATTAAAGATTGAGGGAAGGGGATTTTGAAGGGGGCTAATCAAGCTATTCGCCATTCTGACTTATTATATGACAGCTAACCAAAAAGAGGTAGGAACCAGCCCTTCCAAGCAAACATATATTTATTTTTACTTAAAATTTCCTTGATAGTCTTGTAGTGCAGCTACTAGAACCCTTCTATAACCTCTGAACACAACCTTTATAGAGGACACCTCATTTGCTGCTATGGATTGATTAGCCAGATAAGTGGGGTGTGATATAAATACGGGCTTTGTCACTTTATTATTATTATTATTATTTTTAGAGACAGGGTCTTGCTTTGTTGCCCAGGCTGGAGTGCAGTGGTACAATCTCAGCTCACTGTAACCTCCGCCCCCCATGCTCAAGCCATCCTCCCACCTCAGCCTCCCACGTAGCAGGGACTACAGGCATGCACCACCACACCTGGCTAATTTTTATATTTTTTGTAGAGACAGGGTTTTGCCATGTTGCCCAAGCTGGTCTTGAACTCCTGGGCTTAAGCAATCCTCCCACCTTGGCCTCCCAAAGTGCTGAGATTACAGGCATGAGCCACAGTACCTGGCCAATTTTATTTTATTTTGTTTTTGTAGAGACAGGATCTTACCATCTTGCCCAGGCTGGCCTTGAACTCCTGGGTTCAAGTGATCCTCCCACCTCAGCCTCCCAAAGTGCTGGGATTACAGGAATGAGCCACCATGGCAAGCCACCACTTCTTACTAGCCATGTGATCTCAGGCAAGCCACATACACCCAGTTTCTTTATCTATATAATGGGGATTATAAGAATCATTCTACTTCACAGAGTTGTGAGGTCAAGATGAGTAGATGAAATGTAAAGTGCTTAGTATGCTGCGTGTCACATGGTGAGCATTATATGTATTAGTCTTTATTCTCTTTGTCCTCCACTAGAATGCCAGATACCTGGGAGACCCTCCAGGTGTCTACCGTCTATTGTTAACTGAAAAGGACAAAGACATTTTGGAACAATGGAGAAGGATGCTTTGGAGAGGCATCATGGGAGTGATCCACTATTCATTTCTCCATTAATTCAGCATTCACAGAGAGAGGGGCTGCTATGTGCCAGCCAAGCCTGCCAGATAGACATCATCTCGGCCTCAAGGGTCCTCAGGTCTAGAGGGAGACAATTATACAAACAAATCCCACATCTCACTGAGCTCACTTATGCAGGAGTCAGGGGAACCTAAAAAGAAGATGGGAGAGAGAGGGGAGTGACTTCATTTTAGATGCCTCAGAAAGGAGGCGAATTCAAGCCGAGACCAAGAGAATGAGTACAAGTGGGAGAGCCAGGTATCAAAGAGTTGGTGGGAAGGAGAGGAGACAAAAATGGGTGCCAAAGCTGAACTTTCTTTTTTCTTTTTTTCTTTTCTTTTTTTTTTTGAGACAGAGTCACTCTCTTGCCCAGGCTGGAGTGCAGTGGCACAATCTCAGCTCACTGCAACCTCTGCCTCCCAGGTTCAAGCGATTCTCCTGCTTCAGTCTCCCAAGTAGCTGGTATTACAGGCACCCACCACTGCACCCAACTAATTTTTGTGTTTTTAGTAGAGATGGAGTTTCACCATGTTGGCCAGGCCTGGTCTTGAACCCCTGACTTCAAGTGATCCACCCACCTCGACCTCCCAAAGTGCCGGGATTACAGGCCTAGCCACCGCACTCAGCCCCAAAGGTGAACTTTCACACCTCCTACTTTTGCCTCACCTCTCTTTTCTTGCCCAAGATCAGATGGAATGTGGCTCTTTTCTTAGGGCGCCCAAGGAGAGGAGTTCCCATTCCCCCAAGCTCACTATCCTGCCTGCCCTGGAGAGCTGAAGAGGGAGTACTAAAACTTCCCTGCAATATTTGGGGTCATCAGTTTGCCCACTGGTGAGGGACCCAGCTCCCAAAACTGCAAGCAGAAGACAGAGTCAGGTACACCCCCATCCCCATGCTCATCTGCCCTCCTTTCCACAGAAGGCTTTCCTGCTGCCAGGGAAGAAGAAAGCCCCCTTCTTCTCTCTGTTTCCCTCCCTCCCTTCCCTTACCTGCCTGGGGAGCTGGCGCCAGAAGGGAACCCACAGAGCCTGGAGAGGTTTTTCTAGAACAAAAGCATGAAGACACCAGGGAATGTACTTCTGACCATTAGGGGCCTCTGGCAGGGAGCCCTGTCTGCAACTCATCAAGCAGCCTTTTGTTACCTGCTGCTGGGGGATTATTGACCCAATTGGCTATTCTGAGAAGGTTATCGGTTTAAAATTCCTACCTGGCCTGGGGGCTGTGCTCTTCCGTGCTTTAGCTGTACCACCAAACATATTTGCATGTGTGAGTCCATTAGGGGACAGTGTTTATTCCTTTGATTTTTGTGAGGCCTTCACTTTGAAAAGCTAAATCCAGGCTTGCAAATCATGCCAGTAGGAAACTGTCATTGTCCCAGCAACAAAGCTCATTGCTTTTGCCATGAAAAGGAAGAATTTTGAGAGCAGGCCCATGGCTTCTTGCAACCAAACTATTCCCAGCCCACTCTCCTCCCATAATCTTTCACTGATGGAAATGCAAGTCAGATTTTCACTGAATTTCCTTCCTTCCTTCCTTCATTCCTTCCTTCCTTCCCTCCCACTTCCTCCCTCCCTCCCTGCCTCCCTTCCTTCCTTCCTTCTTTCCTTCCTTCCGTCTTTCCTTCTTTTCTCCAGGGTCTTACTCTGTCACCCAGGCTGGAGTGCAGTCGTGCAATCTTGGCTTACCACAGTCTCGACCTCCTGGGTTCAAACGAACCTCTCGCCTCAGCCCCCTCCCCTGCCCCAAGCAGCTGGGACCACAGGCGTGCACCACAACACCCTGCTAATATATATATATATATATTTTTTGAGTCTTGCTCATTGCCCAAGCTCAAGTGCAATGGCGCAATCTTGGCTCACTGCAACCTCCGCCTCCCAGGTTCAAGTGATTCTCCTGCCTCGGCCTCCCGAGTAGCTGGGACTACAGATGCACGCCACCATGCCCAGCTAATTTTTGTACTTTTAGTAGAGACAGGGTTTCACCACGTTGGCCAGGCTGGTCTCGAACTCCTGACCTCGTGATCTGCCTGCCTCAGCCTGCCAAAGTGCTGGGATTACAGTCATGAGCCACCACGCCTGGCCAATTTTGTATTTTTTGTATAGATTAGGTTTTCCCACGTTGCCCATGCTGGTCTGGAACTCCTGGGCTCAAGCAATCCACCCGCCTCAGCCTCCCAAAGTGCTGGGATTATAGGCATGAACCACCACACTTGTCCTGAACTACTATAACAATATATAATATATGAGAATTTGAGTCCTTTCCAGATATTCACTCTCCATTCCCACCCCCACCCATTGCTGAATCACAGACAGAAAAAAAAGAAAAAAAAGAAGATGTCTCTGGGGCTTCAGAGATACTCCTCTTCTGGTGGAGGGAGACGGGGCCACCATGATCAACTGGGTACCCAGCCCAGGATAACAGGGACACGAGTTCCCAGATTTTGGCAAGATCCCTGTAGATCCTCAGAAAGAAATTTGAACAACAGTGGCAATGATAACATCAGAGAACCAATATGTGTTAATACCCCTTTCTTCTCTGTTTTGCTGTTTGTTCACTTCCCTCACCTCCCCCGCACCCCCCCAGACGGAGTCTTGCTTTGTCATCCAGGCTGGAGTGCGCTGGTGTGATCTCAGCTCACTGCAACTTCTGCCTCCCGGGTTCAACCAAGTCTCCTGCCTCAGCCTCCCGAGTATCTGGGATTACAGGCATGAGCCACCACGCCTGGCTGATTTTTGCATTTTTAGTAGAGACAGGGTTTCACCATCTTGGCCAGGCTGGTCTCGAACTCCTGACCTCAGGTGATCTGCCCACCTCACCCTCCCAAACTGCTGGGATTACAGGCGTGAGCCACCGCACCCAACCTGTTCATCTATTTTTGAAGCAGTTTGTCTTGACCTTGCCTCCTCCTGAAAGCCTGAGTTGTGCTAACCACTCCTCTCCCCAAGGATCCTGAGATGACAATTATATGGGACTGTAGAAAGAATCTGGGGGCAGAGATGTCATATTTTGTGGTTGTTTTTAAAGCACAGGATGGCCAGGAGGGTGCTTCCAGAGCAGGGGTGGGTAGGTGGTGCTGGGAACAAGCTTTGCAGACAGAGAAATCTGTTTATCTTCACACTCCAGAGAGGCAATCACTCTTCCTGTGACAGCAGAGAGTACTGTAGTGAGCACATTCCAGGAGCAGAGATGTGTGGGCTTCTGGACCAAGTGGCCTTCTCCTAATCAGCAGTGGGTCTCAATGAGATAAAATGGGGCAAGAGCAGCAGGAAGCCTGCTCCATCTTTCCCCCTAGGTCTTCAGAAGAAACTTTGATCAAAGGAGAAGTGGTATTTTAGAAGAGCTGAGAAAACTTGAAAGAAAATCGCAGTGGGCATGGATATTTGTTTATATTTGTCTGGGTTTCTGGGGCAGTCTGGCCTACAGCTATTCAGCAGCTCTGCCATTTCTCCACCCCACCCCCCATCTATTCCCCTCAAATGGATCACTTTTCTAAAAGTTAAAATGTTTATTATAATTCAATAAGATTTCCAAGAACCGAATCCAGTAGTGATTTATGGGCCAAGGAAGAGCTATGATGGTTCAGTCTGATTTTGCAATTTTTAATATTTATAAAAGTTGAAACTCTCAACAATGTTCTTATCTTTGTCTCTGAGACCTCAAAAAAGATACAGGCCTCCTGGATACAGACTGGACAGAGCAAAACCAAGTGTGTGTGTGTGTGTGTGGGTGTGTGTGTGTGTGTGTGTGTGTTGAGGAGGACTTTTTTTAGATCAAAGAGTTTCATTTGGTGTCCTTCCTTCCCTTCTCCTCCCCCCATCCCAGATCTGCTTGAAAAGAACTCAGATCTCTTTTCCCACACACAGACTAACCTGATAGTAGAGGAATGGGTGGGGGAGGGGTCTGCTCTGGTGTGGGGTATGGCCAGTTCAGCATCCTTCATCTGTGATCTAAGTAAAAGCCTGGTAAAAGGAGACTAAACGGTTGCCATACAGTGTGGAGATACACATAAAAACAGTGCCCCACTTTGATTTTTAAGGATAAAACAATAGTAGCATTGCTTTTACTACTTGACCCAAGACCACAACTACTAATAGTTACCATGTACTGAGTGTTTACATATTGCAGGCATTGAGTTAAGCACTGTACGTAACTTAGGTCATTTAATCCTACTCACAGTACTCTGTGATGGATATGATTCCTGATTTCCAGATGAGGAACCTGAGCTTAAGGGATGTTAACTGGCCCAAGGCTGCACTGGCTATTAGAGCTAATGTCCACACCAGGTCTTTCTGTCTTCAAAAACTGAGCTCTTCATCACTGTGCAATAAATGTTGCTGCATGGTAACGTAGACGTAAATCTAGAGCAGGGGCTTCTCTGACAAGTGTTAGGCAATATACTGTCCACTGCAATGCAAATAAAATTAATAACATATGCTAGTAAACATGGACATCTTTGTGTGAGAAGGACTATACTCAGCTGACAGATGGAGACGTTATTGTATTCATCACTGGTGACTGCACATCTGGAAACAGAATCTAGCCTTGAGATCAGATGTATTCCAGACATGCACAGGTCCCCCTGCCTCCCCCTTGGAAAAACCTTTTCTGGGTCCTGCTGTGCCCTCCAGCTACAGTCCTGTTCTCTCTTCCTTTTCCCTGCCAAACTTTCGGAATGAAAAATGGAGCCACTCATCATCCCATTTCCTCAGCCCCACCCCCTGCACTCCAGTTTCCTCCCACTGTTCTGAAACCTTAAAGAGGTCATCAGTGGACTACTCATTCCCAAATCCCATGAAATGTTGTCCATCTTTATTCTCCTTGGCCTTCCCCAATCATTTAATATTGCTTACCCTTGTAGCTTTCTCCCTCAATTCTGTGATTCTGCTGAGTACATCCACTTGTTGCTCTAATTGTCTCTATCGTGACTCTTTAAAACACTGTCTTTGAGGCCCAGGCTTTGCCCCGTGCTCTTTTTTCTCTATACTGTCCTCTCTTTTAGTGATGTGTCCTAATTCGCACTGCTTCAGCTGTCATCTCTCTGAAGAAGTTGCCTAAGGTGATTCAGTAGAAAGAGAATAGGATTAGAACCCTGACCATTCCTCTCCGTACCAGCTGAAAGGTCCTGGGTAAGTCCTTTACTTTCTGAGCCTCGCTTTCCTGTGGGTAAACTCAGGCTGGCAATAAGTACTGTACAGGGACACTTGAGTAATATAATGAATGTGAACATCCTGTAGAAACTGTAAAGTACTATAGAAGCATCGATTATCGCTCTCACCATTGTTTTTATTTCTTTGAACTTCTGCTCTAAAGACAGTACTCATCAGCTTTCCCCCCAAATTTGCCATTCCCATCCTAAGGTTCAGAAATATTGTAAGTTATCATTAAAATATATCAATTGACATCCAATTTAGCAGACCTGACATAAGAATTATATGTCCTCCAGCTCAGTAGAGCCCTGGCCATTGATATCTGACATTTGATATTTCAAGGTCATTGCCCACACTGACTGCTGCTAACCTTTTCTCTCTTCACCAATCCTCAGTTCAGAGGACATAAGAGCATCTCAGTCTTAAAGCAATGTGGGTTCAAATCCTGGCTCTGATAGTCACTAGCTGGATGACCTTGGGCAATTCATTTAACCTCTCTGAGCCTCAGTCTCCTCATTTGTATAATAAGAACTAATATTGGTTAAATTGTGTTCCCCCCAAAATAAGATATTTTGAAGTCTTAACCCCCAGTAACTCAGAATGTGACCTTATTTGGAAGTAGGGTAATTGCAGATGTAGTTAGTGAAGATGAGGTCACACTAGAGTAGGGTGGGTCCCTAATCCAATGTGACTATTATCCTTATAAGAAAGCCTTGGGCCGGGTGCAGTGGCTCACGCCTGTAATCCCAGGACTTTGGGAGGCCGAGGTAGGCGGATCATGAGGTCAGGAAATCGAGACCATCCTGGCTAACACGGTGAAACCCTGCCTCTATTAAAAAAAAAATACAAAAAATTAGCCGGGCGTGATGGCGGGTGCCTGTAGTCCCAGCTACTCGGGAAGCTGAGGCAGGAGAATGGGAACCTGGGAGGTGGAGCTTGCAGTGAGCCGACATCGCACCACAGCACTCCAGCCTGGGCAACAGAGCGAGACTCCGTCTCAAAAAAAAAAAAAAAAAAAAAAAAAGCCTTGTGAAGATACAGGAGGAACGGCATGTGAAGATGAAGGCAGACGTTGGAATGCTGTGCCTACAAGCCAAGGAATGCAAAGGATTATCAGTAAACAGAAGCCAGGAGAGAGGCATGGAATAGATTCTCCCTCACAGCCCTCAGAAGGAACCAACCCTGCTGGCACTTTGAGTTGGGACTTCTAGCCTCCAGAACTGCAAGATAGTAATTTTCTATAGTTTAAGCCACCCAGTCTGTGATAATTTGTTACAGAAACACTAGGAAGCTAACACAGGAACAACATCCATCTTGAAATAAAGTAGGCTGGGCACAGTGGCTCACGCCTGTAATCCCAACACTTTGGGAGGCCGAGGCGGGCGGATCACGAGGTCAGGAGTTTGAGACCAGCCTGGTCGATATGGCGAAACCCCGTCTCTACTAAAAATACAAAAATTAGCTGGGCATGGTGGCACACACCTGTAGTCCCAGCTACTCGGGAGGCTGAGGCAGAAGAATTGCTTGAACCTGGGAGGCGGAGGTTGCAGTGAGTTGAGATCATGCCATGGCACTCCAGCTTAGGTGACAGAGCGAGATTCCATCTCAATAAATGAATGAATGAATGAATGAATGAATAAATAACCAGTTAAAGTGTCAGGGCTGCTTGTATGTAATAAGCCCCGCTACAGCCTTTAGGCTCCATACTGCCTTCCTTTGCAGCTGAACTCTTTATCTTCCCCGTGGTCTGAAAGAGAGAGTGATGTCTTTCATCTGCTGGAATACATAATAACCGGACCACCCAAGCTTTGGCTCTGATTACGTGCCTCCTTTTCTTCCTCCCCTCCTCCTTCCTGTCCTTCTTCCTTCTTCTTCTCCCTCCTCCTTTCTTCTTCTTCTGCTTCCTCCTCCTCCGCCTCCTCTTCCTCCTTTTCTTCTTCTTTTTCTCCTCCTTCTCCTTCTTCTTCCTTCACCCACCTCATTCTTCTCCTGCCTCCTTCTTAATCCTCCTCCATCCTTCTACCCCTCTCTCCTCTCCCCTCTCATCTTCCTTTCTCCTTTCTTCCTCTTCCTTCCTCCACCTTCTTCTCCTCCTCTTCCTTCTTCTTTTTCTTCTTCTTCCTCCTCCTCCTCCACCTCCTTTTTCCTCTTCCTCCTCTGCTTCCTCCTTCCTCTCCTTCCTTCTTTTTCTTCTTCTTTCTTCTTCTTCCCCTCACTTCTTCCTTCTTCTTCTTTTTTTTTTTTTTTTGGCTCCCCATCAGAGAATTTAACTTGATCCCTTCTTTACTCCTTAAAATCCTGCTAGCAGCTAGGTCTGCTTTTGGAAGCTACCTTGGCTCCTATAGCCATCTCCTGACCCCTCAAGGCCACACTCCCCTACCTATGCCCCACCTCTGCTTACTTGACCCATCCCCTCACCATCCCATCCTACTGACCCAACCAATCTCACCCTCAAGGTTTCCACCAACATGAAGAGAACAATTCCTGGAATTGATGGCCTCCTTCCAATTGCCACCCTATTTTCTCTTTCTATTAACAGCTGATTCTTCAAATACATGATCCAAATCAGCAGTAGATCTATGATTAATTTCTTCATTATATATACTTTTGACCCCTCCACTGCCACTTTATCATTCTTTAAAACATTAAGGACAACAGTAACTTTTTTAAAAACAGATATGTCTCGATATGTTGCCCAGGCTGGTCTTGAACTCCTGGGCTCAAGCAATCCTCTTACCTCAGCCTCCTGAAGTGTTGGGATTATAGGCATGAGCCACCGTGCTGGGACAATTCCCCATCGTCCAGTATTAACTTCTTTCTTACCCAATATTTGCCTCCTCTAGAAGTTAATTTATTTTTCCCCCATGCTGTTCTCTCTTCTGCTGCCAAACTTTTCAAACAAGGACCTCTGATTGTGAGGTAGATGCTTCTTGTGATTCTGCACAGCTCCCAAAGACCCCTCCTCTGAAGAGTGGCCCTAACTCACAGGGGCGGCCCCCAAAGGGCACATCCATACTTTGTGGCCAGGTGACTTTGGCCATAGCTGATTGATCCAGGAGTAGATAATCCCTCCTTGGGTCCCTCCCTAGAATGTAAAAAGTATAGAGGGGAGAGATGGAGAGCTTGGGCCTTGTCAGTGCTAAACCATGTAAATGGCAGGACTCTAGAGAGATCAACTTCTACTGCACAAGTGCCCAGAACTACTCTGGGTCCATTCCTTCCTGAATCTGAGTTGTCTGAGTCTTTCCCACTCCAAAATAGACCTTACAGAGACCTGCTTTCTGGTCTGGCTTGGAAGTCATCACTCCCATCTGTACAAGAAAAATGCTGAGCAAAGCGAACATCAATAACTCTTCTTAGATCCAACAGAGACCCGAGGCTACCGGGCAGAGTATTGCCCAAAAAATCAAGGAGGTGGACAGGAAAATACAAAGAAACACAACTTACTAGAGTGGAAGCCAAAGGCAGAAAACTCTATGGGAACTAGTAGTGTGTCCTTTTATCCAGCACATTATATCCAGCTTTCAACAAAATAGACTCCTATATATTCACTTTCTTGGTTTAATCTAGACCATGCTGGTTTATGTTGTTCAACCTTAATGAACACAGCATGTTTACTTATACATTATTTCACACATTCAATAACTGTCAAGTGCCCATTGAATGAAAAGTTGCATACTGGCCTCTGTGAGAAATATAAAAACACAGAATTCCTATTTTCATAGGGCTCACAACCTAATAGAAACAGATTTACAAATGTAAACCTAAAAACAAATTTGATCATGATCTTCTGCTATAACAGAGGCATGAGGTGTTATGAGAAATTAAATTTGAATGCAGATATCCCAGAAGACTTTATAAAAACCATAACATAGGCCAGGCAATGTGGCTCATGCCTGTAATCCCAACACTTTGGAAGGCCAAGGCAGAAGGATCGCTTGAGCCTAGGAGTTCAAGGTTAGCCTGGGCAACAAAGTGAGATCCTTTCCGTACAAAAAATGATTTTAAAAATTAGTGGGGGTATGGTGGCTCGTGCCTATAGTCCCAGCTACTTGGGAGGCTGAGGTGGAAGGATCTCTTGAGCCCAGAAGGCTAAGACTGAAGTGAGCTGTGATCCTGCCACTGGGCAACACAGTAAGACCCTGTCTCAAGAGAAAGAAAGAAAAGAGAAGAGAGAGGGAGAAGAAAGAAATGAAGGAAGAAAGAAAGAAAAAGAAAAGAAAGAAAGAAAGAAAGAAAGAAAAAGAGAAAGAAAGGACGGAAGGAAGAAAGAAAGAGAGAGAGAGGAAGGAAGGAAGGAAGAAAGAAAAAGAAAGAAGGAAGGAAGGAAGGAAGGAAGGAAGGAAAAGGGGAAGGAAGGAAGGAAAAGGGGAAGGAAGGAAGGGGAAAGAGACATAAAGAGAGAAAAGAAAGAAGAAAAGAAAAAAGGAAAAACTCAAACCCATACCATTTGAACTGGGTCTAATAGGACTTCAACAGACACAAAGCCTGAGCCCAAATGTGGAGAGAGAGGGCAGGGGCATGTTGGAAGAGTAGTTGGTCATCTGGTTTCCCTATACATACTAGGAAATGACAATATGAGAATACAAAGAATTGGAACATGAAAAATATGAAGTTTGGAGAATGGAAAGGGATTGAAGGCTGGTGGCCCTGGTGTTGCAGGGTCAGAGCTGTGATTAAAGCAAACCTGTCAGCTTGATATAAAATGAACTGGAAACAGGGAGACTGTTAGGGAAGTTACTCCTGCAAACCAAAGAAGCACTTAAAATCCAAACTAGATGGAGGTGGTGGAAAAGAGGGGAGACAGGCAGACTCTCTGAGGGGCTGAATGGGTGGTGTGTATTCATTGACTGGATGTGTGGACACAAGGGGGCAAAAGAAGACAGAGAGGAAGTGAGCACCTCCAATGATCCATTTCTTCACCCTCACACTCTGCCTAGTCCTGACGATCCTTTGCCACCTTAGAGGAACCTCTTTCCATCCTAATACTCACCACTTCTCTAGTCTCTGACCAGCTGGCCTGGGCCGTGCCCAGGAAGATGTGGGGTCTGAAACCATCTTAGGGGATGTATCCTAGGCAAATCGTCCTGTGCTACCTGCTTCTGCAGCACTATTCCACAGGAGAGGCAGTGCAAGTGAGCATCAGGTAGTATGGAGTTAAAAAAAGAAACTGCATAGTACCTTTCTGAAGGAATCATGTAGAGGGCATGCAGAAGGAGAGAACAGGTGCAGCCCAGCCACTTCCTTTGTGAGAGGGAATGGCATGGGCTGATTCTTTGAAAGGACATGAGCCTTAGTTAGTTAGACCTTTTACTTTACTTCAGCACCTGCTTTCAGACACACTTTCTCTCTCTCTCTCTCTCTCTTTCTCCCTCCTTCCCTCCCTCCCTCTCTCCCCTCCCCCGCTCAGATGCCCAGGCTGGAGCACAGTGGCATGATCATAGCTCACTGTAGCCTTGAACTCCTGGGCCCAAAGCATCCTCCTGCATCAGCCTTCCGAGTAACTGCAGCTACAGGTGTGCACCACCACACCTGGCTCACAGACTATATCTTTCCCTTCAAGCCCTGCTCTTGACACCCATGTTCCACCATTCGCATACATTGTATTTTAGTCACATCCTTTACTGTTGATTAAGAGATTTTCCAAATTGAAAGTGATCTTATAAATCACAGAGTCCAATCCCCTCACTTTGGGTAGGAGGAAACTAGTCTCAAAAAATTAAGAACAGTTGTCCAACTGTTTCTTTAATTATTACTAAATTTAAGTAATCCTAATTTAGTAACTAAGTTACCATACTGAATTGTTACATAGACAAGTAATTCTAAGCAGGTAACTTGACCTCTCTATCCCTCAGTGGTCTTTATCTGAAAATGGAAATAAAAATTGTGCTTATTTCATAGGATTGTAGCCAGGACTAAATAAACCAAGGTAAAGTGGTAAAACAGTATCTGGGCTGGGCGTAGTGGCTCACGCCTGTAATCCCAGCACTTTGGGAGGCTGAGGCAGGTGGATCACTTGAGGTCAGGAGTTTGAGACAAGCCTGACCAACATAGTGAAACCCCATCTCTCCCAAAAATATGAAAATTAGGTGGGTAAGGTGGCAGCACACACCTGTAATCCCAGCTACTCAGGAGGCTGAGGCAGAAGAATCGTTTGAACCTGGGAGGCAGAGGCTGCGGTGAGCTGAGATCCCACCACTGCACTCCAGCCTAGGTGACAGAGCGAGACTCAATCTCAAAACAAACAAACAAAAAAACAAAAACAGGCCGGGCATGGTGGCTCACACCTGTAATCCCAGCTGTTTGGGAAGCCAAGGCAGGCAGATGACAAGGTGAGGAGTTTGAGACCAGCCTGGCCACCATGGTGAAACACCGTTTCTACCAAAAATACAAAAAATAGCTGAGCGTGGTGGCATGCGCCTGTAATCCCAGCTACTCTGGAGGCTGAGGCAGGAGAATCGCTTATATCCGGGAGGCAGAGGTTGCAGTCAGCCAAGATCGCACCACTGTACTCCAGCCTGGGTGACAAGAACGAAACTCCATCTTGGCGTGGGGGTGGGGAACAGTATCTGGACCATAAGAAAAATGTTCACTAGTTACTATGTTTACTGTTACTATTGTTGACTGCTCAGGTATCATTGTTTTGTCACTTACAGCTTTGAGTGTATATTTTATTCCCTTATGCAGTCAACAAATATTTACTGAGTGTCTACTGTGTTCCAAGCTCTATGTACTAGGTGCTGGGGATAGGTTCAGTCCTCGCCCTCAGATTCTTCACAGGTCAGTGGTTGCTGATATAATGCGGGCCTGGAGGGAGAGCTACAAAACTGCCACAGGCATCAGGAAAGCTTTCAGGAGAAGACATTTGATCTCCTTTAAGGATGAGTTTGCCGGCTGGGGAAGACAAGGGAGAGAGCAGCACAGGCATTCTAGCCTCAGGGAACAGGCTGGCAAAGGCAGAGTGCTGAGAAGAGTGCTGTCAAGGAAGGTAGTGGTGACAAAAGAGACTACAGAGGGAGCCTGGGGCCAGATTGCAAAAGATTCTTATAACTAAATTGCAAGCTTCCTGTCTGTCCCCTAGGGGTAATTAGCACAGTGCTTAATTCAAAAAATTACCTGATTGATTTCTTTTTCCCCTTTGACATGCATGGAGATTCATTCCAGCTTTGGTTATTGCGAGAATAAGTTTTTGATGCCCAGATTTACATTTGCAGTTCTCTACCATGAGTTCCACATCACCAGATACCCACATGGTGGAAATATTAAAGATTCTCCCACTGCAGTATTTCCCATTACCCCCTCCACTCTTCCTTTAATTGGGCAGCTAGACTAGAGGACATTTAGTACCTTAATAAGTGGGAGAAAGGCTTTTGACATTTGAAAGTCCAGGCCTTGAAGGAACCCCCAGGGCACAGAAAAAAACTTGACATTTGCATCAGAGCAAGTTTTCCCACTCTTGGGCCAATTTGAAAGTTTTCTGCTTTGAAGGGAGGAGGAAAGTCCAGGCTGGGGAGGGAGACAATGATAAAAATCATTAGCAGGTAGCTCCCTGAGAAAGGAAGCCTGGGCTCTGTCTGCCTTTTCTTTTATTTATTTATTTTTTTTGAGACAGAGTCTTGCTCTGTCACCCAGGCTGGAGTGCAGTGGTGCCATCTCAGCTCACTGCAACCTCTGCCTCCCGGGTTCAAGCGATTCTCCTGCCTCAGTCTCCCAAGTAGCTGGGATTACAGGCGCCTGCCACCATACCTGGCTAATTTTTGTATTTATAGTAGAGACGGGGTTTCACCATGTTAGCCAGGCTGGTCTCAAACTCCTGACCTCAAGTGATCCGCCCGGCTCGGCCTCCCAAAGTGCTGGGATTAAAGTGCTCCCAGCCTGCCTTTTCTGACTTAGCCTTGGGGGGCAGTGTTGGTAAATGACAACAGAAACCACTGATGGACTGACGGATTTGGGGAAGCTTAGAGAAAAGGGTGCCCCTGTCCTCTTGTAGACACCAAAGACAGCATAGCCCAGAGCAGATATGTCTGTGAGAGTGTCTGAGCAACTGAGTCCAAACAGCACAGGGGCAGTAGAATGAGTTCCTTTGAGCCTGAGAGGCATAGAGAAGTCTCAAGGAACAGGGACAACTCAGCCATGTGCTGTGTAGATTGAAGACAGGGCTCTAGTGAGCCCCCTTGCACTTATAGGCAGCATGGGGGAAAGCAGGAGATACCCCTAACTAACTAGTACTAATTATCTGTCACCCTGAGAGAGATGAATGGGACTTACAGAAAAGTAAATTTACTTTTTTGCACATCTGGGGCTTGAGGCTAACCCTAACATCTATGGGAAAAATTTATGTATAGTAAACTTTAAACTCACTATGTGTCACATTTTATCCCAATAAATGCTTCTTGAGCACTCACTAAGCACGAGGAACCCAAAAGAATCCGGTGAGGGAGACAGACACACGAATATTTGCATCGTCAAAGCACAAGTAGCATGTTCTGAGAAAATGCAAGAAACACTCATGCATTCTGACTGATGAGAGGAAAAAGCCTCTAGGAAGGGGGTGGCATTTGACCTGGGCTTAGAGGGATGGGTAGGAAATTGCTGGCGAAACAGAAGGGGTTTCTGGCAGTTGAAGAAAGCTGGGCAGGCTTAGAGCACAAAGCTGGAGGAAAGGATCTGCAGGGCACTAAAGTGTCCCAGATCTCTCAGCCTTATTCTTTATCCAGTGGCACCTCCATCTCCAAATCCTTAGGGTCATGTTTTAGTTTTGTGTTTTTGTTTTTTGTTTTTTGTTTTTTTTCAGAGAAGGGGTCTTATTCTGTCATCCAGGCTGCCAAGTGCAGTGGTGCAACCATAGCTCACTGCAGCCTTAAACTCCTGTGTGCAAGCAGTCCTCCACCTTAGCCTCTTGAGTAGCTAGGACCACAGGTACATCCTGCCAAGACTGACTAATTTTTTTATTTTTATTTTTATAGAGACAAGGTTGCTATCTTACCCAGGCTGGTCTCAAACTTCTAGATGCGAGCAATCTTCTTGCCTTGGCCTCCCAAAGCATTGGGATTAGAGGTGTGAGCCACTGAGCTGGCTGTAGGGTCTTGTTTTGATAGTTTCTGCCCCTCTCTTCTCATAGACAAGCATTTTTCCAGTCTTGCTTTTTTATGCTTAAGTTTATAACAATAAACAATAGCAATAAACATAACAATAGCAATAAACAAACAATTAAAAAATAATAGCAATAGCAACTACCATTTATGGAGCTTAATACCATTTAGCTCTGTATTTACTTAATACTGTTTAGTATTAAGCTTTTTACCTAAATTACCTTCTTTATCCTTACAGTAATCTTAAATATAAGAATTGTTATCCCATATAGTATTATTCCTTTTTCCAGCCTCTACCCTAATCCTTATAGTATCTGAATAACCATTTCCCAAGATGTTCTATATCATCCAAGGTGCCTTTGCCATGTTTTCTTTTCTTTTCTTTTTTTTTTTTTTTTTTGAGATGGAGTCTCACTCTATCACCCAGGCTCGAGTGCAGTGGCGCGATCTCAGCTCACTGCAAGCTCTGCCTCCCGGGTTCACGCCATTCTCCTGCCTCAGCCTCCCGAATAGCTGGGACTATACGCACCCGCCATCACACCGGGCTAATTTTTTGTATTTTTAGAAGAGACGGAGATTCACTGTGTTAGCCAGGATGGTCTCGATCTCCTGACCTCGTGATCTGCCCGCCTTGGCCTCCCAAAGTGCTGGGGATTACAGGCGTGAGCCACCGTGCCCGGCCTGCCATGTTTTCTTAACAAAAATTATTTTAAATGAAACCTTCAAAGTTACCTA
This sequence comes from Gorilla gorilla gorilla, assembly GCF_029281585.2. Classification (NCBI taxonomy): domain Eukaryota; kingdom Metazoa; phylum Chordata; class Mammalia; order Primates; family Hominidae; genus Gorilla; species Gorilla gorilla. The sequence continues at coordinate 56,559,272 of NC_073240.2, read as the reverse complement.
GTCTTTACATTTTTTCCCTGTGCTCCATGCAGCTATTATAATTTCAAATTTCTCTTCCTCAATATGACTTTTGGTTTTTGTTTGTTTATATTTTGAGACATGGTCTCACTCTGGGCTGTACTGCAGTGGCACCGTCATGGCTCACTGCAGCCTTGACCTCCTGGGCTCGAATGATTCTTCTGCCTCTGCCTCCCAACTAGCTGGGACTATAGATGCATGCTACCTCACCTGGCTAATTTTTGTATTAGCTGGTCCCAAAGTCCTGGGCTCAAATGATTCTTTTTTTTTTTTTTTTTTTTTTTTTTGGAGACAGAGTTTTGCTCTTGTTGCCCAGGCTGGAGTGCAATGGCACGATCTCAGCTCACCTCAACCTCTGCCTCCCAGGTTCAAGCGATTCTCCTGCCTCAGCCTCCCGAGTAGCTGGGAATACAGACATGCACTACCACGCCCAGCTAATTTTGTGTTTTTAGTAGAGACAAGGTTTCTCCATGTTGATCAGGCTGGTCTCGAACTCCTGACCTCAGGTGATCTGCCTGCCTTGGCCTCCCAAAGTGCTGGGATGACAGGCGTGAGCCACCACGCCTGGCCAAGTGATTCTCTTAACTCAGTCTCCCAAAGTGCTGGGATTACAGGCATGAGCCACCGCACTTGGCCTGCCATATGATTTTTAAGCTAAAATTAATTGTTCAAGAACTTACTGATTCCTAACTGTCTGTCTCTCACCATTTGCTGTCTCTTCTTTTTTTTTTTTTTTTTGGGATGGAGTCTCACTGTGTCGCCCAGGCTGGAGTGCAGTGGCGTGATCTCAACTCACTGCAAGCTCCGCCTCCCGGGTTCACGCCATTCTCCTGCCTCAGCCTCCCAAGTAGCTGGGACTACAGGCGCCCACCACCATGCCCCGGCTAATTTTTTTTGTATTTTTAGTAGAGATGGGGTTTCACTGGATTACCCAGGATGGTCTCAATCTCCTGACCTCGTGATCTGCCCGCCTGGGCCTCCCAGAGTGCTGGGATTACAGGCGTGAGCCACCGCACCCAGCCTCATTTGCTGTCTCTTCTAGGGGATATTATTCAAGCTGTTTTCTCTCCTTTCTCCCAGGAATATCCTTCCTGACGTCTGCTTCCACTCCCAGAAAAATCCTTTCATTAAATCATACCCATTCTTCAAGACTGAGCTAAAATGCTATCTCCTACACAAAGCCTTCTGAGAGTCTTCCCATTGAAATAACTTTTTTCCTCTTCTCTATTCCCACAGAACATTGCTTCTAGGTTTTTAATATGGTTATATTTAAGTTCTGTCTGTATTTTCCTTCATCCTCCCCTAGATTGTGGATCTGCATGTGGATATACCTCTTGTGTGTCTTACGCATCTCCACTGCTCACATTACAGAATTTTACTCATAAAAATATTAAAGTGAATCAGATAGAAAGAAATTGAAATTTCTCAATCAGGTGCTCAGGGCCCTCCTTTCCCATATTCTATTCCTCCGGCATATACACTAGATTTTTCTGGGGCCCTAATCATTAACAATCATTTCCTCTTCTTTCCCTGGTTATTTTCTCCTAAAACGGAGGCGGAAGGAACTAGATGATTGGATGAGCATCTGGCAGCCAGAACTGCCCTTATGTCTGCCTGAGTCTTGGACAGGCAAACACCACAGAGTGGGGGTGGGCAGGGAGGAGCCTCTGGAGTTCCAACCATTGGACCAGCCTCCTATGGGGAGCCCTGAAGCTGTGGACAACTCTGGTCTTAGGGAGCTGAGATCACTATGGCTGAAGCTTGGAAAATATTGAAAAGTCCGACCCAGATTTCAGCAGATTTTTCAAAGACAGGAAAAAAGGAAATACAGAGGTAAAGAGGATTCATGGTGAGGTCTTACTGATTTCCTCTTCAAATTGATGGGGACAGGTTAATGAGGAGGAAATATCCCCGAGTCAGTTAAGCTATATGTGAGCAAATCACAGTTTCTCTATTTGAAAGATGTCAGTTCAAATGTGCTTTACATGTTCAGGAGGGGGAAAGCCAAAGTCTTTTTAATAAGAAATCATTGTCCAAAGCACTATTCTAAAGTGGTAAAGCTTACATAAGTAACAGACAAGTTACATGCCAGAGAAACCAAACACAATCATATGCTGAGCATATGTCATGTGCAAGGGCTTAGAAGAGTTTATTAAGTTTCATAAGTCATTTGGGGCTAAAAGCAAAGGGTTAGTACCTGGGCAGGGTTGCAAATGTCTTACTCCACCTTCTGTAAAGCCAGTAATTATACATAGCGAATTGTTCACAGGAACAAGAGTACTACAGTGTCTTCATTCCTAGAGAGATATAGTTTTTTTGTTTTTTTTTTTTTTTGAGACGGAGTTTCTTGTTGCCCATGCTGGAGTGCAATGGTGCCGTCTTGGCTCACTGCAACCCCCGCCTTCTGGGCTCAAGAGATTCTCCTGCCTCCGCCTCCCAAGTAGCTGGGATTACAGGTGCCTGCCGCCATGCCTGCCTAATATATATTTTTTTTTTTTTGGAGACAGAGTCTCGCTCTGTCGCCCAGGCTGGAGTGTAGTGGCGCAATCTCAGCTCACTGCAAGCTCCGCCTCCTGGGTTCACCATGCCTGGCTAATTTTTTTGTATTTTTAGTAGAGACAGGGTTTCATCATGTTGGCCAGGCTGGTCTCGAACTCCTGACGTCAGGTGATCTGCCTGCCTTGGCCTCCCGAAGTGCTGAGATTATAGGCATGAGCCACCGTGCCCAGCCGAGTGATTTAGATATTATAGAAAAGAGCATGAGGCTTCTCTAAGTTTTACTAATCAAGAACAAAAAAAGTAGACATTTTAGCTACTCAAACGAACATGAAGCAAAAATAGCTTATGCAGTTTTTCTCATTTTGTTGATGAGAAAAAAATTAATCCCCAAAAGGTTTAATGTTTTGCTCAACTTCATCAAAGACACCAATTCAAACATTTATAAACACAGAGAAGCCAAAGGGAAATAATATAAACAACTGATGACCAAGCCAGGTATGGTGGTGAGATCCTGTAGTCCCAGCTTCTCAGGAGGCTGAGGCAGGAGGATTGCTTGAGCCCAGGAGTTAGACTAAGGCTACAATGTGTGATGATTGTGCTTATGAATAGCCATGGCAGTTTAGCCCGGCAACATAGACAAAATAAAACAAAGTAAGAACAGAAGGTCATATCTTCATAAAACAATTCTCTCTCTCTTCTCTCTCTCTTTTTTTTTTTTTTTTTTTTTGAGACTAAGTCTCGCTGTCTTGCCGAGGCAGGAATGCATTGGCACAATCTTGACTCACTGCAACCTCTGCTTCCTGGGTTCAAGCTATTCTCTTGCCTCAGCCTCACAGGTAGCTGGGACTACAGTCGCCTGCCACCACGCCTGGCTAATTTTTGTATTTTTAGTAGAGACAGGGTTTCACCATGCTGGCCAGGCTGGTCTTGAACTCCTGACCTCAAGTGATCTGCCCGCCTCAGCCTCCCCAAAGTGCTGAGATTTCAGGCGTGAGCCACCGCGCCCAGCCTTCATTAGACAATTCTTACAGATTGCAAGGGGGATGAGGAGAGTCCCCATCTCCAGGCTTCCTGGCTCCTGCCACCCTGCCAAACAGGAATATGTTTGAACTACAGCATCTGGTTGTCCATGTGCCCTCAGGCTGGGGAGGTCAGCCCATGAGTCAGTTTTCAAATCATGGTGGCTTTTAGAAAACAGCCAGGCAGGGTGAGACCAGAAAGACGAGAGGGAGGGACGGGAAGTTGAAGCCTTTTAAAGCTCTCAACAAAAGGCAAAGAGTTCTCCTCGACCAATCCTGACCCCTACCGACCTCATGACCTTGTTACCTAAGGTCAGTTTAACACTTTAGAAATGGTCCTGGCTGACTCTGTAACCTCTGTCACTCACAGCTAACAAATATGTCTTTAAAAGGGTCACCTTTTGGCTAGAAACTAGCAGATTCTTTCCTTTCGATTCACATATTATCCAAAAGTCTCTTTGGTTTCTATTAAGAAATTCAAGCTGTCTAATTTGAAACCATTATCACTAACACAAGATGCTACAGTACTTTTCACTAACACAGACATCTCTAGGAAGTCTAGGTTAATACTCTGTTTGGGAAACTGCATACATTTCATATGGAGACACACAGAGCAAACACAGCATATGGCCCTGAAATCTTTCATGCTGCCATCCAAGAAGAGAACACAGAATAGCTAGAAACTTTAAATTTAGGGGTCCAAGTAAGTCCTGTCTTTGGAGGAATTGTCAACAGTCTCTCTGGTGTATGGAAAGATGCTTAGAAAGAGTAGGGGCCTAAATAAGGCAGAAAAGTCATCCTCACTTATTAGTTGTCATCATACAGTTAAATCTTGAAAGATCAAGAATGACTTTACCGGGCATGGGCGTTCATGCCTGTAATCTCAGCACTTTAGGAGGCTGAGGTGGGTGGATTGCTTGAGGCCAGGAGTTCCAGACCAGCCTGGCCAACATAGTGAAACCCAATTTCTACAAAAACTACACAAATTATCCAGGCGTGGTGGCGGATGCCTATAATCCCAGCTACTCAGGAAGCTGAGGCAGGAGAATTGTTTGAATCCAGGAGGTGGAGTTTGCAGTGAGTGGAGATAGTGCCACTGCACTCCAGCCTGGGTGACAGAGTGAGACTCTGTCTGAAAAAAAATAAAAAATAAAAATAAAAGACTTGTTTATGGTGAGTAGCCTCCACATAAAAATAGACAAAAAGGCCTGGGCGTGGTGTCTCACGCCTGTAATCCCAGCACTTTGGGAGGCCAAGGCAGGTGCATTGCTTGGCCCAAGAGGTGGGGGTTGCAGTGAGCTGAGATCCGAGATTGCACCATTGCACTCTAGCCTGGGCAACAAGACAGAAACTCTGTCTCAGAAAAAAAAAAAAAAAAAAATGCTGGATGTGGTGGCTCACACCTGTAATCCTAGCACTTTGGGAAGCTGAGGTGGGCAGATTGCCTGAGGTCAGGAATTCAAAACCAGCCTGGCCAACATGGTGAAATCCCATCTCTACTACAAATACAAAAATTAGATGGGTGTGGTGGTGTGCACCTGTAATCCCAGCTACTCGGGAGGCTGAGGCAGGGGAATTACTAGAACCAGGGAGGTGGAGGTTGCAGTGAGCCGAGATCACGCCACTGCACTCCAGCCTGGGTGACAGAGTGAAACTCTGTCTCAAAAAAAACAAAAAAAGACTGCAGATATTCAGCATGGTTATCAAGTTTCAATTTTATTCAATTCAGGAAAGTAATAAAAAGAAGTATTATACAGAGTCCTCAGCTCTCAAGTTCCTTATATTTACTATAAAGATAGCTTTTTTTTTTTAAGAAAGCAAGCTTATTAGGGCAACAGTGCAAGCAAAATGGCTGCTCGATAGGCAGAATTGCCTACTGTAAGGATACCTTACTTCTCAAGGGATTTACCAGATGAAGCCTCTCTCTGGCTAGTCTTCAAATTCAAGTAATCGACCGTCTACATTCAGCAAGGCTCCCGTAAAAGACTGGGGTTTGTTTCCAAGTTCTGGTCATCTAACTTCTTTCCTTAATTCAATTCAGTTCAATCACACTATGCTGAATGTTAGGAATTCAGAAGTAAATAAAGCATCATCTCTAGCCTCAATGTGTTCAAAATGAGGAAAAGGGAAACTGACCTGTAGACACGTGAGTGAAATAAAGGGTAGTGTAAGTTAGAAGAGGGCAGAGAGAATGCATGCAGGAGTGTGGTGGGGGTAGGGAAGTGGTTAGAACAGATTTCACAGGAAGAGTGTGGTCGTGTGGTAGCCTGCCTCCAATATGCTCCCATTAGTCTCAACTTCTGGTATTCACACTTTGGATGGTCCCCTCCCGCATTGTATGATTTAGTCTTTGACCTATAGAGTATAGTGGAAATGTGCGTGACTTTTGAGGCTAGATTAGAAAAGACCAAATTGCTGCTGCTGCTTTGCTCTCTTGGATCACTTGTGCTGGAGGAAGCCAATAGCCATGTCTTGAGGACACGCAAGCAGCAGAAGAGAGCCTCATATGGGGAGAAACTGATGCCTTCCACCAACAACCAGCACAACTTGATAAGTCCCCTAGGAAAGGCACCCTCCAGGCCCAGTCAGGCCTCCAAATGGCTGAAGACGCAGCTGACATCTTGACTGCACCCTCATGAGAAGCCCTGAATTAAGATGCTCCTGAAATTCTAACCTACTGTGACAGGCAGAATGGCACCCCCTCCCCAAGATATCCATGTTGTAATTCCCAGAACCTGTGTTACATTGCATGGCAAGGGGAATCAAGCTAATAGGTGGAATGAAGGTTGCTAATCAGCAGACCTTAAAATAGGGAGATTATCCTGGATCATCCAGGTGGGCCCAGTGTAATCACAAGTGTCCTTTTAAATGCGACAGAAGGAAGCAGAAGAGGCAGTCAGAGTAAAGCGATATGAAAACCTGAGCAGCCACTGCTGGCCTTGAAGATGGAAAAAGGGACGTGACACAAGAATGTGGGCAGCTTCTAGAATCTGGAAACTGGCCGGGTGTGGTGGCTCACACCTGTAATCCCAGCACTTTGGGAGGCTGAGGCAGGTGGATCACTTGAGGTCAGGAGTTGGAGACCAGCCTCACCAACAAGGTGAAACCCCGTCACTACCAAAAATATAAAAATTAGCTGCGTGAGGTGGTGGCACGTGTAAGCCCAGCTACTTGGGAGGCTGAGGCAGAAGAATCACTCGAACCTGGGAGGCAGAGATTGCAGTCAGCAAGATCCTGCCACTACACTCCATCCTGGGCGACAGAGTAAGACTGTCTCAAAAAAGAAAAATAAAAAATTCCAGAAATAATTTATTAGTTTTAAAGTGTGTACCATTCTGAATAGCATGATGAAATCTTGTGCCAGCTGGGCACAGTGGCTCACACCTATAATCCCAGCACTTTGGGAGGCTGAGGCAGGAGGATCACCTGAGGTCAGGAGGTCAAGACCAGCCTGGCCAACATGGTAAGAATCACTTGAAACCGGGAGGCGGATGTTGCAGTGAGCTGAGATCGCTCCACTGCACTGCAGCGTGGGCGAAAGAGCAAGACTTCATCACACACACAAAAAGAAATCTTGTGCCATACCACTCTGTCCCCACCAGGACATAAATCATCCCTTTGTCCAGTGTATTAACATTTGTTAAGTGTTTATTATGTTCTAGGGACTTTATATACATTATAATACTTACACCCCTAAGAGAGAGATGTTATTATATACTATTCCTATTCTACTGAGCAAGACAATTCAGCTTCAGAAAGATCAAGGAACTTAGCAATGTCACTCAGCTGGTGAGCATACTGCTTCCAAAAACCATTATTCCTGTGTCACTTTGCCATGTATACCAAAACTTTTTCTCTAACTGGACCTTGAAGACCTGTCAGCTCTCTGACAGCTTCTAAGAATATTTGTTGGCCTTCTTTCTGTACTGGGGTATGGCGGAGACCATATGTTCACTAAAACCCACTTCTTTTCTTTTCTTTCTTCCTTTTTTTTTTTTTTTTTTTTTTTTTTTGAGACGGAGTCTTGCTTTGTCGCCCAGGCTGGAGTGCAATGGCACAATCTCAATTCACTGCAACCTCCACCTCCTGGGTTCAAGCGATTCTCTTGCCTCAGCTTCCCTAGTAGCTGTGATTACAGGCATGGGCCACCACACCTGGCTAATTTTTCTTTTTCTTTTGTTTTTGAGACATAGTTTCGCTCTTGTTACACACGCTGGAATGCAATGGTGCGATCTCAGCTCACTGCAACCTCTGACTCCCGGGTTCAAGCAATTCTCCTGCCTCAGTCTCCTGAGTAGCTGGGATTACAGGCATGTGCCAACACACCCGGCTAATTTTGTGTTTTTAGTAGACATAGGGTTCTGCCACATTGGCTAGGCTGGTCTCGAACTCCTCACCTCAAGTGATGCGCTCACCTTGGCCTTCCAAAGTGCTCGGATTACAGGCGCGAGCTACCATGCCTGGCCCATTTCTTTTATTCCTGGAACTTACCTAACTACATTTCCCAGCTTCCAGGCTGTAAGAGTTGGTCATGTGGTTGTGTTCTGGCCAATAGAAGATGGGTTGAAATAATGCACTGCACTTCCAGAACTGGCTTATAAAAACTTCCTTCATGGTCCTCTACTCTCTGGGTCCCTGAATGACCACGTGGCTGTTCATCTACCAATCACAAATATTTACACTGGACATAGCACAAGCATGAAATATATTTTTATTGTGTTAAACCACAGAATTTCAGCAGCTATCATTATTTATGGTAATACATGGGCCTAACAAAACAGCATGCAGAAACAAAACTTGATAAATTCATTTCATAAATTTCTCAGCACCTTCCTATACTAAGCACCTTTATATCTGGTCATAGTTGCTTCAAATATCTAAAAAATTATTTTAAACTAGTAAATTCTTATAATCTAAGGTGATCATTATACGTAACATAGCTATCTGGAAAAGATGTGTATAAGTACACTCTATAAGTAGGCTTGTAATCCTGTTTGATAGCACAGGTTGATTTGAAGTTTCTTGGTCATTAACAGACATGGAATTGGATACCTGTGCATTGATTCTGATAGTTCACATATAGGAAAGGATGCGTCGGATATTTTTCTGACCTTTTATAAGCCAAGAATCCTCATTATATTAACTGAAAACAAAATCTGAGCATTTACAGAGTATTAAATGCTTAATTGAACGTGGAACTCAACTGTGCATTATCTATGCAGATGTAATATGGTTCACATTTGTTGGGTATTTATTATGTGCCAGGCATTCTGCCAAGCTATTTATATCTATTATTTAATTTCATCTTTATGACAACTCTATTCTGTAGGTACTATTACTATCCACATTTTTTTTTTGAGACGTAGTCTCGCTCTGTCGTCACACTGGAATGCAGTGGCACGATCTCAGCTCACTGCAACCTCCACCTCCCAGGTTCAAGTGATTCTCCTGCCTCAGCATCCCAAGTAGCTGGGACTACAGGTGCACACCACGATGCCCAGCTAATTTTTGTATTTTTAGTACAGACAGCGTTTTACCACATTGGCCAGGATGATCTCCATCTTTTGACCTCGTAATCTGCCCATCTCGGCCTCCCAAAGTGCTGGGATTACAGGCGTGAACCACTGTGCCCGGCCACTATCCACATATTATAGGTGGTGAAACAGAAATTCAGCTGATTAAGCAACTTGCCTAAGATCATAAAACTAAGTAAATGACATAAATAGGATTTGAACCCAAGTGGTCACACCTGAGATTAGCCTTTTTTTTTTTTTTTTTTTTTTTTTTTTAAGACAGCCTTGCTCTCTGTCACCCAGGCTGGAGTCCAGTGGCACACTCTCGGCTCACTGCAACTTCTGCCTCCCGGGTTCAAGTGATTCTTCTGCCTCAGTCTCCCGAGTAGCTGGGACTACAGGCATGCACCACCACACCCAGCTAATTTTTGTATTTTTAGTAGAGATGGGGTTTCACCATGTTGGCCAGGATAGCCTCAATCTCTTGACCTCTTGATCCTCCCGCCTCAGCCTCCCAAAGTGCTGGGATTACAGGTGTGAGCCACCATGCCCAGAGAGCTTTTTTTTTTTTTTTGAGACACAGTTTTGCTCTGTCGCCCAGGCTGGAGTGCAGTGGTGCAATCTTGGCTCACTGCAACCTCCACCTCCTGGGTTCAAGCGATTCTCGTGCCTCAGCCACCCAAGTAGCTGGGATTGTAGGCGTGTGCCACCACAACTGGCTAATTTTTGTATTTTTTAGTAGAGGAAGGGTTTCACCATGTTGGCCAGGCTGGTTTCGAACTCCTGGCCTCAAGTGATCCACCAGCCTTGGCGTCCAACAGTGCTGGGATTACAGGTGTGAGCCACCACGCCTAGCCCTGACATTAGCTTTTAATAGCTACAGTGAGTTTCAAAATGGAAATTTGGGGCCGGGCAAGGTGGCTCATGTCTCTACTAAAAACACAAAAAATGAGCCAAGCATGGTGGGGGGCTACTCGGGAGGTTGAGGCAGGAGAATTGCTTGAACCCAGGAGGTGGAGGTTGTAGTGTACCGAGATCGTGCCACTGCACTCCAGCCTGGGCAACACAGCGAGACTCTGTCTCAAAAAAAGAAAAAAAGGAAATTTGGGAACAGTCCTTCAAGTACTTATATAATTAGTTCCTAATCAAATGAATAGCTAAAATCATTTTAAGTATTCTTTAAATTTTTTTAACGTTAACTTTTTCATTTTAACTATTCTTTTTAATTCTTCTGAGCATTATTCTTTTTTAAATCATTATTATTATTATTTTTTGAGACAGGGT